>NC_134359.1:209831061-210140227 GCF_048569485.1 Anomaloglossus baeobatrachus | reverse complement strand
ATTGTTACTAAGCCATTATACTAGCAAACACTGAGTAAACTTAGTGGCATCCTAAAAGTGGCTGTTGGACTTCCATTAGTGTCCCACTGGTGCAAATCTATGTGCAGCACCTCTGCATTGCACACTCAAACTCATTGTTACTAAGCCATTATAATAGCAAAAACTGCTGCAACTTAGTGGCATACAAAAAGTGGCTGTTGTACTCCATTTGTGCCCCACAGGTGCCAAGCTATTTACAGCACCTCTGCATTACACCCTCCTGCTCTGTTTTTAAAAGCTATAATAATAGCAAAAAATGCTGAAACTTAGTGGCATACAAAAAGTGGCTGTTGTACTCCATTTGTGTCCCACTGGTGCCAAGCTATTTAGAGCACCTCTGCATTACACCCTCCTGCTCTGTTTTTAAAAGCTATAATAATAGAAAAAAATGCTGCAACTTAGTGGCATACAAAAAGTGGCTGTTGTACTCCATTTGTGCCCCACAGGTGCCAAGCTATTTACAGCACCTCTGCATTACACCCTCCTGCTCTGTTTTTAAAAGATATAATAATAGCAAAAAATGCTGCAACTTAGTGGCATACAAAAAGTGGCTGTTGTACACCATTTGTGCCCCACAGGTGCCAAGCTATTTACAGAACCTCTGCATTACACCCTCCTGCTCTGTTTTTAAAAGCTATGATAATAGCAAAAAATGCTGCAACTTAGTGGCATACAAAAAGTGGCTGTTGTACTCCATTTGTGCCCCACAGGTGCCAAGCTATTTACAGCACCTCTGCATTACACCCTCCTGCTCTGTTTTTAAAAGCTATAATAATAGCAAATAATGCTGCCATTTAGTGGCATCCTAAGGCTATGTTCGCATGTTGCGTTTTTTTCCGCGTTTCTGCAGCGTTTTTAGCAGCAGCGTTTTTGCGCTAAAACGCATGCGTTTTGATTGCCAGCAAAGTCTATGGGAAAAGCAGAAATCCTGTCTGCACTTTGCTTTTTTTTCTGCAGCGTTTAATTTGCATATTTGTGGTCAAAAACCATGCTGAAAAAGAAGCAGCATGTCAGTTGTTTTTGCCATTTCTGCAGCGTTTCCTTAACATTGGAGTCAATGAGAAATGGCAAAACGCAACCAAAATCACAATTCCTGCGTTTTTCATGCTTTTTACCTGCTTTTCTACTGCATTTTTGGCTCCAAAAACGCCTGCTTTTCTGGACAAAATTTAGTGGGTTCTAATGTTCCTTTACACACACACAATAACTGAAAATTTAAATGTTAAAAAATTAGAAACTTCACCTATTTTTCTGGTAAAATGTGCATAACCACTATTTTATCATTAAAAATGATAATTTTCCATATAGTTTTATTAAAAGTTAATTTTATACTTTTTTTCTCTTTTTTCATTCTTTTTGACTAATTCAACTTTATTTCTCAGTGTCTTGATCTCAAAAACGCATCTGCAGAAACGCAGGTGAAAACGCAGGTAAAAAGCGCTAAAAACGCACTAAAAACGCATGCGTTTTTAGCGCTAAAAAATGGTCAAAAGCCATTTGGTCAAAAACCAAGGGAAGGAAAACGTGCAGAATAAACTGCAGGTACTCCGACGCAACGTGCGGACATAGCCTAAAAGTGGCTGTTGGACTTCGATTAGTGTCCCACTGGTGCAAAGCTATTTGCAGCACCTCTGCATTACACCCTCCTGCTCTGTTTTTAAAAGCTATAATAATAGCAAAAAATGATGCCATTTAGTGGCATCCTAAAAGTGGCTGTTGGACTTTCATTAGTATCCCACTGGTGCAAAGCTATTTGCAGCACCACTGCATTACACCCTCCTGCTCTGTTTTTAAAAGCTATAATAATAGCAAAAAATGCTGCAACTTAGTGGCATACAAAAAGTTGCTGCTGTACTCCATTTGTGCCCCACAGGTGCCAAGCTATTTACAGCACCTCTGCATTACACCCTCCTGCTCTGTTTTTAAAAGCTATAATAATAGCAAAAAATGCTGCAACTTAGTGGCATACAAAAAGTGGCTGTTGTACTCCATTTGTGCCCCACAGGTGCCAAGCTATTTAGAGCACCTCTGCATTACACCCTCCTGCTCTGTTTTTAAAAGCTATAATAATAGCAAAAAATGCTGCCATTTAGTGGCAGTCTAAAAGTGGCTGTTGGACTTCCATTAGTGTCCCACTGGTGCAAAGCTATTTGCAGCACCACTGCATTACACCCTCCTGCTCTGTTTTTAAAAGCTATAATAATAGCAAAGAATGCTGCCATTTAGTGGCATCCTAAAAGTGGCTGTTGGACTTCCATTAGTGTCCCACTGGTGCAAAGCTATTTCTAGCACCTCTGCATTACACCCTCCTGCTCTGTTTTTGAAAGCTATAATAATAGCAAAAAATGCTGCAACTTAGTGGCATACAAAAAGTGGCTGCTGTACTCCATTTGTGCCCCACAGGTGCCAAGCTATTTACAGCACCTCTGCATTACACCCTCCTGCTCTGTTTTTAAAAGCTATAATAATAGCAAAAAATGCTGCAACTTAGTGGCATACAAAAAGTGGCTGTTGTACTCCATTTGTGCCCCACAGGTGCCAAGCTATTTACAGCATTTCATCATTAGGAGGAATAAAAAGTGAGGCTTCTCTTACTGTCCTGGTACCCACAGAACACGGCCACTGTACTCACCTGCCCACTTTTGCCACGATATTTTATTTGCCCAAAGAGCTAACTCTTTTTCTGCCATCATAAAATTGTCTGGAATACTAAGTTATTGTTCCTCTGCTGCCAAGCAAGGTGCAACACCTGTGCATTCTTCACTCCTTTCCATTTGTGGAACGTAATTATTAAGTGCAGGTAGTCCAGCCAATCTGTGACGAAGGTGCAGGCGTGGATATAATGTTTCCTTCATCCAATGGTGGTTCTCTCGATGTCTGACAGCACAACAATAACATCTGTTTGCACTTACAAAACAAGTGACGACCTGCCAATCACACTCCCGCTTACGGGTAATGGGGTGGAAGTTCAGTGTGAAAAAGCATGTGTGACTGCTGTCCCCACAGTCACAGAGGATAAAGAGCACACAGATGCACGTGATGGGGCAGGCGGTGGTTGCACAGCCTCGCTAGGCCGCATTGTAGCACAGTGAAATTCTCATTGCGACTTATGCTTCATTTTAAGTCTTGTATTTGGTGTGATCCCCAGTATGCAGCAAAACCAGGCAACAGGAAAAGCACTGTATGTAGTTGGGTTCATAAATGATTGTTTCACTTTCTGAAAACAAACAATAAGAACCATGCATTAAATTGAAATAATAGAACAATCTATTCAGTTGCCTACTGCTTGGTAAGCACTCTGCGTAGCAGCAGTAATTGTGTGTTTGTGTGTGTTTGTGTGTGTATGTGTGTGCGAAGACAACTTACTAGTGGCGCATAACAAGAGCTTCAAAGTTATCTACCTAAACATAGACAAACACATCACCCACCCTGAATACCCTTGTTAGCTGAAGCCTCACAGATAAGGCAGATGATAACAGTGTGAATACAAACCACACAGCTCTGCAACACAGTCATGCAAATCTTGTAAAGCAACATTCACTGCAAACATGTGTCGCTGTCCCTCTATGATTTAAACGGTACGTGACAATTTGACAGTGCAGAGGCAGCAAGTGTGATTGTCTATATAGTCGTCCTACCCAGAACAGATATGTGTTTTCATAATAAAACAAAGTGTTGCGTGCACGCATTACTGTCTGGGCACAGCCTACCGTAACCGGGTAATGTGATGTCCAGTTGCCATAAATACAGACTTTACGCTCCTATCATAGGTAACAGTATAGACAGCACCGGAAGAATGTTGGTCTCTGGCACAGAATGCTGCTCACTGGCGTTACGGAACTCCTCACCAAACTCCACAATGACTCCCCTCACAATTGAACGAAGTGTTTCCGCAGTTGCTCCTTCCTGTGTGCCGATTTACCCCAGCCGCAGCCTAACTCCAGTGTTTCGCCAACTGAGCATGCTCTGCCTGACTGTCATTCCTGAGGCAAAGTCTTAATTTTGGGCTACAGCGCATGCTCGTTTGGACTGTGCCTGAGTCATTCTGCGACCTGCGGCTCAACACACTTACACAGGGCCCTGGTGCTTGACTCACTCTCGGGAGACCACTAAAACTAACTGCATCCAACATCAGCCCTAGGCGTCCCCTTACACTGCAGTGGCGGTCCCCACTGACCGCAATACTGAGAGTGGCATCACGAAAATACATATAAAGAAGCAACCTAAGTGAGACCAGACTCTTCCTCCACGTGGAGTCCCTGAAGGTAATGCACCAACACAACACCTGTGGGGCTTCACACTGACTGAGAAAAGCCTCTTTGCACAGGTACTTGCACTCCGTGCCGGGTCTAAGTCCTGTGTTGTGCCCAGACAGCATGCTGAAGCGGATAGTCTTTTTTTCAGAAACTGTATTTCTGCTACTGAGCATGCTCAGGCACTTACTGAATCAGAGGCTAGGTCGGGTAATGAACTCTTTGGCCCTGCCCCTGATGTGGGGAGCCCATATAGACCACAGAGAATCAGGTGTCCTGACAATTTGGCCAGGCTACTCCCAACAGGCTTGCAGAGGGCCGCCCCTATGACTTGTCACCTCATTGTTGTTGGTCAGACGATGACTGTTGAGGTGTTTCGGTTTTGGCAGCCATGAGGTCATCATTCCAGTGGCGGTTCAAAATAGGACGCTAGTTATGCCACTCATGACGTGTCACTCTGCTTTTGTCTCCAGGAGGTGCATTGTGGTTCACCCTGGTTTGGGACAGACACAGGTTATAAAAGGGGCTGGAGCCAAGAAGAAGGTGCCCAGTCTTCTATTATGCTCCGAAAGAGCACACCTCCATGTGTAGAACCCATTGCGGCTTTAGGCCAGAGGTAGGCAGGGATAGGTCATCGATGCAGGCCACCACCACAGTTGGTAACGCAGAACGTTTAAGAACAGCTCCTGTCCTACCAGTCCTGCTTGTGCAGCCCAGTGGCATAAACAGGCCTGCTGCTGCTGATGTGCCTGCTGTCCAAAGGTGTGTCCCCTATGCACATGGACTGCATAACCAATAGCCCCTGTGTTGTTAACAGGGAGTTCCGGGGCTGGGTGGTCGTGTGGACCCTGTCACGCTAACAGGACTCCAAGTCTCCAGATCCGAGTTGCGTCTAACTCGGTTCAGGCTACTATTTGTTTGAGAGTCAACATGCTCTGTATCCTCCACCTAACCTTCCAGTTGCCAACCTCTCCTTTTCCATCTATGAGCACGGTGGACACTAAATGGCTATTAAGATACAGTTAGGTCCAGAAATATTTGGACAGTGACACAATTTTCGCGAGTTGGGCTCTGCATGCCACCACATTGGATTTGAAATGAAACCTCTACAACAGAATTCAAGTGCAGATTGTAACGTTTAATTTGAAGGTTTGAACAAAAATATCTGATAGAAATTGTAGGAATTGTACACATTTCTTTACAAACACTCCACATTTTAGGAGGTCAAAAGTAATTGGACAAATAAACCAAACCCAAACAAAATATTTTTATTTTCAATATTTTGTTGTGAATCCTTTGGAGGCAATCACTGCCTTAAGTCTGGAACCCATGGACATCACCAAACGCTGGGTTTCCTCCTTCTTAATGCTTTGTCAGGCCTTTACAGCCGCAGCCTTCAGGTCTTGTTTGTTTGTGGGTCTTTCCGTCTTAAGTCTGGATTTGAGCAAGTGAAATGCATGCTCAATTGGGTTAAGATCTGGTGATTGACTTGGCCATTGCAGAATGTTCCACTTTTTTGCACTCATGAACTCCTGGGTAGCTTTGGCTGTATGCTTGGGGTCATTGTCCATCTGTACTATGAAGCGCCGTCCGATCAGCTTTGCGGCATTTGGCTGAATCTGGGCTGAAAGTATATCCCGGTACACTTCAGAATTCATCCGGCTACTCTTGTCTGCTGTTATGTCATCAATAAACACAAGTGACCCAGTGCCATTGAAAGCCATGCATGCCCATGCCATCACGTTGCCTCCACCATGTTTTACAGAGGATGTGGTGTGCCTTGGATCATGTGCCGTTCCCTTTCTTCTCCAAACTTTTTTCTTCCCATCATTCTGGTACAGGTTGATCTTTGTCTCATCTGTCCATAGAATACTTTTCCAGAACTGAGCTTGCTTCATGAGGTGTTTTTCCGCAAATTTAACTCTGGCCTGTCTATTTTTGGAATTGATGAATGGTTTGCATCTAGATGTGAACCCTTTGTATTTACTTTCATGGAGTCTTCTCTTTACTGTTGACTTAGAGACAGATACACCTACTTCACTGAGAGTGTTCTGGACTTCAGTTGATGTTATGAACGGGTTCTTCTTCACCAAAGAAAGTATGCGGCGATCATCCACCACTGTTGTCATCCGTGGACACCCAGGCCTTTTTGAGTTCCCAAGCTCACCAGTCAATTCCTTTTTTCTCAGAATGTACCCGACTGTTGATTTTGCTACTCCAAGCATGTCTGCTATCTCTCTGATGGATTTTTTCTTTTTTTTCAGCCTCAGGATGTTCTGCTTCACCTCAATTGAGAGTTCCTTAGACCGCATGTTGTCTGGTCACAGCAACAGCTTCCAAATGCAAAACCACACACCTGTAATCAACCCCAGACCTTTTAACTACATCATTGATTACAGGTTAACGAGGGAGACGCCTTCAGAGTTAATTGCAGCCCTTAGAGTCCCTTGTCCAATTACTTTTGGTCCCTTGAAAAAGAGGAGGCTATGCATTACAGAGCTATGATTCCTAAACCCTTTCTCCGATTTGGATGTGAAAACTCTCATATTGCAGCTGGGAGTGTGCACTTTCAGCCCATATTATATATATAATTGTATTTCTGAACATGTTTTTGTAAACAGCTAAAATAACAAAACTTGTGTCACTGTCCAAATATTTCTGGACCTAACTGTATCTACCTTTCTCTTTCTTTTCTTCTTAATATTTTTGATATAGCAGTAACATAGTATGTACCACCTTATCCAAATCTGCCAGTCCCACCATACCAGATGTTGTTTCTTCAGCAAATGTTAATGTTGCTTAACCACCAAACCCACGGACACAAACTTTTTTACCCTTTCCACCCCACCTGTTCCCCTTTCCACCAGCATCTGTCCTTTTTCAACTCAGTTTGTATATGACCAAAAATGCAACTCTGCAGAGACACCGTACTCAACAATGCCGTCTCAGCACAGCAGCCAGCCCTCGGTCCCTCAGATGTGGACAAGTAAGACCATTTCCTCCTATCGATGAAAAAGCGTTGAGATTCACTCTGTGCACCACTGGTGTTTAGTGGAAAAGCAGATGTAAGATTGCGTACCACCTTATACTGATACTCCTGCATCCGTGCGTCCCTTTCTATGGCAGGAGTTATTTCGCAAAATGTTGTGTTGTACCGGGGATCTAACAGTGTGGCAGCCCAGTAGTCAGCATGACTTGTAATTCCTACAATCCGAGGGTCATGTTGTAGGTAGTGCAGCAAGAAGGCGCTCATGTGTCTTGATAATCCAGGAGGACAAAGTCCTTGGTGTGTTGGTGGCGGAGAGGTGAGAATCGTGCCTCCTTCCTCTGCCCTCTCCCCACAACCTCGCACAACCAAAATGTGAGCAAGCTCTCATTAATCTGCTGAGTCTTCCATGCCCATCGCCAGTTCGTCCTCCATTTCTTCCTGGGCTCCTGCACCTTCCTCAACTGTTTTGTTGATACTATGCTCCCTTGATAATCCCTCTCCCCCACCGTACCATGACTGCCGACAAGGTGCCGCTGAACGTCTGGACCTTGTAGATCTCGTTATCCCTTCCGTATATGACTCCTCCAGTACTTCCTCCCTTCCTCTTGGACCAACACCTGACTCCGAATAATACTTACAGTGTGTTCCATCATGTAGATGACCTAAATTGTCACGCTGAGAATGTCATCGCCAGTGTTAAACATCTGCGTCGACATTTGTAAACTGTGTAGAACGGTGCATATGTACTTGATCTGACACCACTCCAGCAGCGTGATCTGCATCACCTCTGGATCAAGTTAGCCCAGGGTATACGTCATAATAACGTATTTCAGCTGGTCTCTGCGGTGCTGCCACAGACGCTGCAACATGTGCAGATTAAAATTCCTGCATGTCGGAACATCGCATTTCTGACGTTTAACCGCCAGACCTTAAGACTTCAGGAGTGATGAAAGTTGTTGAGCTACTGGGTGCGAACGATGGAAGTGAGCACATAGCAAGCGTGCCCGCTGTATAAGGCCATGTAGGCCGGGATGTTGTTTTAAAACTTGCTGGAGAATCAGATGAAACACGTGAGCCATACAAGTCACGTGTGTCACATGGGCCTGACGAAGGCACGTTGCCATGATTGCATCATTGCCGCACACAGCTGTTAAGTCACCACCGTAGTCCGCTACGTCAATTTGTACTCCTGTTGCAAGGTGACAACGTGTTTCTTTCGTGCATAGTGCTGATGATGGGAGAGGAGTCGACGCCAGCGGTGCAGGTGAACACAGGTTGTGCTCACCCACTGGGATGCGTTACCTTGACAGATGCAGAACCACAGGCTGAATGCAGGTGGTGGGTATCTCACAGATGAAGTACCATCATTCAGCTACAGCCAATGGGAAGACACAACACCCTTTTTTAGGCCCCTCCTGTCTGAAGACCACTGCCAGACATAGCTATGAACCTCTGGTTACTGTTACCCCCAGTTTAGTTTATGAGTTTGTGTGCTTGTTACCGGACTACTTTTCCTGCTTGCTGTTTAGGTACCTCGTTGGCCGATTTGCATTTCACCTCTGCTTGTTTTCTGACTAAGTCCTGTCCCTCCCATTCTGTTCCTCTTCCTCAATTAATGTTTTGACCCTGCATGACTACTATTCTCTGGAACTGCAGCCTTCCACAGGTATTGATCAACTTGGGCCCTGTGTCATTCAACATCACTGTATAGGGATTAAAGGTTTTCAGGGTTCTGGGGGTCCAGCTTGGTGAGTGGGTTCCCTCTAGCCTATCCTTTACAGCCCGTCTGAGTGTGTCAATCCAGGCAGGCGTCACACCGTGCCCTCGACAGAAGGACATGTAGGCCGGGATAGTGTTAACCGTCCACAATTCCTCAGCGGTGTCTCACATTTCCCCTACATTTCAAAGTAAACATTTGACCGCCTGATGGCCTTGAGCTCTGCTGCCAGCATAGTAAGGAGGTGTGTGGGATTCCTTGGGCACAGTTGCAAGGAAGGGTGGCCTGACCACACAGGGTTTGGGCTGAGGTGCAGTTACAACATGAGGTTTATGAGGCAGAAGCAGTGGAGGAACTTGTACATTCAGAGGAAGGATTTAAACACACAACTCGTGCGGACGGAAAGACTTGTGCAGCAGACACTTTTCCATCTATCACCATAGTTACCCAGTGCCCAGTCAGCGACATGTAACGCCCCTGTCCATTCTTACTGTTCCAAGTATCTGTGGTGAAATGCACCCTGTCACACACAGAGTTTCTCAAGGAAGCGGTGATGTTGTGTACGACCTGCTGTGTTAGCGCGGGCACCCCTTTCTTGGAGAAGGAGTGGCAAATGGCCATCGGCTCTTGGGGCACTGCAATGGGCATAAGGTCTCGAAAATCCTTGGTGACAAAAGGGTGTAAAGGCAGCCTTTCTGTAGCTAACAAGTTTGAGATGCCGAAACTAAACCTCTTAGGCATGTCATACACTTCGAAAATCATGTAAAAACAGCGAGGGGACTCCAACCACAGTCTTCCTCGTTGCCACTAATTGGGCCACACACACCCCACTTGACTGGCATCAGTTGATGCCCCTTTTCAAAATGAAACAGATGCTTTGCATGAAGCACTCTCAAAAATACGCGTGCCTTTCGCCTCCCCTGGATGAGCCAGGGGAAGACAAGTCCTCTGAGAGCCATGACTTGTTCATCTTGGTTCTTTTTTCAAAAGCGAGGGGACTCCAACCACAGTCTCCCTCATTGCCAATTATTGAGCCACACACCCCCCAAACTTGACTGGCATCAGCTGATGCTTTGCATGAAGCACTCTCAAAAATACGCGTGCCTTTCGCCTCCCCTGGATGAGCCAGGGGAAGAAAAGTCCTCTGAGAGCCATGACTTTTTCATCTTGGTTCTTTTTTCAAAAGCGAGGGGACTCCAACCACAGTCTCCCTTGTTGCCACTAATTGGGCCACACACACCCCACTTGACTGGCATCAGTTGACCCCCCTTTTGAAAAAGAAAAAGATGCTTTGCATGAAGCACTCTCAAAAATACGCGTGCCTTTCACCTCCCCTGGCTGACCCAGGGGAAGAAAAGTCCTCTGAGAGCCATGACTTGTTCATCTTGGTTCTTTTAGAAACACAGCGAGGGGACTCCAACCACAGTCTCCCTCGTTGACACTAATTGGGCCACACACACCCCACTTGACTGGCATCAGTTGACCCCCCTTTTGAAAAAGAAAAAGATGCTTTGCATGAAGCACTCTCAAAAATACGTGTGCCTTTCGCCTCCCCTGGCTGACCCAGGGGAAGAAAAGTCCTCTGAGAGCCATGTCCACATTGTCAGTGGACAGACACGCGTGCTTATCTGCCAGCAGACCCCCAGCAGCACTGAAGACAGGTTCAGAGAGAACGCTGGCTGCAGGACACGACAAGATCCCCAAGGCGTACGTGGCAAACTCAGGCAATTTATCCAGATTGGAAGCCTAAAATAAGCAGGGCTCAAGTTGCACAGTAATGGCATCGATGTTTCCTTGCATATACTCATATATCTGTGTCTCCTCCTCTTTTTCCTTGTCCAGCTCTTTTGTTTTCGCATGAGTATATGTCCTTGTCCCTTTCCCATGTGTTTGTGTTGTGATGTGAGTTGTTTGTCACCTTTTGGACACCTTTGAGGGTGTTTTCTAGGTGTTTTTATGTGTTTGTGATTGCCTGCCATTGTTTCCTATGCGGTTCGAGTTCGGTTTGTCGAACGTTCGCCGAACCGAACTCGAACGGGACGCCCGTTCGGCGAACCGAACTCGAGCCGAACCGCGACCGGTTCGCTCATCTCTATAATGCACATTTTAAAAACTTATTTTAGATTTTTCTTGCTTTCATTGGCTACCTGCAGTTCATTATCTATCCTCACTAATTAGATTACTCTTTCAAATTGCATTCAAAACTTTGTAGTTTTTAAATTCTAAAGCTGACCCCTCAGATTTATAATTTCTATGTGCCCTTTTTTGTAATTTTTGTCCTTCCTAACATTAGTTGTAAGCCATGCAGTGTTTCATTTCGGTTTTCTATACTTGGTATAAGAGGTTGAGTTTCACAACACAACATGCGAGGTCACGTTTTGGAGTGGCTATCAACCCTTATCTCAAACATATTGAAAATAGTGATGGGCGAACCCCCCGATGTTTGGGATCGGGAGCCTCACCCGAACATTTTGTAAAGTTCTTATTCGGGGTTGGAGATAAAACAAACTTGCGTCCCAACCCCAAATTTGAAAACTTGAATTTAAGAATATAGTTAATAAAAAACATTATGATTATACTTACCACTCCCGCGATGCGTACTGTTCCTGGCCACTTCTGCTTCCAGGTCCAATCATTGCTGTGCCCCCAGGTAACCACACTGACTACAGGCTATGACTGTATAGCCATGTGACCAGTCTGGTGTGAATGTTGTATTACCTTGTGGGTTACAGACTGGTCACATGGCTATGACGTCATGGAAAGTCCTGTAGTCAGTGGTGGTTACCCAGGGGCACAGCTGACCGGCCTCAGCTATGCATTCGGGTGAAGTCTATGAATCTTCTCAGCTGAGTCTGTGTGAGCAGATCTGTGTTTGTCTCCTCGCACAGATGTAGCAGAGCTGAAGATGCTCACCCGCCCATCGGAGGGTTTTTTGAGTAATAAAGATGGAGTCCTAAATGTCTTCTGTTTTATTTCCAATAAAATATTTTTTCCCTGTGTTGTTTTATTTTACTGTTAAAATAACAGATGCTGTCACGGCGTGGCCGTCTGTGATTGGATGTTGAAGTAACCTGAAACCAGCCCATACATTCTTGCATCTAGAATGTAGGGGCAGATTCAAGGTTACTCCAACAGTTAATCACAGACGCCTAATCTGTGTGACAGCGTCTGTGATTGGCTGTTGGGTCCCTCACACACACAGTAGTGTAAAAATAAATAAGTAACTTAAATAATTGACGTAGCGCTACGCAGTATTTTTGATTCTCAGCGCAGATAAAGCGGATGGATTCGGGCTGCGACCCCCATCTGCCTTGCTTTTCCTTGGCTGTTAATCAAAATACAGGAAGTCCATTATTTTTTTTTTAGTTATTTAAAAAAATAATTAAAAAAAAATTGTGGGCTCCCAACATATTTTGATTACCAGTCAGGTAAAACCAGGCAGCTGTGGGCTGGGATTCTCAGCGTGTTAAGTCCTAAGTGTTCTGGACCCCCATACTAAAAACCCCAGCCCACAACCACCCCTGAAAATGGTGCATTGTTTCTTAGCACCATTTCAAGGCGCTTTGTCCAGTGGTCCTGATGTAGGTGGCATGCTGGGTAATAAAGGGTTTAATACCAGATTTGTATTCTCAGGTGGTACTAAACCTGAAATTCATGGTGTCATGCCAAGTTAGACATGGCCACCATGAATTTCTAGTAAACAGTAAAAAACAACACAACACATAGAAATTTTTTTTTATTAGAAATAAAACAAAAAAACATTTAGAGACTCCATCTTTATTATAAAAAATCCTTAATCCGACAGTCCACAGGTACAGCAATGTCAGCTCTGCTTCATCGCTCTGTGCAGACAAGCATCTATACAGAGCGAGAAGCAGAGAGAGCAATGTTAGCTCTGCTTCATCACTCTGTGCAGACAAGCGTCTATACAGTGCGAGAAGCAGGCTGACACTGTGGGTATGATTCCACTTGCGTATGACTCGTGTGAGTCTCGTATCGGTATCACCTCACACAGCCTAACACTCTACTGACAGGAGTGCCTCAGCTGCATGGAAATACATCCAGCTGAAACTCTCCTGTCAAGAGATTGTGCATCATGCCGGGTGATACCGATGCAAGACTTGCACAGTGACAGTCAAAATTCAATGGAGTCCATGAGCCATAGACTCGAGTGAACCGTGACGTCACCGTGAACAAGGCCGAAAACAGCCATAGACTGCTGAGTAGTGATGAGCGAGCATGCTTGTCACTACTCGGTACTCGCACGAGTATCGCTGTACTTGGGCTGCTCGGCGGGGACCGAGTAATCTCGCGATACTCGTGCTGTACTCGTGGTCTTCATTTCTGCATGTTGGCGCTCTTTTGAGAGCCAGCCCTCATGCAGGGATTGGCTGGCAGACCACTGCAATGCCACAGCCCTGTTAGTTGTGGAATTGCAGTGATTGGCCGGCCTGCACAGCGTGACCGAGCCTTTATATCGGCCGGCGCGCTGTGCTCTGCTCACAGCTATCCAGACTGTCAGTGCAGGGAGAGTGTCGCTGATTCAGGGAAAGCTTTGCGGCCCTTTATAGCTTTTTCAGTTGCAGGGCTGCAAACAGTGTGACCAAAAGTCCTTCTCAGGACTATTCTAATTGTATACAGGCAGGCAGGGTATAGCCAGGTCGGAGTACAGTAGCAGAGTCCTTCTCAGGACTACTGTTGCTATATACAGGCAGGGTATAGCCAGGTCTGAATACAGGCTAGTGACCAAAAGAGTCCTTGTCAGGACTATTGTACCAGTATACAGGCAGGCAGGCAGGCAGGGTAGTGGTGACCGTATACCAGCCTTCATCATATCTGGGGCTGGTGTACACAGTGTAAAACAGTCCAGATAGTGTCTGACTTGTCTGTAATTGTCGCTCCCCAAAAAAACCTGTTAGGTTCTTATTGCGTCCGTGCTTGGTTTTTAAAACCGCACGTGTGTGCCTGTTGGTGGCAGCGTACAGGTGCACTTGTGTGCAATTTCCAGAAACTTTAATATAACGCACAAGTAGTGAATATACACGTCAGCAGTGCACAGCATTGCAAAATGCGCAAGGGCATTGGCAAGGAACAAGGAAGTGGACGTGATGGTGGTGCAGGCAGAGGCCGAGGTCGTGGGCAAGCTCTAATTTCGCCACAACAAAGGGCCACATCTAGTCGCTCGCACGTCCTGTCCCAAATTCTTGGGGACCGCAGCAGTACACCGCTCTTGAACCAAGACCAGTGTCAACAGGTTGTTAGTTGGATAGCAGATAATGCTTCCAGTCAGATTGGCACCACCACAAACACTCTGTCTTCCACACGGTCAAGTGTCAGTAGCCGTGATACTGCACCGCACATTTCTGAACCTGATCCTCCTTCCTACCACCAGGCTGAGTACACGTCCTCCTCGGACATTAATGATCCCACACTTGGACACTCGGAAGAGCTGTTCACGTTTCCATTCACACATTCTGGCCTCTCACCAGCTCATATTGAAGTGGGTCATGAGGAGATCGTCTGTACAGATGGCCAAATATTTGAGCAGCCACGTTCTCACGAAGTTGGCAACGTGTCTCAACAAGTGGTGGACGATGATGAGACACAATTGTCAGGAAGTCAGGAGGAGGAGCAGGGTGCGGAAGAGGAAGACGACGTGGTGGATGATCCAGTAACTGACCCAACCTGGCAGGAGGATATGCAGAGCGAGGACAGCAGTGCACAGGGGGAGGGAGGCGTAGCATCACAACAGGCAGTAAGAAGCAGGGTGGTGGCCCCAGGCAGAAGTCAGGCAACCGTTCCCCGGAACAACACGACGACACAAGGTGCCTGTACAAATGTTAGGTCTTCCCGAGTCTGGCAGTTTTTTAAGTTGGATCCAGATGATTCAAAAAAGGCCATTTGCAACACCTGCCGTGCCAGCATCAGCAGGGGTACCAAAACTAGCAGCCTGACCACCACCAGCATGATCAGGCACATGTCAGCCAAGCACCCGACTTTGTGGGAAGTACAACAGAGTCGAGGAGCAGTGCTTGCTGATGTCACTGCTACGTCTTCGCTGGTTGTGCATGCGAGCCAATCCCCTGTCCATGCTGCCTGCGAACAAGCCTCCTCCACTCCTGCACCTGCAGTTGCCTACGCAGAAAGAACACCATCATCAAGCACGTCCTTGTCCCAGCGCAGCGTTCAGTTATCCATTCAGCAAACCTTTGAACGCAGGCGCAAATACACTGCCAACACCCCACATGCCACAGTTCTAAATGCTAACATTTCGCGACTGCTTGCGCTGGAAATGTTGCCTTTTAGGCTGGTGGAGACAGAAGCATTCCGTGACCTGATGGCGGCAGCTGTCCCACGTTACTCGGTCCCCAGCCGCCACTATTTCTCCCGGTGTGCCGTCCCCGCGTTGCATAACCACGTGTCACAAAACATCACACGTGCCCTGAACAACGCTGTTTCACCCAAGGTCCACCTAACCACAGACACGTGGACAAGTGCTTGTGGGCAAGGCCGCTACATCTCGTTGACGGCACACTGGGTTAATATTGTGGAAGCTGGGACCCAGTCTGAGCGAGGGACGGAACACGTCCTTCCCACACCAAGGTTTGCAGGCCCTACCTCAGTCAGTGTTTCACCCACACTCTACAGCTCCGGAATGTCATGCTCTTCAGCCTCCTCCTCCTCCTGCGCATCCTCATCCACTGTGCCCTCCACACCAGTCACAAGCTGGAAGCACTGCAGCACTGCCTCGGCGAAGCGGCAACAGGCTGTGCTGAAGCTAATCTGCATAGGTGACAAACCCCACAATGCAGAAGAGCTGTGGACAGCTCTGAAACAGCAGGCAGATCACTGGCTCACACCTCTGAACCTAAAGCCAGGAAAGGTCGTGTGTGACAATGGCCGGAACCTGGTGGCGGCTTTGAGGCGAGGCCAGCTGACACATGTTCCATGCGTGGCCCATGTGCTCAACCTCGTGGTTCAGCGGTTTATAAAGTCATACCCAGAGCTGTCTGATCTGCTGGTAAAAGTTCGCCGCCTGTCTGCACATTTTCGAAAGTCACCTACTGCTTCAGCCGGCCTTGCCGGCTTTCAGCGCCGTTTGCATCTTCCGGCTCACAGACTGGTGTGTGATGTCCCCACGCGTTGGAATTCAACTCTGCACATGTTGGTCAGGATATGTGAGCAGAAGAGGGCAGTTGTTGAGTACCTGCATCACCTAAGCTGTCGGGAAATGGGTCAAACTCCACACATAACACCTGAGGAGTGGAGATGGATGTCAGACCTATGTACCATCCTCCAAAACTTTGAGGACTCCACCAAGATGGTGAGTGGTGATGACGCCATTATTAGCGTCACCATACCGCTACTCTGCCTTCTAAAACGGTCTCTGCTGAAAAACAAACATGATGCATTGCAGGCGGAGCGCGATGAGTTGCATCAAGAAACAGTAGTGGGTGTGGGTGATAACACACAGCCCAGCCTCGTCTCATCACAACGTGCAGTGGAGGACTATTACGAGGAGGAGGATGAAGACATGGAGCAACTCTCCGGCCAAATTGAGGATATGACATGCACACCAGTCATATCCTCGGTTCAGCGTGGCTGGCCAGAGGACAGGGTAGATGAGGAGGAGGAGGAGGAGGAGGAGGAGGAGGACAGCATGTTCAGTCATCTTGTTGGTCAGGCTACTGAAGTCCTGGCTGTTAAGAGTCTGGCGCACATGGCTGACTTTATGGTAAGCTGCCTGTCTCGTGACCCTCGCGTTAAGAACATCTTGGCCGACAATCATTACTGGTTGGTAACACTGTTAGACCCACGCTACAAGGAGAACTTTTTGTCTCTTATTCCCATGGAGGAGAGGTCAACCAAAATGCAGCAGTTCCGGAAGGCCATACTCACGGAAGTAGGCAAAGCATTCCCCTCACAAAACGCTAGCGGCATAGGTCAGGAATCAGTGGACAACCGAGGCGTACAGCCGAGAGAGGCACAAGTCCAATCCGCCAGAGGTAGGGGAACAGTCTTTAAGATGTGGGACAGTTTTCTCAGCCCCTCACGTACCACAGCCCCTGAGGTGCGGGGTAGTGCCACAAGAAATCCTAAGTTTGCCCAGATGCTGAAGGAGTACCTTGCAGATCGAACAACTGTACTCCGACATTCCTCTGTGCCTTACAATTATTGGGTATCCAAGCTGGACACGTGGCATGAATTGGCTCTCTACGCCTTGGAAGTCCTGGCCTGCCCTGCTGCTAGCGTTTTGTCAGAGCGTGTTTTTAGTGCTGCAGGTGGAATCATTACAGATAAACGCACCCGCCTGTCAACTGAAAATGCTGACAGGCTGACTCTGATCAAGATGAACAAGGGTTGGATTGGGCCAGACTTCACCACACCACCAGCAAATGAGAGCGGAATTTAAAGTTTGCCATGTACCTCCACTCACCCATGGGTACACACTTCTGGACTTTGGATAATCGCTGGACTGCTCCTCCTTCTCCTCATGCGCCACCATGATGATGACCGTTACAAATTGCAATACTTAGGCCTTTGTTTCAGGTATACCCCCAGTGGTAAATTTTTTCGCCCATTCTTTGCAGAATGGACATTACAACGACAGGAGACCCGCTCCTTTGCAATGGGAACAATGTTTTGAGGCCCTCATGCACGTCTCTACCCAGGGACAACGTGGAGCCTCCCAATTTTTGGCTGCCCTGCCTAAGGGCTATACTATAATACACCCACTTCCTTAAAATGGACACTTAATGTTTTGAGGCCCTCATGCACGTCTCTACCCAGGGACAACGTGGAGCCTCCCAATTTTTGGCTGCCCTGCCTAAGGGCTATACTATAATACACCCACTTCCTTAAAATGGACACTTAATGTTTTGAGGCCCTCATGCACGTCTCTACCCAGGGACAACGTGGAGCCTCCCAATTTTTGGCTGCCCTGCCTAAGGGCTATACTATAATACACCCACTTCCTTAAAATGGACACTTAATGTTTTGAGGCCCTCATGCACGTCTCTACCCAGGGACAACGTGGAGCCTCCCAATTTTTGGCTGCCCTGGCAAAGGGCTATACTGAAATAGACCCACTTCCTTACAATGGGCACTTCAGGTTTACAGGCCATCATGCACGTCTCTATCCAGGGACAATGTGGAGCCTCCCAATTTTTGGCTGCCCTGGCAAAGGGCTATACTGAAATAGACCCACTTCCTTACAATGGGCACTTCAGGTTTACAGGCCATCATGCACGTCTCTATCCAGGGACAATGTGGAGCCTCCCAATTTTTGGCTGCCCTGGCAAAGGGCTATACTGAAATAGACCCACTTCCTTACAATGGGCACTTCAGGTTTACAGGCCATCATGCACGTCTCTATCCAGGGACAATGTGGAGCCTCCCAATTTTTGGCTGCCCTGGCAAAGGGCTATACTGAAATAGACCCACTTCCTTACAATGGGCACTTCAGGTTTACAGGCCATCATGCACGTCTCTATCCAGGGACAATGTGGAGCCTCCCAATTTTTGGCTGCCCTGGCAAAGGGCTATACTGAAATAGACCCACTTCCTTACAATGGGCACTTCAGGTTTACAGGCCATCATGCACGTCTCTATCCAGGGACAATGTGAAGCCTCCCAATTTTTGGCTGCCCTGGCAAAGGGCTATACTGAAATAGACCCACTTCCTTACAATGGGCACTTCAGGTTTACAGGCCATCATGCACGTCTCTATCCAGGGACAATGTGGAGCCTCCCAATTTGTGGCTGCCCTGGCAAAGGGCTATACTGAAATAGACCCACTTCCTTACAATGGGCACTTCAGGTTTACAGGCCATCATGCACGTCTCTATCCAGGGACAATGTGGAGCCTCCCAATTTGTGGCTGCCCTGGCAAAGGGCTATACTGAAATAGACCCACTTCCTTACAATGGGCACTTCAGGTTTACAGGCCATCATGCACGTCTCTATCCAGGGACAATGTGGAGCCTCCCAATTTGTGGCTGCCCTGGCAAAGGGCTATACTGAAATAGACCCACTTCCTTACAATGGGCACTTCAGGTTTACAGGCCATCATGCACGTCTCTATCCAGGGACAATGTGGAGCCTCCCAATTTGTGGCTGCCCTGGCAAAGGGCTATACTGAAATAGACCCACTTCCTTACAATGGGCACTTCAGGTTTACAGGCCATCATGCGTGTCTGTATGCAGGGGCATTGGTGAACCTCACAATTTTGGACTACCCTGGCAAAGGAAAATACTACAAAGACTCACTTCCTCAAAATGGGCACATTAGACTCAAGAGGCCTTCATGTACGTCTCTTCTCAGGGACATCGGAGTGCCACACAATGTTTTCACGTAAAATCTTTCATGTATTAATCTCAAAAAGTAACATACACCAGCTCTATCTCACTATAGGGTATGTGCCCTTAACATTTCTGTCATGAAAAATCATTTTGGGGTCATTTTGGAAGGTTTTCTGGTGAGTCCGTAAAAATGGCGTGAAACGCGGACAAAATTGTTCACAGCTGTGACTTTTGAGTGATAAATGCTTCAAGGGGTCTTCCCCATGCTGTTGCCATGTCATTTGAGCACTCTTCTGAGACTTTTGTGACATTTTTAGGGTTTCTCCATGCTGCCGGGGGGTCATTTCACAAAAATACTCGGGTCTCCCATAGGATAACATTGGGCTCGTTGCTCGGGCCGAGTACACGAGTATCTTGGGAGGCTCGGCCCGAGCTTCGAGCACCCGAGCTTTTTAGTACTCGCTCATCACTACTGCCGAGTGAGAGCAGGGCAGTGAATACACCTGGGAGTTAATGATCGGACCCGGAATCAGAAGCAGCCGGGAGACAGAGTCTTCAGGACGGGTTGCAGGACCTGTAAGTATAATCATAATGTTTTTAAATAATGTGCTCGTTTTTACAGCCCCTGGACCCGAATTGTAACACGAGCTTCCCAGAAAGCTTGTGTTCGGGATCGTGCACACGAACACTATGTGTTCGGTACGAACCCCTACTTTACAGTTCGGCTTCACCCATCACTAATTGAAAATTTATCGGCAAAGTTGAAAAGGCAAAGCAACTTACAAACATGAACCAGTTACACCAGTTCTGTCAGGAGGAATGGATCCAACTTTCGAACAACCATTGTGAGAAGCTTGTGGAAGGATATCCAAAATGTTTGACTCAAGTCATACAGTTTAAGGGCAATGGTCCAAATATTAATGAAATGTATGTAAACTTTGTACTTTGCAGAATATAATAAAAAATGCCTTAAAACATTCAATCTCTCATTATTCTGGCATTTGGCAAATATAAATAATTTTGGTAATCTAAATTGACCTAAAATTGGATTGTTTTATTCTGATTTCATGTCAGATAGTGATAAAAACATTAATATGTGTCTTTTTTGATCATGTATGTAAACTTCTTATTTTAACTGTATATGGTTAGTGTCATGATCCAGGACTGGTATTCCCTGCTCCAGAGTTTCACAGACCCGGCATGGTCATGTCACTGGTTAACTCCCATCAACCTCATTCTGGTTTCAGGAGACACTATATCTGGGTGCTGCACCAGTATTTCAGTACTGGTTATAGTTTTGCTCTGCAGCCTGTGATTGGCTCTATTGAGTTTTCCTGTTTGACCTTACTCCTAGTTACCATGCCCTGACCTGTACCCTCCCCTGTTTATCCATCTGTCTCAGTTCCTGACTTCCCTCTCCTGTCAGAAGTTTATCCATCCTGGTTCATCCTCCTTCCCATGTTAGTGTCTCCTTACCTTCCGGTCTTGTCTTCTGTTCCCTGTGCCCTTTGTGTTTTCCTCTGCACACCTGACCTCCCGGCATCTGACCTCAGTTCTGTTTTCGGACCTGACCTTGATACTCCCTCTGCAGTGACTCGACTTCCTGGCTAGACCCTGACTGACTACTCTATTGCCCCCTGGTGGTTCGCCTGTGAACTGCCTGATAAAGTTACTCTGCTGTACGTCAGCCTCCTTTCTGTTACAGTATTACTTTGGCTCTCCTTCCCTACTCTGCTGTCACATAGTGGGGAATACGCTGTACTACTTCTTACCAGAACTTTGTACAGCGTGACAGTTAGCAGTAGAGTTGAGCGCGGTTCGTGGTTCTCCAGTTCGCGGTTCAAGTGATTTTGGGTGGTGTTCTAGTTAAAACTCGAGCTTTTTGGTAAAAGTTCGGCAGTTCGAGTTACGTTCGAGAACGGTTCTATCAGCAAAAGCAGGGCTATTTACAGCTACAGTGTGCAGGGAGCCATCGCTGGCAGCCTGCGGTAAGCTGGTAACCAAGATAAACATCAGGTATCCAAGCAAAGCGCTTTGTTTAGTAACCCGATATTTATCCTAGTTACGTGTGCAGGGAGCCGACACTTCCCCGCTGGGCTCCGCCCCCTCCTACACTCGGCATGTACACACACACACATACACTCACACTCACACTCACCTGACCCCAGCCATGCAGTCCCTGCCACTGGCGTCCTCAGCGCACATGGCCCCGCTAGGCTCCACCCACTGCACATTCCGCCGCCCACACACATGGCCCCGCTAGGCTCCACCTACTTGCACTCCGCACACATTACCCCACTTGACTCCACCCACCAGGGACTCTGCACACATTACCCTGCTTGGATCCGCCCACCTGGCACTCTGCACACATTATCCCGCTTGCCTCCGCCCACCTGGCACTCCGCACACATGGTCCCGCTTGGCTCCGCCCACCTGGCACTCTGCACACATTACCCTGCTTGGCTCCACCCACCTGAGACTCTGCACACATTACCCCACTTGGCTCCGCCCACCTGGAACTCCGCACACATGGCCCCGCTTGGCTCCGCCCACCTGGCACTCTGCACACATGGCCCCGCTTGGCTCCGCCCACCTGTCACTCTGCATACATGGCCCTGCTTGGCTCCGCCCACCTGGCACTCTGCACACATTACCCCACTTGGCTCCACCCACCTGGTACTCTGCACACATTACCCCGCTTGGCTCCGCCCACCTCACACTCCACACACATGGCCCCATTTGGCTCCGCCCACCTCGCACTCCGCACACATGGCCCTGCTCGGCTTACGGCTTGCGGTGATGAAGTCCCGCCCTCCCAACCTCAGCTGTCACTGTCTTCCATGGCCGCCGCTTGTCACAACTCCTCCTCTCG
The DNA here is from genome assembly GCF_048569485.1 of Anomaloglossus baeobatrachus. Taxonomy (NCBI): domain Eukaryota; kingdom Metazoa; phylum Chordata; class Amphibia; order Anura; family Aromobatidae; genus Anomaloglossus; species Anomaloglossus baeobatrachus. Next base: position 210,118,055 of record NC_134359.1, on the reverse strand, counting down.
CTGCCGACCAGAGACTGTCACTAGCAGTGACATCACAGGCTCTCTCGATACTTGGCTTTGAAGGTCATTGAAGTCAGTGACAGGTCTGCTATCAGCAGTGCAAGAGATCATCGCAGGTAATGTACCTCGCTATGCTCCTGACAGCAGCACTTGTCATGCCCTGCAGTGACCTGGGCTGACCTATTGATGTTAGCTCAGGTCACTGCATTGCTCTCCCAGCCAATGGGGAACATTCTGTTCTTCATTGAGTGGAAAAGGGACTATGGTATGGATCGTCATGGGAACCGCTTGGATTACAGCAGACCTGGATTTGTTTTTCTTTCTAATAAATTGGTGAAAGAGGGAATGTTTTGGGCAGTGTTTTTTCAAATAAAAATGTGTTTATCATCTATTTTTTTTTTTTTACTGACTGGGTTGGTGATGTCGGGTATCTGATAGACGCCTGACCTCACCAACCCCAGGGCTTGATGCCAGGTTACACATCTGGTATTAAACCCATATATTACCCCGTTTGCCACCGCACCAGGGCACAGGATGAGCTGGGGCGAAGCACCAGGATTGGCGCATCTAATGGATGCGCCACTTCTGGGGCAGCTGCGGCCTGCTATTTTTAGGCTGGGGAGAGTCCAATAACCATGGACCTCCTTAGTCTGAGAATATCAGACCCCAACTGTCCGCTTTACCTTGGCTGGTGATCCAATTTTGGGAGGACCCCCACATGTTTTTTTTTTTAATTATTTATTTAATTTAAAATAACAGCGTGGGGTGCCCTCAGTTTTGGATTATTAGCCAAGGTGAAGCTGCCTGCTGTGGTCTGCAGGCTGCAGCCGTCTGCTTTACCCTAGCTGGCTACAAAAATAGGTGGAACCCCACAGCATTTTTTTTCATTTTTTTGGCTAAATACAAGGCTAAGCACCCCTTAGTGCCACATAAAAGGCACCAAAGGGTGCAAAATTACAAAATGCAGGAGAGTGGGACATTATGTGTCTTTCTGCCACTATAATGACAGAAAAGACTGATATGAAGTGTACAAGCAAAAGAAAATCACCAGAGCGCTCTACGCTGTGAAATGCAGTAGAAAATGGCACTGGAGTGAACATGTGACCGCCTCATGTAGGTTGAAGCTATGGATCTGTACCACCCTGTGGGCTCGGCTGCTCTCCGCCGAGCCGCTCGGATCCGGGCTCGGGTTGTCGGTGACTCAAGTGCCTCCGGACCAGGGGCCATGTCGCTCTGGGAAGTAAGGGGGGTTTGGTTGTTTGGTTTCACGTCCGGAGCCGCGGTGACCGGTAACAGTTCGTGACGCCACCCACGGGTCGTGGTGAGGTGATGGGCACCACCGCTGCAGTGAGGGTGCGGGGGCTCGTCCAGGATCGGTGGTGGGTCGCAGCTAGGTGTTGATCCCTCCGTGGGGTTGGGGGTTTGTTGGTCCCGGGGCCAGGTGGCAGGAGCAGAGGGTTGCAGGACGCAGGGGCTCGCTTGCGGCGCGGTGCCTGATGGCACTGGTGTACTCACGATTAAACCACACAGAGTCAATGATAAACCAAGTTCGGTGTAGATCGGTGCCCACAGCCAGCTGCGCGTGTCCCCAGTGAGGTTGGTGATGTCGCCTTTCTCCTGCACCTTTAAATTTGCTATAGTGACTCCTATGCTTCAGCAACGGTAATCCGCTCCCCGGCTTTTGGGTACCGGAGGAGCCCTTTTGCCCGCAGGCGCTGGCCCTTTGGATCTCTGGCCCTTGGTGGTGGCTCTTATCCGGAATTAGTGGGCTGTTGCCGTCTATCGGGACTTTGGGTGGGAATGAACCCTTGAGGTCCAGACCACAATCAGTAGATTTGTCTGAGCCCGATTGCTTATGGGCTAGAACGGGGTCTGAGTACCCTGCCTGGTGCTCCGGTTGACTTGTTAGCTCCCCGGTTCGGGTCTGAAGGATCACCCTCTTCTCGATCCCTACAGTTACGCAGTTCAGTCCCTGACTGGTCTCCTGTAGACGGCCACCACTGTCTGCCTGCCTGACCGTTCCAAGGGGTCCTAGGCTCCATCTTAGGGCCCTGACTCTCAGCTCACCACTTTTACTCCTCTCACTACTCCTCTCCCCACTCGACTCACTTGTCCTTTCCCTGCCTCAGGCCAGAAAACTCCTCGGAGGACGTGTCTATCCACCTGGCTCCGCCCACCTAGTGTGCCTGGCTAGACGTGAGGGAGGCGGTCAGGACTTGTTGGCTGCTGGTGCCTCACTGGGTTGGGGGTGTGTGTGGTGTTGTGTGTTGTTACCTGTGACCCCTGGGGGTCCAGGGCGTCACAGATCCTGGGTAAATTTATGTATTTTCCCTCCTGTTTTTTGCAGTACGCAAACAAACGGAAGGCACACAGATGACATACGGACCATATATGGAACAGAAACGGATGCCACACAGATGCACCCGTAAAAAAATGAACCCTTTTTTTGCGGACCGCGAAAATGGATCGGTCGTTTGAATGAAGCGTTATTCTGGTCTGCCGTTTATAAACAGCAGGCAGAAATAAGTGAATAGCGCCCCCCAGCATCAGAAAATGTCCGGGGTTTCAGGGGGTAGCTGAGACCCTGGAGATCATGATTTAGGCCAATTTTTCCGGTCCCCGCTCACGTGATCACAGGTATACACCGTATACCGATGATCACGTTACAGTAAAGGACAGGGTCGGTAAAAAATTATTTATCTCCCATCTGGCATGAACAAACATGTCAGATGGGAGATAAATCTCCTCCCGTAAATCCAAGATGGCCGCGCGCACAGTAGCGAGCCTGCCGCATTCACCCTACTCCTCTGCTTTCTGTCGCATGTGCCATGACACATGTGACAGAAAACTCCTCCCCAGGCCCTGCCAGGTCACCCCCTATAACCCCACCGGTGTTCCCCAGTTTCCCACGGTACCTGTGCAGCATTGATCCCCCGCGGCCCTCTCCTTCACAATTGACACTACCGCATGCACAGAGCAGCTGTCAGCTCAGCTTCCTGTGTTCAGACACAGTGAGTGATGGTTACGAATATGTAAGCCAAATGGGCGACATGGTGGCTCAGTGGTTAGCACGCAGACTTACAGCGCAGAAGTCCTGGGTAGAGATGAGCGAACCGGTCCCGGTTCGGCTCGAGGTCGGTTCGCCGAACGGAGGTCCCGTTCGAGTTCGGCTCGTCGAACGTTCGACGAACCGAACTCGAACTGCATAGGAAACAATGGCAGGCAATCACAAACACAGAAAAACACCTAGAAAACACCCTCAAAGGTGTCCAAAAGGTGACAAACAACTCACAACACAACACAAACACATGGGAAAGTGACAAGGACATATACTCATGCGAAAACAAAACAGCTGTACAAGGAAAAAGAGGAGGACACACAGATATATGAGTATATGCAAGGAAACATCGATTCCATTATTGTGCAACTTGAGCCCTGCTCATTTTAGGCTTCCAATCTGGATAAATTGCCTGAGCTCGCCACGTACGCCTTGGGGATCTTGTCATGTCCTGCAGCCAGCGTTCTCTCGGAACCTGTCTTCAGTGCTGCTGGGGGTCTGCTGGCAGATAAGCACATGCGTCTGTCCACTGACAATGTGGACATGGCTCTCAGAGGACTTTTCTTCCCCTGGGTCAGCCAGGGGAGGCGAAAGGCACGCGTATTTTTGAGAGTGCTTCATGCAAAGCATCTTTTTCATCTTGAAAATGGGGGTCAACTGATGCCAGTCAAGTGGGGTGTGTGTGGCCCAATTAGTGGAAACGAGGGAGACTGTGGTTGGAGTCCCCTCGCTGTGTTTCTAAAAGAACCAAGATGAACAAGTCATGGCTCTCAGAGGACTTTTCTTCCCCTGGGTCAGCCAGGGGACGGGAAAGGCACGCATATTTTTGAGAGTGCTTCATGCAAAGCATCTTTTTCATCTTGAAAATGGGGGTCAACTGATGCCAGTCAAGTGGGGTGTGTGTGGCCCAGTTAGTGGAAACGAGGGAGACTGTGGTTGGAGTCCCCTCGCTGTGTTTCTAAAAGAACCAAGGTGAACAAGTCATGGCTCTCAGAGGACTTTTCTTCCCCTGGGTCAGCCAGGGGACGGGAAAGGCACGCATATTTTTGAGAGTGCTTCATGCAAAGCATCTTTTTCATCTTGAAAATGGGGGTCAACTGATGCCAGTCAAGTGGGGTGTGTGTGGCCCAGTTAGTGGAAACGAGGGAGACTGTGGTTGGAGTCCCCTCGCTGTGTTTCTAAAAGAACCAAGGTGAACAAGTCATGGCTCTCAGAGGACTTTTCTTCCCCTGGGTCAGCCAGGGGACGGGAAAGGCACGCGTATTTTTGAGAGTGCTTCATGCAAAGCATCTTTTTCATCCTGAAAATGGGGGTCAACTGATGCCAGTCAAGTGGGGTGTGTGTGGCCCAGTTAGTGGAAACGAGGGAGACTGTGGTTGGAGTCCCCTCGCTGTGTTTCTAAAAGAACCAAGATGAACAAGTCATGGCTCTTAGAGGACTTTTCTTCCCCTGGGTCAGCCAGGGGACGGGAAAGGCACGCGTATTTTTGAGAGTGCTTCATGCAAAGCATCTTTTTCATCTTGAAAATGGGGGTCAACTGATGCCAGTCAAGTGGGGTGTGTGTGGCCCAGTTAGTGGAAACGAGGGAGACTGTGGTTGGAGTCCCCTCGCTGTGTTTCTAAAAGAACCAAGATGAACAAGTCATGGCTCTCAGAGGACTTTTCTTCCCCTGGGTCAGCCAGGGGACGGGAAAGGCACGCATATTTTTGAGAGTGCTTCATGCAAAGCATCTTTTTCATCTTGAAAATGGGGGTCAACTGATGCCAGTCAAGTGGGGTGTTTGTGGCCCAGTTAGTGGAAACGAGGGAGACTGTGGTTGGAGTCCCCTCGCTGTGTTTTACATGCTTTTAGAAGGGCATGACATGGCTTGGAGGTTGACTTTCAGCATCTGCAAACTGTTGGCTACCAAAATGCTGCCTTTCCAACACCTGTGGTTATAGACAATGAGGAACATACTGATGGAGATGAGACGCAGATACCAGATTGGGATGACAACTTAAATATTCGGTCAGGGCAAGAAGAGGCTCGGTCTGAGGGGGAGGGGAGTGCAAACACAACAATTGATGATGAAGTTCTAGATCCCACCTACTGTCAACCCACAGTCAGACACTCGAGGAGGTCAACAGAGGCGGTGGAGGAGGATGCAACCGACGACGAAGTTACCTTGCGCCTTCCTGGACAGAGTCGGAGCACTGGTAGCACGTCTACAATTGCATCCTCAGCCACCACTCTGCCTCTGAGCATTATTCGGGGTGGATCAACAGGTCGCATGGCCTCTAAGCCTTGCCTAGCCTGGTCCTTTTTTGACATAGAAAAAGATCGCCCAAATTATGTGATCTGTAAAATTTGTCATGGTTCTCTTAGTAGAGGTCAAAACCTCAGCAGTTTGACAAATTCTTCCATGAATCGTCACATGAATAAATATCATATGGCCCGGTGGGAAGCTCACCGTGCTGCAATGCGGCCTAGCGGAGCGAACCATCCACCGCCTGCCCCTTCCAGTGCATCCGCGCGCTCGTCATCTTCTAGGACTGTGGGGACAGCTGTCACACCTGTTTTTCCACCCACAACTTCCACCACTGTAACCGCAACAGGCAGTTTGCTTGGTAGGTCGTCAGTTGGTTTGGAAGGGGAAACAAGTGAGTGTGTACAGCTCTCTCAGACATCGATAGCACCAACGTTGGATGAAGGCAACATCATGTCTCCGCCTGCACTTTCCTCACAAACCTGCATTTTTCCAGGGACACCCTACTCAACACCGTCTACACACAGCAGCCAGATCTCTGTCCCTCAGATGTGGTCAAATAAAAGGCCACTTCCTGCGACCCATGACAAAGCTAAGAGGTTGACTCTATCCCTCTGTAAGCTGTTGGCTACCGAAATGCTGCCTTTCCGCCTAGTGGACACACAGGATTTTGGAGACCTTATGTCTGTCGCTGTGATCCAGTACAAGATGCCCAATCACCACTGCTTCTCCAAGAAAAGCATGCCCGCGCTACACCAGCATGTCGCACACAACATCACCACTTCCTTGAGAAACTCTGTGTGCGACAGGGTGCATTTCAACACAGATACTTGGACCAGTAAGCATAGACAGGGTCATTACATGTCACTGACTGGGCACTGGCAAACTATGGTGAGAGATGGAGTAGGGTCTGCTGTACAAGTCTTGCCGTCCCCACGAGTTGTTTCAATCCTTCTTCTGTATGTAGAAGTTAATACACTGCTTCTGCCTCTTCAACCTCGTGTGGGTCCTCCACCTTGGCGCAAACCCTGTGTGGTCAGGCCACCCTTCCTTGTAACTGTGCACAAGGACTACCACACACCTCCTTACTATGCTGGCAGCAGAGCTCAATGCCATCAGGCGGTCAAAGTTTTACTTTGAAATGTATGGGAAATGTGAGTCACACCGCTGAGAAGTTGTGGACGGTTAGCTCTGGATACCGAGTTTCATCAATAGTTGTCTCCACTCAACCAGCAGCCAGGGAAGGCCGGGTGCGACAATGATGAAAACATGGGTGCGGCCCTTCGCTGTGACAATGTGACACACATGGCTTGTGTGGTTCACGTGTTGAACCTGGTTGTCTAGCAATTTTTAAAGCACTATCCTGGCCCACATGGCCTTCTGCAGAGAGCACGGTGTAACGCCTTCCTTGATCCACACACTCAGATGGACTGTTAATGATAGGCTAGAGGGAAGCCACTCACCAAGCAGGACCCCTAGAACCCTGAAACCCTTTAACCCCTATACAGGGATTAGGAATTGCACAGGGCCCAAGGTAATTAATACCTGTGGAAGGCTGCAGTTCCAGAGAATAGTAGTCAGGCAGAGTCAAAACATTAATTGAGGAACAGGAACAGAATGGGACGGCCAGGACTTAATCAGAAAACAAGCAGAGGTAAAATGCGGATCGGCCAACAAGGTACATAAACAGCAAGCAGGAAAAGTAGTCAGGTAACAAGCACACAAAATCATAAAACTGAACTGGGGGTAAAAGTAACCAGAGGTCATAGCTATGTCTGGCAGTGGTCTGCAGACAGGATGGGCATAAAAAAGGGTGTGGTGTCTTCCCATTGGTTGTAGCTGAATGATGGTATTTCATCTGTGAGATACCCACCAGCTACATTCAGCCAGAGATTCTGCATCTGTCAAGGTAATGCAGCCCAGTGGGTGAGTATAACCTGCGTCCACCTGCGCCGCTGGCATCGACTCCTCTCCCATCATCAGCACTATTCATGAAAGGAACACGTTGTCACCTGGCGACCGGAGTACAAATTGACGGAGCGGACTCCGTTGGTGACTTAACAGCCGTGTGCGGCAATGATGCAAACCTGGCTGCGGGCCATCGTCAGGGCAATGTGACACACGTGCCTTGTATGGCTCACGTGTTGAACCTAATTCTCAAGCAATTTTTAAAACACCATCACGGCCTACATGGCCTTGTGCAGCGGGCACGCTCGCTATGTGCTCACTTCCATCGTGCGCACACAGCAGCTCAACAACTTTCGTCGCTACAGAAGTCTTTAGGTCTGGTGGTTAAACGCCTGAAATGCGATGTGCCCACACGCAGGAATTTGAATCTGCACATGTTGCAGCGTTTGTGGCAGCACCGCCGAACCCTGCTGCAATACGTTATGACATATAGCCTGGGATAACTTGATCCAGAGGTGGTGCAGATCACGCTGCTGGAGTGGTGTCAGATCAAGGACCTATGCACCCTGCTACACAGTTTACAAATGTCGACGAAGATGTTTAGCACTGGCAATGTCATTCTCAGCGTGACAATTCTGGTCATCTACATGATGGAGCGCACTGTAATTATTATTCGGAGTCAGGTGTTGGGACAAGAGGAAGGGGAGGAAGTACAGGAGGAGTCATATGCGGAAGGGATAACAAGATCTACGAGGTCCAGATGGTCAGCGGCACCTATGCGGCAGTCATGGTAAGGGAGAGGGATTAACAAGGGCGCATAGTATCAGCAAAAAGTGTTGAGGAAGGTGCAGGAGCCCATGAAGAAATGGAGGACGAACTGGCGATGGGCATGGAAGACTCAGCAGATGAGTGAGAGCTTGCTCACATTTCAGTTGTGCGAGGTTGTGGGGAGAGGGCAGAGGAAGGAGGCACGATTCTCACCTCTCTGCCACCAACACACCAAGGACTTGGTCCTCCTGGATGCACAAGACACATGAGCGGCTTCTTGCTGCACTACCTACAACATGACCCTCGGATTGTACGAATTCAAAGTAATCCAGAATACTGGGTTGCCACACTGTTACATCCCCGGTACAAGACAAAATTTGGCAAAATAATTCCTGCCATAGAAATGGACGCACGTATACAGGAGTATCTGCAGAATGTGGTACGCAATCTTAGATCTACTTTTCCACTAAACACCAGTGCTGCACAGAGTGAATCTCAACGCTTTGTCATGGATAGGAGGAAATGGTCTTTTACTTGTCCACATCGGAGGGACCGAGGGATGGCTGCTGTGCTGAGATGGCGTTGAGTACGGTGTCCCTGCAGAGTTGCACTTTTGGTCATATACCAAAATGAGTTGAAAAAGGACAGATGCTGGTGGAAAGGGGAACAGTTGTGTTGGAAAGGGGAAAAAAGTTTTGGTCCGTGGATTTGGTGGTTAAGCAACAGTAACATTTGCTGAAGAAACACCATCTGTTACAGTGGGACTGGCAGATTTGGATAAAGTGGTATATACTATGTTACCGCTATATAATGAAAATTAATAAGAAAAGAAAGAGAAAGGTATATATCCCCATCAGCAGTCAGTGTCCACCGTGCTCCCAGTTGGAAAAGGAGAGGTTGGCAACTGGAAGGTTTGGTGGAGGATACAGAGCTGTGTGGCTATGAAACTAATAGTAGCCTGAACCGAGTTAGACGCCATTCGGATCTGGAGACTGTGAGCCCTGTTAGCGTCACAGGGTCCACATGCCCACCCAGCCCAGGAACTCCCTGTTAACAACACAGGGGCCATTGAGTACGCTGACCGTGTGCGTAGGGGCACACCTGTGGACAGCAGGCGCATCAGCAGCAGCAGGCCTGTTAATGCCACTGGGCTGCACAAGCAGGACTGGTAGGACAGGAGCTGGTCTTAACCGTTCTGCGTTACCAACTGTGCTGGTGGCCTGCATCGACACCCTATCCCTGCCTACCTCTGGCCTAAAGCCGCAATGGGTTCAACACATGGAGGTGTGCTCTTTCGGAGCATAATAGAAGACTGCGCACCTCCTTGTTGGCTCCAGCCCCTTTTATAACCTGGGTCCGCCCCAAACCAGGGTGAACCACAATGCACCTCCTGGAGACAAAAGTAGAGTGACACGTCATGAGTGGCATAACTAGCGTCCTATTTGGAACCGCAACTTCAATGATGACCTCATGGCTGCCATGACCCAAACACCTCACCAGTCATCGTGTGACCATCAATAATGCGGTGAAAAGTCATAGGGGTGGGCCTCTGCAAGCCATTTGGGAGGACACCTGATGCCCTGTGGTCTATATGTGCCCCCCCACATCAGGGGCAGGGCCAAAGAGTTCATTACCGGACCTAGTCTCTGATGCAGTAAGTGCCTGAGCATGCTCAGTAGCATGAAATACAGTCTCTGAAAAAAGACTATCAACTTTAGCATGGTGTCTAGGCACAAAACAGGACTTAGACCCGGCACGGAATGCAAGTACCTGTGCAAAGAGGCTTTTCACACTTAGTGTGGGAGCATGCGCTGTATCCCGAAATGAAGACTTAGCGTCAGGAATAACACAGTCAGGCTGAGCATACTCACTAGGCGAAACACTGTAATTAGGCTGCAGCTGGGGTAAATCGGCACACGCATGCGCACTAGCTGCCTCTCCACACTTAGACGTGGAGAGGAAATTGCTCTTGGAGATGCTGTCTATGAACAGAAGGAAAAGCTAAAGGAAGCCTGACTTTCTATCCCTCCGAATGATCAAATGCAGCAATGAATTCCATGAGTTTGCTATAACATTAGCGTAGCAAAATGTGCATGAGGGTGTCATGTAGAGGTGCTATAAATAGCTTGTCACCAGTGGGACAATAATGAAATACAACAGCCAGTTCTATGATGCCACTAAATGGCAGTATTTTTTGCTATCATTATAGCTTATTAAAAACAGAGCAGGAGGGTGTCATGCAGAGGTGCTGCACATAGATTTGCACTAGTGTGACTAGACAAAAGTCCAATAGCCACGTTTAGGATGCCACTAGGTACACTGACTGTTTGCTAGTATAATGGCTTAGTTAAAAAAAGTTGGAGTGTGCAATGCAGGCAGACGTGCTGCAAATATCTTTACAATAGTGTGAATAGACAAAAGTACAATAGCCACGTTTAGGATGCCACTAGGTACACTGACTGTTTGCTAGCATAATGGCTTAGTTAAAAAAAGTTGGAGTGTGCAATGCAGGCAGACGTGCTGCAAATATCTTTACAATAGTGTGAATAGACAAAAGTCCAATAGCCACGTTTAGGATGCTACTAGGTACACTGACTGTTTGCTAGCATAATGGCTTAGTTAAAAAGAGTTTGAGTGTGCAATGCAGGCAGACGTGCTGCAAATATCTTTACAATAGTGTGAATAGACAAAAGTACAATAGCCACTTCTTGTATGCCACTAGGTACACTGACTGTTTTTTTAACTAAGCCATTATACTAGCAGAGTTGGAGTGTGCAATGCAGGCAGACGTGATGCAAATATCTTTGCAATAGTGTGACTAGACAAAAGTCCAATAGCCACGTTTAGGATGCCACTAGGTACACTGACTGCTAGTATAATGGCTTAGTTAAAAAGAGTTGGAGTGTGCAATGCAGGCAGACGTGCTGCAAATATCTTTGCACTACTGTGACTACACAAAAGTCCAATAGCCACGTTTAGGATGCCACTAGGTACACTGACTGTTTGCTAGCATAATGGCTTAGTTAAAAAGAGTTTGAGTGTGCAATGCAGGCAGACGTGCTGCAAATATCTTTACAATAGTGTGAATAGACAAAAGTACAATAGCCACTTCTTGTATGCCACTAGGTACACTGACTGTTTTTTTAACTAAGCCATTATACTAGCAGAGTTGGAGTGTGCAATGCAGGCAGACGTGATGCAAATATCTTTGCAATAGTGTGACTAGACAAAAGTCCAATAGCCACGTTTAGGATGCCACTAGGTACACTGACTGCTAGTATAATGGCTTAGTTAAAAAGAGTTGGAGTGTGCAATGCAGGCAGACGTGCTGCAAATATCTTTGCACTACTGTGACTACACAAAAGTCCAATAGCCACGTTTAGGATGCCACTAGGTACACTGACTGTTTGCTAGCATAATGGCTTAGTTAAAAAGAGTTTGAGTGTGCAATGCAGGCAGACGTGATGCAAATATCTTTGCAATAGTGTGACTAGACAAAAGTACATTAGCCACGTTTAGGATGCCACTAGGTACACTGACTGTTTGCTAGTATAATGGCTTAGTTAAATAGAGTTGGAGTGTGCAATGCAGGCAGACGTGCTCTGCAAATGTCTTTGCACTAGTGGGACTTTAGCAAAGTCCAATAGCCACGTTTAGGATGCCACTAGGTACACTGAGTGTTTGCTAGTATAATGTCTTAGTTATAATGAGTTGGAGTGTGCAATGCAGGCAGACGCGCTCTGCAAATGTCTTTGCACTAGTGGGACTTTAGCAAAGTCCAATAGCCACATTTAGGATGCCACTAGGTACACTGAGTGTTTGCTAGTATAATGGCTTAGTTATAATGAGTTGGAGTGTGCAATGCAGGCAGACGCGCTCTGCAAATGTCTTTGCACTAGTGGGACTATAGCAAAGTCCAATAGCCACGTTTAGGATGCCACTAGGTACACTGAGTGTTTGCTAGTATAATGGCTTAGTTATAATGAGTTGGAGTGTGCAATGCAGGCAGACGCGCTCTGCAAATGTCTTTGCACTAGTGGGACTATAGCAAAGTCCAATAGCCACGTTTAGGATGCCACTAGGTACACTGAGTGTTTGCTAGTATAATGGCTTAGTTAAAAAAAGTTAGACTGTGCAATGCAGGCAGACGTGCTGCAAATATCTTTACAATAGTGTGAATAGACAAAAGTACAATAGCCACGTTTAGGATGCCACTAGGTACACTGACTGTTTGCTAGTATAATGGCTTAGTTAAAAAAAGTTAGACTGTGCAATGCAGGCAGACGTGCTGCAAATATCTTTACAATAGTGTGAATAGACAAAAGTACAATAGCCACGTTTAGGATGCCACTAGGTACACTGACTGTTTGCTAGTATAATGGCTTAGTTAAAAAGAGTTGGAGTGTGCAATGCAGGCAGACGTTCTGCAAATATCTTTCCACTACTGTGACTACACAAAAGTCCAATAGCCACGTTTAGGATGCCACTAGGTACACTGACTGTTTGCTAGCATAATGGCTTAGTTAAAAAGAGTTTGAGTGTGCAATGCAGGCAGACGTGATGCAAATATCTTTGCAATAGTGTGACTAGACAAAAGTACAATAGCCACGTTTAGGATGCCACTAGGTACACTGAGTGTTTGCTAGTATAATGGCTTAGTTATAAAGAGTTGGAGTGTGCAATGTAGGCAGACGCGCTCTGCAAATGTCTTTGCACTAGTGGGACTATAGCAAAGTCCAATAGCCACGTTTAGGATGCCACTAGGTACACTGAGTGTTTGCTAGTATAATGGCTTAGTTATAATGAGTTGGAGTGTGCAATGCAGGCAGACGTGCTCTGCAAATGTCCTTGCACTAGTGGGACTATAGCAAAGTCCAATAGCCACGTTTAGGATGCCACTAGGTACACTGAGTGTTTGCTAGTATAATGGCTTAGTTATAATGAGTTGGAGTGTGCAATGCAGGCAGACGTGCTTTGCAAATGCCTTTGCACTAGTGGGACTATAGCAAAGTCCAATAGCCACGTTTAGGATGCCACTAGGTACACTGAGTGTTTGCTAGTATAACGGCTTAGTTATAATGAGTTGGAGTGTGCAGAGGACAGGAGGGTACAGTGCCAGGATTGTGGGGCTCTGGGTAGAGGAATGGAAGCCTGCCTTTCTATTCCCTCCTAATAGGGAAATGCAGGGAGGAAATCCCTGACCTTGGCTACACAGACGCTGTCGCTGTTTTCAGGACCTGTCACCTTAACTCAGACCCTGTCGGTTTGAGCCCTTAAAAGGACTGCTAGAAAGTGCTCTCCCTAAGCTGTCCAGCGCTGTGTATGGAGCGCATACAGCTGTATCAGCGATAGGACAAAGGACGGAGCTGCGACAGTGATGTCTGACACCAAAGACACAGAAGAGATAATGGCGTCCTGGAGGAAAATGTCCGTTTTTATAATGCAGGGACATGTGACATGGACATCCTATCACACATGCCGTTGCTTCTCTGGCTAAAAGTCCACTTAGCTGTGTGTGTGTCTGGGATTGGCTAACATGCTGGCCCGCCCCACTACACGCGCGCGCTTTGGGAAGGAAGACAAGGAAAAAAAAAAAAAATGGCGATCGCCATTATACAAACAGCAGTGATCTGAAGGTGCTGTTCACGCACACTATACACTGAAATGTCATAATAGTGTGATTCACAGAGTGACTTACACTATTACAGCGGAAACCAAGCTAGGAATTAGCTGTTTTTTTGCTGCTAGAACCGTTCTCGAACGTTTCTAGAACTATCGAGCTTTTGCAAAAAGCTCGAGTTCTAGTTCAATCTAGAACAGGCCCCAAAATCACTCAAGCCTAGAACTGGAGAACCTCGAACCACGAACCGCGCTCAACTCTAGTCCTGGGTTCAATTCCCATTAAGGACACCATCTGCAAGAAGTTTGTATGTTCTCCCCATGTTTGCATGGGTTTCCTCGAGGTTCTCCGGTTTCCTCCCAAAGACATACAGATAGGGAATTTAGATTGTGAGCCCCAATGGGGACAGTGATCCCAATGTAAGTAAAGCGCTATGGAATTAATAGCACTATATAAATGAATAAATTATTATTATTAATACTGCAATGCCCTGCTCATGAGGTGAGGAACATAGTTGATCAGGAGAGCTATACTACATTTCCAAATGGAGGTATTTGATTTTATAGTTGCCCTGCTGAACGACTACCAAACATGAGAGTCCATTATATGCCACAAGAAAACACATCTAAATAGCGAGCTCTGTTGTTTAGTATTCATTCAGCTGGATAACTGGACTTAAAGGGATATTCCATCTCCAAGATCCTATCCCCAATATATAGTAGGTGGAATAGCAATATTATCAGCAAATACCAATATTTGGAAATGTAGAATAGTTCTCCTGATTAGGCATGCCCTTACGTCATGAGCAGGGCATTGCAGCTTTGGTAGCAACCGTTACGACATGGACTCTGCTGCTGTGGACCCGGGGAGAGTGGGTGCAGATTCATTACACCCACACTCCTCACATGGAGGGTCTGCACTCCTAGAAAATAGGGGATACGTTCCCTGAGCATGTCCCATCATATTCTAGACGGTTCAGAGTCGTCGTGGGACCCCCTTATTTTTTTTCTTACAATAAATTGGTGAAAGAGGGAATGTTTTGGGGAGTGTTTTTTCAAATACATTTTTTTTGTCTATTTTTTTGTTAGTACTGACAGTTTGTGATGTCAGGTATCTGACAGATGCCATGACATCACAAACTGCTGGGCTTGATGTCAGGTGACCTTACAGCTAGTATCAACCCCATTTATTACCCTGTTTGCCTTTGCACCAGGGCACGGGATGAGCTGGGGTGAAGCACCAGGATTGGCGCATCTAGTGGATGCGCCACTTCTGGGGCGCCTGCGGCCTGCTATTTTTAGGCTGTGAAGGGCCAATAACTATGGACCTTCCCACCCTGAGAATACCAGACCACAGCTGTCCGCTTTACCTTGGCTGGTGATCCAATTTGGGGGAACCCTACTTTTTTTTTGTAATTATTATTATTTATAAAATAATTATAAAAAAGAGCCTGGGGTGACCTCCACATTGGATCCCCAACCACAGTAAAGCTGCCAGCTGTGGTTTTCAGGCTACAGCCTTCTGCTTTACCCTAGCTGGCTATCAAAAATGGGGGGACCCAACGTAATTTTTTTCTTAACTATTTTTTTAAATAAAAAAAATTAATGGGCTTCCCTGTATTTTGATTGACAGCCAAGGTAACGGCAGGCAGATGGGGGTGGCAACCCGTAGCTGTCTGCTTTAACTGCGCTGAGAATCAAAAATACCACGGGGCGCTACGTCATTTTTTTTTATGATTTATTTTTACAGCACTGAAGCCCTTTATGTTTTTAGTTATTTAAATAAATAATTAAAAAAATATATATATATATGGGCTCCCGCTGCATTTTTTGTATTGCTAGCTAAGGGTAATCCAAGCAGCTACTGGCTGCTAACCCCCACTGCTTGGTGTTACCTTCACTGGCAATGGAAAATCCAGGGAAGCATTTTTTATTTTTTTTGCCAAAAAACTACAAAAAAATGACGTGGGCTTCGCCATATTTTTGTATGCTAGCCAGGTACAGCAGGCAGCTACGGGCTGCCCCCAATCCCCGGCTGCCTTTTTGTACCCGGCTGTGAACTACAAATATAGGGAAGCCATTTTTTTAATTAATTCATGAATTTTATGAAATTAAAAAAAAAAAACGATGTGGATTTCGCCCCATTTTTGTGTCCAGCCGGGTACAACTAGACAGCTGGGGATTGGAATCCGCAGCACAGGTTAGTTTGAGGTTTGTGGGCGCCTTTCCTGCAAATTGCAGTCCGCAGCCGCCCCAGAAAATTGCTCTTTCATAGAATCGCCATCATCTGGCGCTGTATCCAACTCTTCCAGCAGCCCTGAAGCCGGGTGGCTTGCTGGGTAATAAGGGTTAATACTAGCTTTGTTTTACTAGCTAGTATTAAGCCAGAGATTCCTAATGTCAGGCACGTTTGACCCGGCCATTAAGAATCTCCAATAAAGGGTTAAAAAAAAACACCACACAGAAAAAAAATACTTTAATAGAAATAAATACACAGACACACTTAGGTAATCCATGTTTATTACCCCCTCTCAGCCTTCCACGATCCTGCTCTTCTGCCTTCTTTCTCAACACATGCAGCTCTGCTACATTAGACAGCATGAGAGAAAGGACGCTGGGCTCCGTGCAGAAAACACTCTGTGAGAGTGACCACAGGCTCCCGGCTGTAAGTGACGGGTTGCCATAGCAACGCTGCTCCAATGACGTGATTCCGGTGCTGCTGCGTGTGGTAGCGGTGACGTCACCGTCACCGCAACCAAGCGCGTTGCTATGGCAACGGTGATCTCCGTTATTGACCGGCTGTGTCAGCCGGTCAATAAGATAACAGGGAAGCAGAGCGGGGAGTTGACCATGTGCTAGAGCATGTCGCCGGTACACGGCGATACACAAACGTGCACCGTGTACTAGAGAGATGCAATGACAGGTCCTAGCATGACGCGTCATAGTAATGTGACCAGTCTGTAGCCAATGAGATAATAGACACGTGACTGGTCACATGGCTATTTTGATGTCACAATAGGTCCTGCATCACTGCTGGTTACCGGGAAGACACAGCGATTACCGGTGGAAAAGCGGCGGGAGACAGAGTGCAGGACGCATACCGGGGACAGATAAGTGTTATGGCAATGTTTATTAACTGTATGTGTACATTTATAATGTGTTTTTATGTGTTTGTGATTGCCTCCCATTGTATCCTATGGGTTCGAGTGGTTCGCCGAAACGGTTCGCCGAACCGAGCTCGAACCAGACCTCTGTTCGGCGAACCAAGCTCGAGCCGAACCGCGACCGGTTCGCTTATCTCTAGTTAGCAGTTAGGGCTAGTAGTGAAAAAAATTATGGTTGTACCAGACAGGTGAAAAGATGTAAAGTGCCAAAGTGCAAAAAATTATATAGTGGGATCCATGTTATAATATAAATGTAAGTATTAGTAAAAAAAAATAATTAGGAATGGAACAAAAATATTTAAATGACTAAAATAGCCAACAGCAGGAATGCACAGTGATATTACAATGGGTTGTAACAACAGGTCAATAGCAAAAAGATGGATTAGCTGGTACTGTTAAGACCAATGTAAGCAAATAAAAAATAAAATAAATATATCTATATATGCTGTTGTTCTATCTGTGCAATGCAATGTGTCACAGAATTGACGCCATACAATACAAAAATCTGTTGGTAAAATTTATCACTTTTGTGTTAATATACAGCATTATATACCCACCTAGTATACCAACTTTGTATAGTGCATCATCCCCCCTTTTTTATGTCCTGGATACAATTCGTAAGAGTAATCAAATTAGGTAAAAGAGATAATGAAAGCAAGAAAAATATAAAATATTTTTAAAAAAATGTACAGTATAAATAAAAAAGTAAACAATGGTCCACAGAGGCGAGACCCCTAAATATTGGTTGTCGGGAGTTGGCTACTAGGGTTCAAGAAAATAAAAATAAAACTAAATGAGCTCTTTAGCTCTGAATAAACAAAAAAAATAGTGAATGGCTGACATAGTCCATTCTAGTGACTAAAATAAGTCATACAATATACCCAGTTGGTATCTGAAAAAAAATTTCAAACAGAAAAAATGTATACAGCCATCTAAAAATACATTAAATGTCAATATATGGAATCATATCACTGGTGTATGTAAATGATGAAGTGAAAAAGACTTTCTGTCTACTACCAATTTACTATACACTTCTTATAAAAAAGGAAAACCATTTATTTTAAAAAAAAATAATATTTTTATATATTTTTTTACTAAATACACAGCCAGTTAAAAAAAGTCAGACAGAAGAGGCAACCCACATCACATGGAGGAAAAAAAATGCAATAGAAAAGACAGATCAATAAACACAAGGTTTGTATGTTAGTACAGTAAACATGGACCTGTAGAGGATAAATCTGCCAATACTTGTAATCCATTGAATATGTCACAATCACAGGGTGTGAGAAAATCATCACCAAAAAAAGTAAAAGGACACATGTAGGAGACCAAAGTGAATGGCATTACAAACATATATAATCAATATACAGCACAGAGCAAGGAATCAAAAGAGTAAACGAAACACTCATGGTAAAATCCTCCTGGTGATGTGCCTATTGATTATATAGGTTTGCAATGTCATTCACGTTGGTCTCCTGCAAGAGTCCATTTACTTTTTGAGGATTATTTTTTCACCCACTGTGATAGTGACTTATCAGTTGGATAATATGTATTGGTATATCTATCCCACACAGGTCCAATTTGGCTTTGTAGTATAAATTGAAGATGTTCAGATTTTGTAAGCCGACTAAGACAAATGTAATGTTTCACAAATGAGATTCTCTGTATATAAATGTAAACCTGGGCACTAATACTATGCGGATGCAATATGGTATAAGGAGAGTAGAAATAGGAGAGTCATTGTTATCAAATTGTTGGCTAAGTAACAGCATGAAATGCGATAGATTGTTATCTATTACAAGAGGCAAATACTCATGGGACAGGGAGGTGTACTACCACTTTACAAAGTGCTAGAGCAGACTTATTTTGTATGATCAGTTCAATTCTGGACACTAGGTATGAGAGAACCTGAACTATAAAGTTCGGGGTCCATACCACGGTGCTGCACCCCAAACACAGACTTTTGACTGTACACCCGGTTCCTGTCCAGGTTTGTCACCCAAATAAAGCTTGTTGAAAGGTTACAGAGCATCCAATTAGCTAGCTTTTAGGCTGTGGGCACTTCTGAAGCCATCTCACTTGGCATGGCTGAGATTCACAGGCGCATCCTATTAGTCGGCCTGTATAAAGGTTGGATCATGGCCTCGCCACCATTTTGCTTTCGCTGTAACAGGGAGAGTACGCTGTTGGAGTGAGGGACAGTGATTGGTACAGTTAGGAAAAAGCTTATATATTTTAGGAATAGTATGCTGTAAAAGTGAGGGAAAGTGATAGGTATATGTAATACTAAAGCATCACACAGCTATACATAGTGGTCAAAAACAGCAGCATACAGGCAGTGTAATCTATCAGCTCAATCTACCAAAAAAACAGAGTATTTTTCAGTGTGCCTTGCTGTGTGAATATCTCTGACACCTTATACTGCGTTGCATCCCGCAGCTTTGGGTAGCAGTCAAAAAACAGCAGAGTACACGCTGTGTAATCTATTAGCTCAACCTACCAAAAAAGTGAGTGTTTTCCAGCATGATTTGCTGTGTGAATATCTCAGAAAACGTATACTGCATTGATTCCTGCAGCTTTGCATAGTGGTCAAAAACAGCTGAATACAGGCTTTGTTATAATCGTTCTCCTTACACAGGCTAATAATTTGAACTTGCTTGTGTGCCAAAGAATGAAAACATCAAATAGGGGATGTGGCCGTCAGGGTGTTGCTGGTGCTGTAGCTGATTCCAGGCGAGGATGTGGTAGATCTGTGCCTACTGCGCTCCAAAATGAAATGTGATGCCCTGGACTAGCCAGGTAGTCACATTTAGTGTCCCGCACAACACCAGTCCCCTAACAAGGTGGCAGCAGCCAAACACTTTAAACCCTAGTCACCTCCCTCAGTGCTGGATGGACACACCAGGGGGGTGGAGCCAGGCGATTGGCACGCCCACCGAGGAGTTCAGAGAGCCTGAGGCAGGAAACACAGTTCAGTGTAGTCTGGAAGTTCAGTTTGAGAGTTCAGTGGAGGAGGACAGGCCTGTGTGAAAGGCCTGTATCAGACTGACAGGTGCCAGGGTTGGAGCCCGGGCGCCTTTGGCTAGGAAGCATATGCAGGCCTCTGCCTGCAGGAGCCGGGAAGATGGCTCGGTGGAACCATAGTGGACTGAGACAGGGTAGTGGCCTGCCGATACCGACCCGGGGAATCGACTGGAAACCGGAGCACAAGTGGGGTACTCAGACCCTGAAGCTAGGTCCAGAAGCTACTGGGGGCTAGCTAAATAACTGATTGCGGCCAGGACTATAGGTCCTTTCCTACCCAAAGTCCCGACTGAAGACAACAGCCCAACGAGGGGGATAGAAAGCCACCGCCACGCCAGAGAGATCACACGGGCCAGCGACTGTGGGTAAAGGGTTCCTCTGACATACACAAGCCGGGAAGCGGACTCCTGTATTGCAAGTTCAGGTAGTCCAACATCACACAAAACAGGTGCAGGAGAAAGGCAGAGACCACCAACTGGGTGGGGGACCAGACTGCAGCCAGCTGCAGGCACCGACCACCATCACCTTGGTTTACCAGAGACTCGTGTGTGGTTAATAATCGTGAGTACAACAGTGCCCCCGCCGTGCACCTGCATGCATCACCCAACTACTCCCACAACGGGTCCCGGGGCCACCATCCCTACCCATGGAGGGGTTAACATCTTGCTGTGCAACATCTCCCCCGGGTGTCCCGCAACTGCAGCGGTGGTGTCCACCTTCACCACATCCCGTGGGTGGCGTCACGAACTTAAACATGGCTCCGGCCGTACATCTATGTCCCCTAAAATGCCAGTCCCCCCTTTCAGATCGGAGTGACCACAGGGCCCCCGGGTCTGGAGACATTCGAGCCACCCACCAGCGAGCCCGGATCCGAGCGGCTCAGCTGCAGCCGAGCGCGGGGCGGTACAGAAACACCTTCCTCCTCTGCACGCAGGCTGGTCTTTGTCATTTCATAAGCCTGAGAACTGCTACACAAATGGTGAGGCCAGAACATGTTGAGGCAGTTTTAGGTTATATAGCTACCAGTGCCTCCATTTCCTTTGCATTGTCTTCTACCTAGTCCACCACTGAAACTTCAGAGTTGTCTTTTAAGTTCCATGGCTATCTTGCTTACACTTAACCCATTCAAAATCAGCCAAGCAGTGTGAACCACAAGTCATGCCACAGTCACTTATGCTTTTTGATGACTCTGCTGGCTGGGGTCCTGTGGCCCATTTACCTGGCACTGCCCCAGAGGTGGACGAGACCAAGTGTACTGTCGCCCAAACTGTTGTGTTGAAGTATGAGTCTTTGGGAGGGCTGGTAGGCACGGTCTTTAGATCACCACAGCACAGCTCCGAGAATGATGAAACACAGGTTTCAGATGCTGCGGCTATTGTGAGTGTGCAGACTGGGAATCAAAGCAAAGCTGAAGAGTGGGTAGAAGATAATGCAAGGGATGATGAGGTGCTTTACAACACCTGTAGCAAAGGCTGTAATAGTGACATGTGCAGTTCTGATAAACAGGGGGTATTCAGGCAAACAAATCAGTACCTCATCAAAAGAGGGAGCATGGGGCCAAAGCACTGTGGATGCCCCATAGCCAGTATGTCAGCTGCTATCACCTGTCACTCCAGTGAAAACCTCCCAGAAAAGAAAGCATAAATGAGCTCCTTGGCATGGCATTTTTTCTGGGAATGTGCTAAGTGAAAGTGATGGTTTGGAGGATGAACGATCAGAGACTGAAGCGAGGGAAGAATCTTCTCAAAATGAGGACCACCTGCATGATGCAGTGCAGTAGTTTCTTGAGTAATCAGGAAAGAACACCAGTTCCTCCTGCTCCCTCTTCCATGATGGCATTGGCCTCGTGAGCTGTGGTGTTGGCATCTTCCATCTGCTTATGATCACCAGAGTCACCTTCCTCCCCGCAAGTACATTATGTGGAAGCAATAGCACTACAACCAACACCATGATCACCACCATGATCACTACCAGCATCACCTACTATATCCACACCATCCGATGGAAGCCTGTAGCTCTCCATCCTCCTAACCCTAGATAGAAAGAGGAAATATCCTCCTAGCCACCCATGAGCCCTGGGCCTGAATGACAACATATGTTCCAACATATGGTATGTCTCTCTATCTACATACTGGGTAACCATAGTGGTGGCTGTGCATGGGGCACCAGGAGTTCAAGCACATGTTTTATTACCACCTTGCATCACTGAACATTTGTCAATAAGTGTTGTTTCCTCTTCCTACTCTGCTTCCTCCACCTCCTCCACCTCCTTCTTATATGGTAAGAGTAAAGGCTACTTTACATGCTGCGATATCAGTCCCGATATCGCTAGCGTGGGTACCCGCCCCCATCTGTTGTGCGACACGGGCAAATCGCTGCCCGTGCCGCACAACATTGCGCAGACCTGTCACACATACTTACCTGCCCGGCGACGTCGCTGTGACCGGCGAACCGCCTCCTTTCTAAGGGGCGGTCCGTGCAGCGTCACAGCGACGTCACTGAGCGGCCGCCCAATAGAAGCGGAGGGGCGGAGATGAGTGGCCGGAACATCCCGCCCACCTCCTTCCTTCCTCATAGCGGCTGGGAGGCAGGTAAGGAGAGCTTCCTCGTTCCTGCGGTGTCACACGGAGTGATGTGTGCTGCCGCAGGAGCGACGAACTACATCGTTACTGCTGCAGTAACGATAATCGAGAATGGACCCCCATGTCACCGATGAGCGATTTTGCACGTTTTTGCAACGATGCAAAATCGCTCATCGGTGTCACATGCAGCAACATCGCTAATGCGGCCGGATGTGCGTCACAAATTCCGTGACCCCAACGACTCCGCATTAGCAGCGTGTAAAGCCCCCTTAAGACCTGCACCATGAACTTCTGCACAGCCAGGGGTAAGCGACAGCAGGCTGTTCTTAAACCCATGAGTCTGGAGGACAAACCTCACACCTCGCAGGAGCTGTGGACGGGCATAAAAGAACAAATAGATGGGTGTCTATTGACGGTGGCTCTACAGCCTGATCGGGTGATGTGCGATAACGGCTGAAATCTCGTCACAGCTCTGGGCCTAGATGGCTTGACACACATCCTTTGCCTGCTGCATTTGCTGAATTTGGTTGTGCAGAGCTTCCTCAAAAATTACCCACATATATCATAGCTTCTGCTGAAAATGAGGGCAGTATGTGCACGCTTTCAGCGTTTTCACCTTGATGCTACTTGCCTGTCTGCACTGCAAAGTCATTTCAGCCTTCTTGCTTCCCGCCTCATATGTGACGTACCAACAATGTAGAACTTCATGTTACATATGGTGAAGAGACTGTGTGAGCAGCAGCACGCAATAGTGGAGTTTCAGCTGCAGCACGCCTGGCAGAATTGCTTTGTGGACCAACACCACTTCACTACCAACAACTGGGCTTCCATGAAGGACCTGTGTGCTGTTTTGTGCTGCTTTGAATACTCTTTCAACATGGCTAGCGCTGATAATGTCATAATCAGTGTCACTATATAATTTTATGCCTACTGGAAAAAATGCTGAAGGCCATGAACAAGGTAGTGGCACCAGAGGAGCAGAAGCAGGAGGAAATATTGACTCATTTATCTGGGCTGTAATCCACACAGGCCTTCAAAGTATGGTTTCTGTGCTGAAAATGTCCATGTCCTCAACTTTCCAACAAAGGGACATTTTTGGAGGAGGAACCATCTGCCCAGCAGGGTAATCAGAAAGAAAGGTCATAGGCATCACTACAGCATGCCTGGGGGGATAATGAGGAGCCAGTCCATATACCTGCGATTGAGGACAGCTTGTTATTGACTCTGGGAAGCCTGGCACACATGAGCCAATACATGATGTTGTGCCTGTGCAATTGTCGCGGGCGGCGGGGCGTTGTGCTCACCACGCTCGGGTCCGGCGCTGCTGCTGCTGTTCGGTGGCTCGAGTGGTGGGCCGGATCCGGGGACTCGAGCGGCGCTCCTTGCCCGTGAGTGAAAGGGGTAGTTTGGTTTGGGGATTTGGTCCGTGACGCCATCCACGGGTTGTGGTGAGGTTGGGCACCACCGCTGCTATTGACGGGGATCCCGGGAGTGATGGTAGGGAGCAGCTGGGATGTTTCTCTCCCCTCCGTGGGTAGGGAGTTGGTGGTCCCGGGGCCCGGTGAGGTGTCGGGGAGGCAGGGTTGGCAAGGTGCAGGGTCGCTTGGAATGCGCAGCGCGGTGCCGGATGGCACGGTAGTACTCACTCAGCCACAAAGGTACGCAAAGTCTCTGGTAAACCAAACGGCTGGATGGACGGGTCCCGCAGCCGGCTGCTGTGGTTTCTCCCGGACGGTTGGTGGTGGCTGCCTTTCCCTGCACCTTTGTGTATGTTTGGTCCCGATGGCTTCCCACCGGTAACCCGCTCCCCAGCGTGTATATGTGCCGGAGGAACCCTTTTGCCCGCAGGCTCTGGCCCTTGGAACTCTAGCTGTGGCGGTAGCTGTATTTCCTTTTGCTGGTTGGATGGTTGCCTTCAATCGGGTCTCGGCTGTTAGGAAACCCCTGGGGTTCTGGTCACTGATGGATTTGACCTTTTTAATGGCAACTCCAAGCCTGGTCGGGGTCCGCAGGCCCTGCCGGTTTGAGCTGGCTTCACTTCGCTCACCGGTTTGGTACCGGAGGGCCACCATCCATCCCCGGTCCTACGGTTCTGCGTCGATCTGCCTCTCCTGCAGACGGTCACCACCGTCTGACAACCTTGCTCTCAGTGCCCGGGCCACGTACCCGGACACAGTCAGTTTGCTCCTCTACTACCACTTTACTCCTCACTCTTCCACTTCCCTAACTGATCTCCCTTCCTTTTACCGCCTCCAGGACTGTAAACTCCTCAGTGGGTGGGGCTAACCGCCTGGCTCCACCCCACCTGATGTGGACATCAGCCCCTGGAGGGAGGCAACAAGGATTTTGTCTGGCTGATGTGCCTATCTCAGGGTGGGGGTGCATGTTGTAGTACCTGTGACGACCTGGCTAGTCCAGGACGCCACACAATGACTCTCGAGTTGCAAGGATTGTGAACAATGGTGATTACTGGGTGGCGTCCTTTCTGGGTCCACGCTACAAAGACAACATAGCATTGCTAGTTTTGCCCTTTGTTGTAGGATCAAAAAATGTGTGAATATAAGACCAAGCTGTGTAACTTTGTACTTACGACATTCCCACCAGACAGCAGGGGCTCGGAGGAGCAACAAGTTGGTGTAGGAGAAGTAATTGAACAATGCAGTGGTTGCAGTGGCCAAACCTCTGGAGGGAGGATCATTAGGGCAACAATGTGGCAACAATGTGGCAACAATTCATGTGCAGTGCTCTACACCATCCAGCAACACCATTTTCTACAGTGCATATTTCCAGGAGTCAGCATTTAGCAAACATGGTGGAAACGAACGTAAGTGTCCACACGTATCGCAGTGCTAGCTGATGGTTCTGCACCATTTAATTTCTGGGTGGCAAAATTGAATACATGGCCTGAGCTTGCACAGCATGCCATGGAGGTGTTGGCCTCCCCTGCCACAAGTGTAATGTGTGAATGTGTGTTTAGCATGGCATGCGAGGTAATCACAGACAAGTGCATCTGCTTGTCCTCAGCTAACAAGGATAAGCCGAATTTAAAAATGAATAAATCAACGAAAAAATCAGACCTCCTTACCTTGGGCTGTGTGTAGAAATAGACCACTCGCAAACATACTGTATATTTGTATACTCTATTTGCCATGCTCAAATGTTCTGGAGACTCTAGAAATACAGTAATCCTTAAATAGATCATATTGAAGAAACAAACAAATAAATGGGTCTCTGCCTCTTCATCCTTCTCCTCCAAAATTTGATGCTATAGATGAGCGAACTTGTTCGAAAAGTTCACAAATCTTAAATTCGGCCTTGCTCATTCGAAATCGGATTCCCTAACACTTTTCTCAAAATTGACAAAATTCGACCTTTTGTTCTACAAATCTTTGAATTTTCACTAATGTTTTTCTTCTACCTTATTATGACTTTGGCTAGGATAGTATCACTGTCTTATGAGTGGGGAGGAGAGTTGTTTGATGAGATAAGAGGATGGGGAGAGGGGAGAGGTCAGAGATGCAGCAGACTGCTTTTTTTTTTCTTAAAGGGAACCTGTCATCAGAAATTTCGCCCAAAAGCTAAAAGATTCCCCCTCTGCAGCTCCTGGGCTGCATTCTAGGAAGGTCCCTGTTATTATTGTGCCCCATGTGAGACCAAAATAAAGCCTTTATAAAGTTCTACCTTTTTGTATGCAGCTTCTGTAAATCCGTCACGGGGGCGGGCTCTCTGCCGTCCGTTATTCTGCCCCCTGGTCCTGTATGCCGCCCCCATCGCTCCTTTCCATATCTGATGCACCGCCCACTGCTCCAGCCATCCCCGCGCATGCCCAGTGCCAGTCTCACAGGACTGAGCAGTGTGACCGCTGGTGACGTGTGCGCAGGCAAGTGATTATGGACGGGACTGTGACTGTTATCAGCAAGTACCCGGCCATAATCTCGTGAGCGCGCAAACCTCTCCAGCATTCACACTGGGCTCAGTGTAGATGCTAGACTGTATGGGCTGCTTCCAGGAATGACGTCCCTTTGTCATGTGATAGGGGCGTGTTCGAAATACTATCACATGACAAAGGGACGTCATCCCTGGAAGCAGCCCATACAGTCTAGCATCTACACTGAGCTCAGTGTGAATGCTGGAGAGGTTTGCGCGCTCAAGAGATTATGGCCGGGTACTTGCTGATAACAGTCACAGTCCCGTCCATAATCACTTGCCTGCGCACACGTCACCAGCGCTCACACTGCTCAGTCCTGTGAGACTGGCACTGGGCATGCGCGGGGATGGCTGGAGCAGTGGGCGGTGCATCAGATATGGAAAGGAGCGATGGGGGCGGCATACAGGACCAGGAGGCAGAATAACGGACGGCAGAGAGCCCGCCCCCGTGACGGATTTACAGAAGCTGCATACAAAAAGGTAGAACTTTATAAAGGCTTTATTTTGGTCTCACATGGGGCACAATAATAACAGGGACCTTCCTAGAATGCAGCCCAGGAGCTGCAGAGGGGGAATCTTTTAGCTTTTGGGCGAAATTTCTGATGACAGGTTCCCTTTAACCGAATGCGTAGATGTTCTTGCAGCCAATCAGGGGACAGAAACAATGCAGAACGTTCAGACACAAGGGCTTGTTAAATTGGCTGCCTAAGGCTAGGTTCACAGTGGGCATTTTTGCCGCATTTTTGCCGTGTTTTTTAGCTGCAGATTTGCCTTGGTTTTATGCAAATCCATGCTAATAAAACGCTGCTTTTTACAATCCCTGCAAAGTCTATATGATTTCTGAAATCTCATGCACACACACACAAACACGTCAGGATTTTTTCCTGAAGGTTTTGTGAAATACCTCCGGTTTTGCAGCAATGTGAAAAGAATGAGGATGTCAATTTTTTCAGTGCTTTTGCTACGTTTTTTGCCCCTAGTGACAGGTGGACTCGCAGATACCATGCAAGCCCACCTGTCACTAGATACCCAGAATTGATCCAGGGTATCTGGCCAGCACTTAAATGGTGCTGGGGATATGGGGATTGAAGCAGGCGCAATATATTTATCGAATCCACGGCGCAGCTGTACACTCCCGCAGCTCCTCCACTTCCCCGCTCGTTACATATTCACTGCTTTCATCTGTGATTGTTTGCAGTAAGACATGCCCCCAGTATCTGACTGCAACCAATTACAAAGCTGGTCTTTGGGTCTATACAGAGAATGAGTGAGCCGCGCTTTCAGCGGTGACCTCATTCAGGCTATTTACGGTCACAGATATCGCCAGCTGTGACCAGGAATAACCTGAGTGAAGTGACCGCTGATCGTGCGGCTCATTCATTCTCTGGAGCTCACAGCAGGCTGTCCTGTTCTATGGCCACTTGCTGTGATCGTCAGATGTAGCAGAGCTGAATTGCCGTGGGAAATTGTGTGGATTACAGTGGACCTACAGGGGTGATTATGGGGTTAATAAACTGCTGAAAGAGGGTTTTTTTGTATTTTATTTTACATAAAGGATTTTTTTGGTTTTTGTGTTTATTTCTTGTCACTTATTACAGATTAACCCCTTATTACCCCGATTGCCAACGCACCATGACAATTTGGGAAGAGTCGGGAAAAATGCTGGGATTGTCGCATCTAATGGATTCAACAATCCTGAGCGGCTGCAGGCTGATATTTTTAGGCTGGGTCTGTCCAGCCTGAGAATACCAGCTGGGTATCAATATAGGAGGGGACCACACGCTCCGTTATTTTAAAATATATTTAAATAATTAAAAACACAGCATGGGGTCCCTCTTATTTTGATACCCAGCAAGATAAACCCCACAGCTGGGGACTGCAGCCTATGGCTGTAGGCTTTATCTGTGCTGGGCATTAAAAATATGGGGGACCCTATGTCATTTTTTTAATTTATTTATTTATTTATTTTTTACTGTACAATAAATCAGCAGACTCCAGTGTGGGCCGAGGGGGGGAAGCAGTGAATATGCATGAGGCTAATAAGCAGCTCCTAAAGTAGAAGGGGCCGTGGGAGCAGGTACGAATGATCCTACAATGAATGGGCTCCTTCCAGGTTAGTAGGCGTGACCAGCTGGGTTAGTGGGCGTGACCGGCTGGGTTAGTGAGTTTGGCCATGTTTTTCCCCTCCACTACAATCATGCTTTGTCCCCCTGCCCCCCATTTGATAGGGGCCTGTTGAAGACGTCATACCTGGAAGGAGTCCATACACTCTAGCATCTACAGGAGACTGGTAAGTATAGCGCACGTGCTTTATTTATTTATTTTTTTTCTTTTTACCTTTTTTTTTACTACCCAAGTGCTGGATCCAGGTCAATACCTGCCCGGTCCAGCACTCGAGTACTCTTGAACCCTTGCATGTCTTCACATCACAGAAAAAAAAATGTAAAACAACACAAAAAACGCCAACAAAAATTGCGCCAAAACCACACCAAACCTGCACCAAAACCGCAGATGACTCCCAGGAGACATCCTACCACAAGGTCAGGTTTTGGTTACGTTTTGGTCAGGAAAAAAACGTTGCAAAAACGTCCTGTGGGAACATAGCCTTAAGGCTACTTTACACACTGCGATATCGGTCCCGATATCGCTAGTGTGGGTACCCGCCCCCATCTGTTGCGCGACACGGGCATATCGCTGCCCGTGCCGCACAACATCGCCCAGAGCCGTCACACATACTTACCTGTCCGGCGACGTCGCTGTGACGGGCGAACCGCCTCCTTTCTAAGGGGGGGTCCATGCGGCGTCACAGCGACGTCACTGAAACGTCACTGAACCGCCGCCCAATCGCAGCGGAGGGGCGGAGATGAGCGGGACGTAACATCCCGCCCACCTCCTTCCTTCCGCATAGCGGCCGGGAGGCAGGTAGGGAGAGCTTCCTCGCTCCTGCGGCGTCACACGCAGCGATGTGTGCTGCCGCAGGAACGAGGAACAACCTCGTTACTGCTGAAGTAACGATAATTGGGAATGGACCCCCGTGTCGCCGATTAGCGATTTTTCACTGTTTTGCAACGATGCAAAATCGCTAATCGATGTCACACGCAACGGCATCGCTAATGCGGCCGGATGTGCGTCACGAATTCCGTGACCCCAACGACTCCGCATTAGCGATGTCGTAGCGTGTAAAGCCCGCTTTAGTCACATGTCCCTCTTTGCTGGAAAAACTAAGGCAGAAAACAAGTGCAATATTGTCTCATCTGGTTACGATAGGGGTAGGGATGACATTATCTCCTTACCTGGGATAGTTGTGTGTGACACAACTACTAATGTGTGAGTAACAGGCTTCTGCAGATCCACGGGTGATGCACACTGAGATAGCAGATGATCAGAATAAAATACAGTTTCTCTGCATTGCTTCAAAGGACAAAAGGACTCCAAATGTATTAAGTTGAAAATGGTTTATTTGTCTACACGTCTCATGGCAATCTAGCACCTTCCTCTGGACAAAACCATAGTATCTATGGCTTTGTACTGAGGAAAAGGCTAGATTGCTTTGAAATGCGTTGACATTTTTCCACTTAATTCATTTGGAATCATTCCCGTCCATTGAGGCAACGCAGAGGAACCCCATTTTTGGCTGATCGTCTTATGTATTTCTGCTTGTAACAAGCAAACTTGCTGCGTCTGTGCCAATTTTGACACTTCTACATCTTCGAGAGGGTGCTGCTGCATATATCACTGGAGATAAATACTAATTAATAAGTCTGTGATCTGACACAAATAGACATTTCAGCATATAAATATAGATTGAATAGATTGAAAATTCTGTGGTCCTGCCACATTTTCAGCAGAGTTAAAAGATTTTGATGATGATGTGGGCCTCAAACACATATATATCACTGAGATAAATACTAATCAATAACTCTGTGCTCCTGTCATGGGTTGTGATGGGATAACAGGGAACTAAGGCTACTAGACTGACCCTCAGACTACGGGGACCCCTAGCTGTCCCTACTTCCAGAGCTACATCCAATAGTTGTGATGTCTGGGCCACCTTGCTTGCCCTGCTTCTGGCCAGCCTGGTATAATACCCCTTTTCACCAAAGGAGGACCAGGACAGGAGTGGTGCAACCTATAAATATGGCCAAACTAGGGAAACCAAAACTCTAGTACTTGGCTAGCTTACGCAGAGAAATCAGACAACAAATTATAAGGAGGAAAATAAAGAGCAGGGAGAAAATAACCAGATGCCAGGGGGAATTCCACAGCATTCCAAGCAACATGCAGCTACTGGAACACATAAGTACATGGTCCAGTTTAGCAAAAGCTATAGTAGGCATGGTAAAACAGATTCCTCCATTTTAAAAAAGTAGGGCGTAACTAAAATAGTTTTCCCGCAACATGTGATCCAAAAGATAACCAGCAGGTTAGCAGAAATTAACTCCTGCTAGCCCAATCTCTAATGAGCATTTAGCTGGTTGACTCTGGAGTCTGCCTGTGCAACTCAGAAGCACCAGCGAAAGCATAGTGTGGAATTTCAGAGTCTGTCATATTAACAGCATCTGATACCGCCATGAAACTTGGTGAGTTTTGAGCCAAACACCATAAGACAGTACCCTTCCCGATATAAGTGGTCTCTGTACCCTAAGGACCAGGTCTTTCTGGATGATGGTGATGAAATGGCGATGAAATGTGTGGCTAAGGTCAGGGACTTCCTCGCTGCATTTCCCCATTAGGAGGGATAGAAAGTGAGGTTTCCTTTCCTGTACACTGACCCACAACCCTGCAACTGTACCCTCCTGCCCTTTGCACACTCAAGCTCATTGATACTAAGCCATTATACTAGCAAACATTGAGTAAACTTAGTGGCATCCTAAAAGTGGCTGTTGGACTTCCATTAGTGTCCCACTAGTGCAAATCTATTTGCAGCACCTCTGCATTGCACACTCAAACTCATTGTTACTAAGCCATTATACCAGCAAACACTGAGTAAACTTAGTGGCATCCTAAAAGTGGCTGTTGCACTTCCATTAGTGTCCCACTAGTGCAAATCTATTTGCAGCACCTCTGCATTGCACACTCAAACTCATTGTTACTAAGCCATTATAGTAGCAAACTATGCTGCCAGTTTAAGGGCCGTAGTTGCATTGTCAGGGATAGTTATTGTTGTTTATTCTGCTGTTAATAAAGCTAGACCACCGCTGCAATCTACACCACCTCTCAATTTTTACTACCACATTTTAAGTGCACAATCTTGTCGCAATCAAAATGAGTAGTAAAATGACACATGCTGGTGGAAAGGGGAAGAGGCGTGTTGGAAAAGGAAAAAAAGGGTTTGTCCGTGGGGAAGGTGGCAAAGCACCATTAACATCTGCTGAAGATAGACCATCTTCCAGCAAAAGTAAGATGTCTACTACTTACCGTGGACAATCCGATGTGCTCCCTTTTTTACGGACACGAACAACTGGAACAAAGGTAGATGATGGCCAAAAAAAAAAATGCTTGAATGGATCTCAAGTTGTCCAACAAGTGCCCTCTCCGCCACCTCAACTACTGCATCCAAAAAACACCAGTCCTCTGAGTTGTCAGCCCAATCACACTTTATTTCTCCCAGCTCTGAAGTCTCCATCCACCCTGCACAGTATGGTGGAACTGAGATGGCTGAGTCTGCAGAGCTGTTCAGTCACACTATAGCCTGGGAATCAGAGGTCTGCTCCCAAGCTACAGTGAGTACAGAACAGGAAATGGTCTGCAGTGATGCCCAGAACCTTTGTGACTCTGATTCAGGCCGTGAGGACCAAGTTTCTGAGCATAATGTTGACCCTTATTCACAAACTGTAAGACCTGTTGTTATAGACAATGAGGAACATAATGATGATGATTAGACACAGATACCAGATTGGGATGACAACTTAAATATTGGTTCACGTCAGGAAGAGGCTCGATCTGAGGGAGAGGGGAGTGCAAACACAACGCTTGATGAGGAAGTTCTAGATCCCACCTACTGTTAACCCACAGTCAGGCATTCGAGGAGGTCAACAGAGGCGGTGGAGGAGGATGCTACTTACGACAAAGTTACCTTGCGCCTTCCTGGACAGAGGAGTAGTACTGGTAGCACGTCTACAACTGCATCCTCAGCCACCACTCTGCCTTTGAGCACTAGTCGGGGGGCTCAGCAGGTCGCATGCCCTCTAAGCCTTGCCTAGCCTGGACCTTTTTTGACATAGAAAAATATCGCCCAAATCATGTGATATGTAAAATTTGTCATGATTCTGTTAGTAGAGGCAAAACCTCAGGAGCTTGACAACTTCTTCCATGAATCGTCACATGAATAAATATCATATGTCCTAGTGGGTAGCTCACCGTGCTGCAATGCGGTCTAGCAGAGCGAACCATCCACCGCCTGCCCCTTCAAGTGCATCCACGTGCTCTTCATCTTTGAGGACTGTGGGGACAGCTGTCACATGTGGTTTTCCACGCACAACTTCCACCACTGTAACCGCAACAGGCAGTTTGCTTGGTAGGTCATCATTTGGTTTGGAAGGGGAAACATGTGCGGGTGTACAGCTCTCTCAGATATCGATAGCATCAACGTTGGATGAAGGCAACATCATGTCTATGCCTGCACTTTCCTCACAAACTTGCATTTTTTCAGGGACACCCTACTCACCACCGTCTACACACAGCAGCCAGATTTCTGTCCCTCAGATGTGGACAAATAAAAGGCCATTTCCTGCGACCCATGACAAAGCTAAGAGGTTGACTTTATCCCTCTGTAAGCTCTTGGCTACCGAAATGCTGCCTTTCCGCCTGATGGACACACAGGATTTTAGATACCTTATGTCTGTCGCTGTGCCCCAGTACCAGATGCCCAGTCGCCACTACTTCTCTAAGAAATGTGTACGCCAAGGAAAAAATATAGATAAAGGGTCCAGCACGATTTTTCTTGCTAGATAAAAACATCAAAGCTTTATTTTGAATAATTAAAAATAACAAAAACGTGAAGACCGAGGTGTTTAAGGAATCAAAATTGAAACTTAACGCGTTTAGGACTTCATTTTTAAAAACATACAGAGTCCTTAATCATAAGTCACTCACTTATCACTAATCACTAATCACTTATGATTAAGGATTGTATGTTTTCAAAAATGAAGTCCGAAACGCGTTAAGTTCCCATTTTGATTCCTTAAACACCTCGGTCTTCACGTTTTTGCTATTTTTAATTATTCAAAATAAAGCTTTGATGTTTTTATCTAACAAGAAAAATCGTGCTGGATCCTTCATCTATATTTTTTCCTTGGCGTACATAACCGCTTGGGACTCACCGGCGGATCCAAGGCACCCTAAAGGAGTAGCAGTATTAATGCAGGTGAGCTGAGAATTTTTCCTTTCTCTAAGAAAGGTGTGCCTGCGCTACACCAGCATGTCGCACACAACATCATCGCTTCCTTGAGAAACTCTGCATGTGAACGGGTGCATTTCACCACTGATACTTGGACCAGTAAGCATGGACAGGGACGTTACATGTCACTGACTGGGCACTGGGTAACTATGGTGATAGATGGTGAAGGGTCTGCTGCACAAGTCTTGCCATCCCCACGACTTGTGTGTCAATCCTCTGTCTGTCCAAGTTAAGCCACTGCTTCTGCGTCCTCCACCTCATCTGGGTCCTCCACCTCCGCCCCAAGCCTGCCTGGTCAGGCCACCAGCGTTGTAACTACACAGAAGGAATCATGCACCCCTCATTACTATGCTGGCAGCAGAGCGCAACGGCATCAGGTGGTCTTTAGTTTGAAATGTCTTGGAAATAAGAGTCACACAGTGGCTGATTTGTGGGCAGCTCTGAAAACTGAGTTTAATAAATAGTTGTCTCCACTCAACCTGCAGCCTGGTAAGGCCATGTGCGACATTGCTGCAAACCTGGGTGCGGCCCTTCGCCTGGGCAAGGTGACACATGTGCCTTGTATGGCTCACGTGTTGAACCTTGCTGTCCAGCAATTCTTAACACACTATCCCGGCCTAGATGGCCTTCTGAACAGGGCATGAAAACTGTCTGCTCACTTACGCCGTTCAACCACCGCTGCTGAGCGACTTGCATCGCTCCAGAAGTCTTTCAGCCTGCCGGTTCATCGCCTGATATGCGTCATGACGTATAGCCTGGGCCAACGAGATGCAGAGGTGGGGCCAATCACCCTGATGGAGTGGTCTCAGATCAAGGACCTATGCACCCTTCTGTACAGTTTCGACATGGCAACAAATATGTTTAGCGCTGACAATGCCATTATCAGCATGACAATTCCAGTCATTTACATGCTGGAGCACACGCTAAACACTATTCGGAGTCAGGGGGTGGGACAACAGGAAAGGGAGGAACTACAGGAGGATTCATATGCGCAAGACACAACAACATCACCAAGGTCCAGACGTTCATCATCACCAACGCGGCAGGCATGGGACCATGGGGGACAGGGATCAACAAGGGTGCATAGTAGCAGGTAAAATGTTGAGGAAGGTGCAGGAGAACATGAAGAAATGGAGGACGAACTGTCCGTTAACATGGAAGACTCAGCGGATGAGGGAGACCTTGGTCAAATTTCTGTTGAAAGAGGTTGGGGGGAGATGTCAAAGGAAGAAAGAACGGTTAGCACCCCTATGCCGCAAACACAGCGTGGACTTATTCCGCATGGCTGCGCAAAACACATGAGCGCCTTCTTGCTGCACTACTTCCAACATGACCCTCGTATTGTCAAAATTAGAAGTGATGATGACTACTGGCTTGCCACACTATTAGATCCCCGGTACAAGTCCAAATTTTGTGACATAATTCCAGCCATAGAAAGGGACGCATGTATGCAGGAGTATCAGCAGAAGCTGTTACTCCATCTTAGCTCGGCTTTTCCACCAAACAACCGTGGTGCAGGGAGTGAATCTCCCAGTTGTAACTTGACAAACATGGGACGGTCTCGTCTTCTTCAACAGTCTACCCATACCAGTAGCACCGTACCTGGTGCTGGTAACAGCAATTTTATTGAATCTTTTCATAATTTTTTTAGACCATCCTTTGCAAGGCCACCAGAGACAACAAGTCTGACACATAGTCAACGGCTGGAGAGGATGATACAGGAGTATCTCCAAATGAACATCGATGCCATGACTTTGCAAATAGAGCCTTGCTCATTTTGGGCTTCAAATCTTGAAAAATGGCCAGAGCTCTCCACTTACGCCTTGGAGATTTTGTCGTGTCCAGCTGCCAGCGTTGTCTCTGAATGTGTCTTCATGCTGCTGGGTGTGTGCTGACAGATAAGCGCACGCATCTGTCCAGTGACAATGTGGACAGACTAACGTTCATCAAAATGAACAAATCATGGATCCACAAGGAATTTACTACCCCTGTGTCATCCTGGGGAGAATAAATGCTTGTGGATTTTGAATGTGCTTGATGCAAAACTCCCTGTGAAGTATACAACTGGGGCACAAGTGCTGCCACTGAAGGGGTGGGTGTGTGTGGGGCCCAATTTTTGGAAAAAAGGGAGACTCCACTTGGAGTAACCTTTGCTTACAGTGTTTTTAAAAACGATCCAAGAGGAACAGAGCTGGGATCAGGAAAGACGTAGCTACCTACCTCGGTGTCATCCTGGGGACGGTTAAGGATGGCGTATTTTTGAATGTGCTTGATGAAAATCTACCTGTGAAGTGTACAACTGGGGCACAAGTGCTGCCACTGAAGGGGTGGGTGTGTGTGTGGCCCAATTTTTGGAAATAAGGGAGACTCCGCTTGGAGTAACCTTGCGGTGTTTTACATGATTTTAGAAGGGCATGCCATGCCTATATCTGTGTCTCCTCCTCTTTTTCCTTGTCCAGCTCTTTTGTTTTCACATGAGTATATGTCCTTGTCACTTTCCCATCTGTTTGTGTTGTGTTGTGAGTTATTTGTCATCTTTTGGACACCTTTGAGGGTGTTTTCTAGGTGTTTTTATGTGTTTGTGATTTCCTCCCATTGTTTCCTATGCGGTTTGAGTGGTTCGCCGAACCGGTTCGCTGAACCTAACTCGAACGAGACCTCCGTTCGGCTAACCGAACTCGAGCCGAACCAATACCGGTTCGCTCATCTCTAGTAATTAGCTTGCAAGAGTCAGGAGATAAGATATTTATTCCTTTTCCGTTGTCCATCATTCATGGGAGGAGATGGAGGAAGCAAGCTACCAACACACCATGGACTTGGACCTTATTTAAGTGTCTGACTTGTGAAAGTCTTCTTGCTACACTATCTGCAACAGGATGCCAGTGTTGTTATGATTAGAAATAGTGCTGAATACTTGGTTGCAACTTTTTGAGATCCACTGTAGAAAAGTAAATTTTGCTAGATGTTTCCCCCCATGGAAAAGGACTTGCGCATGTTGGAGTATCAAAAAAGCTTGCACCAATCTCAAAAGTGGTTTTACCCAAGACAGCAGTGAGGCACACAGTGCGCATCGCAGTTCTACACTACCGGGAACATCAAGTCATCATTGTGAAAACATTAGTAGCAGCAGTTTAAGTGACAGAAGCAATCTTTGTGAGTTATGGCACATATTTTTTAGACAATCCTGTGCACCAGCAGAGCAGAGTACAAGTCTGACACATAGTAAACAACTGGAGAGGAGGATGCAGGCATATTTAGAGCTCAGTATCGATGCCATGAGGGAGTGATTTGACAATTTTGCATTTTGATCTTCAAAAATGGAAAAGTGTCCTAAACTTGACAATCATTCCTTGGAGGTTTTCTCTTGCCCGGCAGCCAGTATTCTCTTGGAATTTGTCTTCAGCACTGATGGTGGTATCATGACTGATAAACGCATCCAGCTGTTTTCTGATAGTGTAGACCGCCTAACTTTCATCAAGAGGAACAAGCCATGGATCTCCACTGACTTGTCCTCTGCAGCCGCAGACTGTGCAGACTAGGCGATGGTGCAGTTTTCAGTGTGCTGCATTGATCTCACATTTTTGCAGTCTGTGAAAACTTTGTTGTGGCTTTTGTGGCTGCAGTTGCTGCTTTTTCTGATGTTGCTGACAAGTGGCTTAATGGCGCAACAATAAATGGTGTGTACACTGCTGTTACTTTTACACCTAATAATTATCATATTCCTCCTCCTTTTCATTCCTCCTGAGTCACGACAAGTCATTTTTTTTGCAAATAGAGAACCTTATTTGTGTCTTCTTATTGTATTTTGCCTGTAATGTCAGGGGTTTAAGAGCACCAGGGCTACACCAGTCACTCATCCACCTCTTACTGATCAATGTTTAAGCTAGAAATAAATGCTGGGCCAGGCCTTTTTTTTCCGGGCCCTGTCCCATTTATTAATGCTGCTCCACCATTCTGTTTGTACTCTGGGCTAATTTTTTAAAATATGGAGACTCCAAGTTGAGTCTCCATATTTTTTGTTGCCTGAATTTGGAAGGGCTCTCTAAGCACCATGCCTACAACTCTCACTCATGCACCTCTTAATGGACAATGTTTAAGTTAGAATTTATGGGCCAGGCCTTGTTCTTGGCCCTGTCTCATGCACTCATGCTGCACCATTATACTATTTGTACTCTGAGGCAATTGATGCCACTTTTCCTGGTGTCTGCCTCTAATTTTTAAAGTGTGGAGACTCCAAGCTGCTTCTT
This sequence comes from Anomaloglossus baeobatrachus, assembly GCF_048569485.1. Taxonomy (NCBI): domain Eukaryota; kingdom Metazoa; phylum Chordata; class Amphibia; order Anura; family Aromobatidae; genus Anomaloglossus; species Anomaloglossus baeobatrachus. The sequence continues at coordinate 210,080,114 of NC_134359.1, read as the reverse complement.
CTTGCTCTGTGTTGCTTGAATTTGACAAGGCTCTCAGACCACAAAGCCTACAACTGTCACTCATTCACCTGTTACTGATTAATGTTTAAGGTAGAAATGCTGGGCCTGCCCTGTCCTACGCATCCACGCTACACCATTATACCATTTGTAGTCTGTAGCAATTTATGCCACTTTCCTGATGTCTGCCCATAATTTTGAGAAATTGGGATGAGAACTGCTAGTTGAGTCTCCTTGTGTGTCAGTAGCAGTAGGGCTCCCAGACTGACAGACATACACCTACCTTTCACTCATTTACCTCTTTTACTGACATTAAATGTATCTAGCAATATTAGTCTAGTAAGCTATTATTGGTGCCACCTGAGAGTGGCTGAGCAGAAAAATAGTTTGAGCTGTTGTATGAGGTATGAAAGCTCCAAGCCAACCAGGCCAACACCTGTTATTCATCCATTTTAATATTTCTTATGTTAATATCTAGGAAGCTAATGGTTGTGCCACAATAGTACAGCTCCAGTGTAAAATGGTTTGATCTGTTTGGGCAGCTTTTTCATTCGCCTGATGGCGTTGTCTATGCCTTTGGTTTTGTCTCCTATTGAATTCAATGGGGTTTGGTTAAGACTGTCTAACTGTTCGGCAAACTGTTTGTCAAACACTGGAAAATTTGCCTAATAAAACCTTCATTTTTAAAAAACGAACAAACAAAAAAAAAATTACATCTGGCTACTTCTCACCAAAGTCTGTGACCTTATTTTTTAGCAAAATTCTACTTCTTGTCAATATGCAGCCGAGTCTATTGCTTTAGTTTAAAAATAAAAAAAAATAAAAAGTAGTCACTGTTCACCAAGTATTGCAGGCTTAATCTGTCAATAACTTGTAACTGCATTGCAGGAAGCACAGTGTTAAGCCTGCTTTACACACAGCAATATATCTTACAATGTACCGGCGGGGTCATGTCGTAAGTGACGCACATCCGGCATTGTTGGTTACATTGCAGTGTGTGACAGGTACGTGCGATTGCGATTGAACGTTAAAACGTTCATCGCATGCACATCGTTCATTTCTCTAGAATTGAACATCGGATTGTTCAACGTTCCCGGAGTAGCGCACATCGCAGTATGTGACACCCCGGGAACGATGAACAGATCTTACCTGCGTCCTGCGGCTCCCGGCCCACAATGCGGAAGGAAGGAGGTGGGCAGGATGTTTAAGTCCCGCTCAGCTCCGCCCCTCCACTTCTATTGGCCAGCTGCCGCGTGACGTCGCTGTGACGCTGAACGTCCCTCCCACTCCAGGAAGTGGACATTCGCCGCCCACATCGAGGTCGTCTGGAAAGTAAGTACGTGTAACAAGGGTTAATCGTTTGTGCGGCACGTTCAACAAATTGAACGTGCTGCACAGATGATGGGGGCGTTGTAAATCGCATACGATATCGTATGCGAAATTGCAACGTGTAAAGCAGGCTTTTCGGAGCACTGAAAACAATCTGCATTACAACACTGAGCAAGAGTGTTGGATCTCGGGGAATGTTGGCTGTGAGGGTCAGCCGGATAAACATGCTGCTTAGGGTACTTTTTAAAATAGGAATTTTGAAGGGGGCGGCTGTAAATTTTAAAACGCAATACTTCTTTAACTGATGACAGATTCTTGTTGCTTCTAGGCAGCATGGTTAGAGTGAGAAAATCCTTGTTGCAGTGACTGCCAAATTCTCCTGATTGTTACCAATGCTGATTACTCTGTTGCCACCCACCTGCATGCCAGCTACTATGTCAAAACTATTGTATTAAGACATAGCAGCCTGCTTTGAACAATAGATTTTACAAAATAAATGCTTCGGATTCCCGGGATAGACACTGAGCAGCATTGGTGATCCACTTTATGTCTAAATGGCTGGGACTGGCAGTAGCAAGTCTAGCTGGCATTCCTCCAGCTCGATTCCAAATCCAATTATGAGCTTTTTAAATGTAGCAACTAGACTGTCCACCACTGGAGCAAAAAATTGCCTCATGTGTGGGAACTATTAAAACAGGCAGTCTAAGAATTGGTGCCCTGCTAAAAGCGCAGAGTTGGCATTTGAGGAGCATGGGCATCTTTCATTAACTTCACCTCTTTGAACTGAGCAAAGCAGTGGCAACTTCAACAAGTCAGGCACCTGTCACTTCTGGTTTTTGAGCACTCTGTTGGATGGAGTTCTGTGGCCCATCTCTGTTTTAATTGGGAGCTGAGTGGTGGATCTCAGGCAATGAAAACTGTGAGGGTCATCCAGGTAAACAGGCTGTTTCTGGGCCTTTTTACAATTTGGTGGTCTTTGGGGGAACTTTGTTAATCTTGGTTTTGTGGGTGAACTTGTAATACAGGCTATATAGGGGCCATTATTTGTTAAACTTGTTGCTCTGTGGGTAATCTATGCTAATATTGTACGTCTGCTTAGAAAAATATTTTTTTCAAAATAAAATGCTTTGAATTCCCGGAATAGACACTGAGAAGCATGGGTGAACGACTTCAAGTCTAAATGGCTGGAACTGGCAGTGGCAAGTCTAGCTGGTGTACCCTTGGCTTGTTTCCAAATACAACTGCAAGCTTTTTAGATGTCCCCTACTGAAGCAAAAAATTGCCTCCTTTGTGGAAACTGTTAAAACAGGCAGTTAACAATTGTGCCCTGCTGAAAGTGCAGAGTTGACACTTGAGGAGCATGGGCATCTTTTGTCAACGTCATCTTTTTGAAAATAAGTAAAGCACTTGGATCCTCAACAAGTAAGGCACCTTTCACGTCTGGTTTTTGAGTTTTTGTTTTATGGAGTTCTGTGGCCAATTTCTTTTTTAATTAGTGTTGGGTGGTGTTTCTTAGACAATGATAGCTGGGATGGTTAACTGGGTAAACAGGTTGTTTAGGGACCTTTTTAACTATTAGTTGCCCTGTAGTTGATCTTGGGCAATCTTGCCTGTGAGGGTCAACCAGCTAAAGAATCTGTTTAAGGGCATTTAAAAAAAGGTTTTCAGGAAGGAAGGAATCTGTAAATTGTAAACTGCAATACATCTCCAACTGATGACAGCTTGTTGTTGCCTCCGGGCAGTGTGGCTAACTTAAACAAATATTTGCTAGAGTGATATCCACGTCACCACCAAGCGACTGTTACCAGTGCTGATTACTGGGTGGCATCCTGTTGGATGTTCACTACTATGTGAAGGTGCCATGGTTAATTACATCACTGTAGCGTGGCTGAGTCCCCTCATCATCACAGCCACAGTACCACCAAACCCAAAAATGGAAACAAAGTCTAATTCCATTATTCAAAGCTCTCGTATTCAGATATAGCTGCCTGCTTTGAACAATAATTTTTCAAAATACATGCTTCACATTCCTTGGATAGACACTGATCAACGTGGGTAAGCGGCTTCAAGTCGAAATGACTGAAACTGGCAGTAGCAAGTCTAGATGGCATAACTCCGGCTCCATTCCAAATTCAACTATGAGCTTTGTAACTGCAACAGGTATGTTGTAGACAACAGGAGCTTAAATTTAGGCATTGTAGAGGGAACTTAAAAACAGGCTCTCGGGGCCTTTTTTGTAAAAAAAAATTTGTTCTGTGAGGGTACCTTCCCAATCTTGGCTGTAATGGGGAAATGTGAAAACAGGGTCATCATGGTGTAATGTAATGTTGCCTGTGCCTTAGGAGTTAGGAGAAAACTGTTTTAGCACATGTTCTTACAAAACCAAAGAATTGTGAATACAGTTAGGTCCAGAAATATTTGGACAGTGACACAAGTTTTGTTATTTTAGCTGTTTACAAAAACATGTTCAGAAATACAATTATATATAAAATATGGGCTGAAAGTGCACACTCCCAGCTGCAATATGAGAGTTTTCACATCCAAATATATATATATATATACAGTTAGGTCCAGAAATATTTGGACAGTGACACAAGTTTTGTTATTTTAGCTGTTTACAAAAACATGTTCAGAAATACAATTATATATATAATATGGGCTGAAAGTGCACACTCCCAGCTGCAATATGAGAGTTTTCACATCCAAATCGGAGAAAGGGTTTAGGAATCATAGCTCTGTAATGCATAGCCTCCTCTTTTTCAAGGGACCAAAAGTAATTGGACAAGGGACTCTAAGGGCTGCAATTAACTCTGAAGGCGTCTCCCTCGTTAACCTGTAATTATTAAAGTACTTAAAAGGTCTGGGGTTGATTACAGGTGTGTGGTTTTGCATTTGGAAGCTGTTGCTGTGACCAGACAACATGCGGTCTAAGGAACTCTCAATTGAGGTGAAGCAGAACATCCTGAGGCTGAAAAAAAAGAAAAATCCATCAGAGAGATAGCAGACATGCTTGGAGTAGCAAAATCAACAGTCGGGTACATTCTGAGAAAAAAGGAATTGACTGGTCAGCTTGGGAACTCAAAAAGGCCTGGGCGTCCACGGATGACAACGGTGGTGGATGATCGCCGCATACTTTCTTTGGTGAAGAAGAACCCGTTCACAACATCAACTGAAGTCCAGAACACTCTCAGTGAAGTAGATGTATCTGTCTCTAAGTCAACAGTAAAGAGAAGACTCCATGAAAGTAAATACAAAGGGTTCACGTCTAGATGCAAACCATTCATCAATTCCAAAAATAGACAGGCCAGAGTTAAATTTCCTGAAAAACACCTCATGAAGCCAGCTCAGTTCTGGAAAAGTATTCTATGGACAGAAGAGACAAAGATCAACCTGTACCAGAATGATGGGAAGAAAAAAGTTTGGAGAAGAAAGGGAACGGCACATGATCCAAGGCACACCACATCCTCTGTAAAACATGGTGGAGGCAACGTGATGGCATGGGCATGCATGGCTTTCAATGGCACTGGGTCACTTGTGTTTATTGATGACATAACAGCAGACAAGAGTAGCCGGATGAATTCTGAAGTGTACCGGGATATACTTTCAGTCCAGATTCAGCCAAATGCCGCAAAGTTGATCGGACGGCGCTTCATAGTACAGATGGACAATGACCCAAAGCATACAGCCAAAGCTACCCAGCAGTTCATGAGTGCAAAAAAGTGGAACATTCTGCAATGGCCAAGTCAATCACCAGATCTTAACCCAATTGAGCATGCATTTCACTTGCTCAAATCTAGACTTAAGACGGAAAGACCCACAGACAAGCAAGACCTGAAGGCTGCGGCTGTAAAGGCCTGGCAAAGCATTAAGAAGGAGGAAACCCAGCGTTTGGTGATGTCCATGGGTTCCAGACTTAAGGCAGTGATTGCCTCCAAAAGATTCGCAACAAAATATTGAAAATAAAAATATTTTGTTTGGGTTTGGTTTATTTGTCCAATTACTTTTGACCTCCTAAAATGTGGAGTGTTTGTAAAGAAATGTGTACAATTCCTACAATTTCTTTCAGATATTTTTGTTCAAACCTTCAAATTAAATGTTACAATCTGCACTTGAATTCTGTTGTAGAGGTTTCATTTCAAATCCAATGTGGTGGCATGCAGAGCCCAACTCGCGAAAATTGTGTCACTGTCCAAATATTTCTGGACCTAACTGTATTTCTCTGTCCATGTTTCCTACAACTACTACTTGGTTTTGTTCACCTCCTCCTCATCCGGTTAGCGTAACGCCTGCACGACCAACCTCAACTTAGCGCTGCCAGGGGTAAAAAACAGCAGGCTGTTCTGAGACTCAGCTGTTTGGGGTTAAAATTTCCCACCAAACTGGAGCTGTGGATGAACTCCATATGGGCCTTTTTTAAATTGTCCCTGTGCGGGGCACTTTTGCCTTTACTAACTGTGTAAGTGAACCAGAAATACAGACTACATAGGGAAAATTTGTTAAAGTTGTTGCTTTGTGGGGGAAGGCTGGCAATCTTGACTGTTTGGGTGAACTGGGAATACAGGCTCTGAAAATGACCCTTTTTACATTGTTGGTCTATGGAGAATCTCTGAAATCCATCTTTGTGGGGTTAAAATGTTTAGTTTCTTTATTTACTTGCTATGTAACTGTGACGCCCCTGCGGTAACCAGGTGTCACAAAAATAAGGTAAAAACAAGGTAACAGCTCAGGTCCAACATGACTGTGCCAGTCACTACTCACACACTAGCAGACCAGGACATTTACACTCGCTGTAAATGGCTGGGAGACTCACCTAGCCAGATGACAGTGCTGGGCACTGTTAGATAATAGGCAGCCAACTGGGGAGGAAGAGACCAGACCTAGGGTAAGAGAAAGTGACCTGGGGAGTGTGGCTAGTCAGTCAGAGAAAGGAAGTGAAAGAGGAAGAAGTTGTGAGTTGAGGAGAAGAGTAAAAAGGAAAGGTGTCAAAACAGACAACAGACTCTTTAGACACATTGAAAGTAGCAAAGAATCCGCAAAGACCTGAGTAGAAAGTTCAGCCTCTCAGAGGAGAAAAGTAGCTGGAGAGCGAGAGAGCAAGCTCTAAGGACAGAGGGATCCTGTGGGGTGGACATCCAGGGATCACAGTACTTTGCACGCACGGGGTGCAGATTCCAGAACAGACCAGGACTTCAAGCCATCTGTTAATTCTGCCAGGCAGGTGGTTTTGCAAGACTCATCTGCCACCACTAACGTCCGAGGCATCAGCAGCAAAGAGGGGACCGGGACATATTTCCTTAAACAGTCCAAGCTGCCTGCGGCATGACCCAGACACCAGGAGGACCTCCAAGTGCTCCACGCCCGGGAGGACCCACATACACCAGAGTGCAAAGGTGGAGAGCGGCATCAGGTTGGCTGGCACAGCCATCAGGGACACGGGCGCACACGGGATCCAGTACGTATCCAGGGCGTGAAACCAGTAAGTAAAGACAATCAAACTGCACTCTCTGTATGGACTGCTTAATTGCACTGCACCTCCACGTTAACCCTTCACCTACCTCTGCGGAAAAGTCCTGCTTGTGAAGTGCTCCACCATCCACGCTGCCCCCATCCATCATCCCCAGTGGGAACCCACAACGGCGGCCCTATTATCCTTGGTCGCAAACCGCGAGTGACGTAGTTGGACTTTATTTTTATTTTTATTTTCATTTAAAACTGTTCGATGGTGCCCCCGGGTCTGGGACACCTCGAGCCACGAACCGTCCAGATCCGAGCAGCTTGGCTGCCCCGGGGCACGACAAAACCATAATTGCTATTGTCACAGAAGCCTTTTAAGTAATTTACCAACCCACATTTGTTTGCAAGGCAATTGGAATGCTCTTACCCTCATTTAGATTTCTCTTACAGCCCCTTAGCCCATACTATGACCATTTTATAGCCCCAAACTTGGGCTTCACATTGACTTCTTTGGGGTTCGCAGTTGGGCTGCCGAACCAGATTTTTTGGGGGGGTCCATGCTGGATTGACAAATTCAAATATCTATGGATTCACTCATCACTACTGGGCTCTTGTTCATAGAAGAGATGCCCTGGAGTTAGAAAAGGTACAATGAGCCACAAGACTAAGGGGTACTTTGCACGCTGCGACATCGCAAGGCGATGCTGCGATGCCGAGCGCGATAGTCCCCGCCCCCGTCGCAGCTGCGATATCCTTGTGATAGCTGCTGTAGCGAACATTATCGCTACGGCAGCTTCACATGGACTCACCTGTCCTGGGACGTCGATCTGGCCGGCGACCCGCCTCCTTATTAGGGGGCGGGTCGTACGGCGTCACTGCGACGTCACATGGCAGGCGGCCAATAGGAGCGGAGGGGCGGAGATGAGCGGGATGTAAACATCCCGCCCACCTCCTTCCTTCCACATATCTTACGGAAGCCGCGGTGACGCCGGTAGGAGATGTTCCTCGCTCCTGCGGCTCCACACACAGCGATGTGTGCTGCTGCAGGAACGAGGAACAACATCGGGCCGTCGCGTCAGCGTAATTATGGATTACACCGACGCTATACCGATGATACGATTACGACGCTTTTGCGCTCGTTAATCGTATCATCTAGGCTTTACACACTACGATGTCGCCTGCGATGCCGGATGTGCGTCACTTTCAATTTGACCCCACCGACATCGCACCTGCGATGTCGTAGTGTGCAAAGCCCGCCTAAGGCAGCATGAACAATCTAATTTATGAAGAAGCAGTAAAATAATTACATTTCATTTTAGTAAGATATATCTGAGGTATATATGTTTCATTTGTATAAGTATATTGTACATAAGAGGTCCTTATAAAAAATGGCCAAAAGCTATTTAGTGTAAAACCCCCTCAAAATACAATGACAGCGCCTTTTGTTTTGTGGATAAAAAGTTGTATCTCCGTAGGAGAGAGGACTTCTTTACCATGAGAACTATTACTCTTTGGGATAATCTTTCTCAAGAGCTGATCAAACTTTATTGGTTTAAAAAAAGGCTTACTTGTTTCTTGTCAGAAGAAAACTATGTAAATTAATAAAATTCTTGCTAAGAATGTTGATCCAGTTCATTCAAATTGTCTCTCCAGGAAAGGAGACAAACTCTAACGCAGCACCACCTATTGGAAGTAGCGATCCTTAAAGTCAGAAGTGGATTTTTAACAATCCTTTGCATATGACTTAGGATTTTATGCCAGAGAAAAATCCCAATTTGCAGACACGGTGTTTTGGGGTGCTTGCCCCTCGTCAGTGCAAAGTATGGCGTGTCTGATCTGGCTCATGAGAAGGTATGTTTGGGGACCACGGGGGAACACTATACTCCTTAAGGAGACTTTGCAAGCCAGTCTGGCTGCCAGTAAGGGGACTTATAGCTGCCATGCCCCTCTGAGAAACATTCAAATTGTCTCTCCAGGTAAGGAGACAAAAGGAGACAAAAAGGAGACATTCGGGATCAGGTAGGAGAAAGTTGCTCTTTGAGAGATTAGTTAATGCATTATGGATATACATTTACCCATTCCCATTATCTTCACTCATCCCTCGATTAAACTTGAAGGACATGTACAGTATTTTAAAAAAGTGAGTACACACCTCACATTTTTGTAAATATGTTGTTATTATTTTAACAATGGACAACACTGAAGATATGACACTTTCATACAATGTAAAGTAGTCAGTGTCCAGCCTGTATAGCAGTGTAAATTTGGTATGTACTTCAAATAACTCAACACACAGCCTTAATGTCAAAACCTCTCACTGCAGTGAGACTCTTTAGCATGGCTGGTCATCCAAAATTGGGGGGGACCTACACTTTTTTTTTAAAAAATATTATTTTGATATCCAACCGCAGTAAAGCTCACAGGTGGGGGCTGCAGCCTGTAGTTGCTGTGTTACCCGTGCTGGCTATTACCCACTTAATTTTTTTAAATTATTTATTTATTTCTTTTTACACTACCATACAACAAACTGACTGCAACCAATCACAAATGAAGGTAAGAGGCATGTATAGCAGTCTGCAACCAATTACAGACACTGGCAAAGAGGGAGAGTGGAGGAAGCAGTGGATATTGATGAACCTAAATTAGCGGGCCAGGAAAAAAGTCTGACTGCAATGTGATCCACTGGGAAATGCAATATGTATAACAATCCTTCTCTTACTACCATTTAACTTCCATTTTCTAGCCCACATCATTTTTTTACAGTCATTTACAGGGCCAATAGCAACCATGCCAATACTTGACATGGTTATGATTAGAGATGAGCGAACCGGCCGTGGTTCGGCTCGAGTTCGGTTCGCTGAACGGAGGTCTCGTTCGAGTTCGGTTCGGCGAACCGGTTCGGCGAACCACTCAAACCGCATAGGAAACAATGGGAGGCAATCACAAACACAGAAAAACACCTAGAAAACCCTCAAAGGTGTCCAAAAGGTGACAAACAACTCACAACACAATACAAACACATGGGAAAGTGACAAGAACAAATTCTCATGTGAAAACAAAACACCGTTACAAGGAAAAGAGGATGGGACACAGATATAGGAATAACATGCCCTTCTAAAATCATGTAAAACACCGCAAGGTTACTCCAAGCGGAGTCTCCCTTTTTTCCAAAAATTGGGCCACACACCCACCCCTTCAGTGGCAGCACTTGTACCCCAGTTGTACACTTCACAGCTAGATTTGCATCAAGCACATTCAAAAATATGCCATACTTAACCGTCCCCAGGATGACACCGGGGTAGGTAGCAAAGTCTTTCCTTATCCCAGATCTGTTCATCTTGCATCATTTTTAAAAACACTGTAAGCAAGGGTTACTCCAAGCAAAGTCTCCCTTTTTTCCAAAAATTGGGCCACACACCCACCCCTTCAGTGGCAGCACTTGTGCCCCAGTTGTACACTTTACAGTTAGATTTGCATTAAGCACATTCAAAAGTACGCCATCCTTACCCGTCCCCAGGATGACCCCGGGGTAGGTAGCAAAGTCTTTTCTGAACCATGACTTGTTCATCTTGGCTCCTTTTAAAAAACACAGCAAGCAAGGGTTACTCCAAGCGGAGTCTCCCTTTTTTCCAAAAATTGGGCCACACACACACCCACCCCTTCATTGGCAGCACTTATGCCCCAGGATGTACACTTCACAGCTAGATTTGCATCAAGCACATTCAAAAATACGCCATCCTTAACCGTCCCCAGGATGACACCTGGGTAGGTAGCAAAGTCTTTCCTGATCCCAGCTCTGTTCATCTTGGATCATTTTTAAAAACAATGTAAGCAAGGGTTACTCCAAGCGGAGTCTCCCTTTTTCCAAAAATTGGGCCACACACACACCCACCCCTTCAGTGGCAGCACTTGTGCCCCAGTTGTACACTTAACAGGTAGACTTACATCAAGCACATTCAAAAAGATGCCATGCTTAACCGTCCCCAGGTTGACCCCGGGGTAGGTAGCAAAGTATTTGCTGAACCATGACTTGTTCATCTTGGCTCCTTTTAAAAAACACAGCAAGCAAGGGTTACTCCAAGCGGAGTCTCACTTTTTTCCAAAAATTGGGCCACACACTCACCCCTTCAGTGGCAGCACTTGTGCCCCAGTTGTATACTTCACAGCTAGATTTGCATCAAGCACATTCAAAAATACGCCATACTTAACCGTTCCCACGATGACACCAGGGTAGGTAGCAAAGTCTTTCCTGATCCCAGCTCTGTTCATCTTGGATCATTATTAAAAACAATGTAAGCAAGGGTTTCTCCAAGCGGAGTCTCCCTTTTTTCCAAAAATTGGGCCACACACACATCCACCCCTTCAGTGGCAGCTCTTGTGTCCCAGTTGTACACTTTACAGTTAGATTTGTATTAAGCACATTCAAAAGTACGCCATTCTTAACCGTCCCCAGGATGACCCCGGGGTAGGTAGCAAAGTCTTTTCTGAACCATGACTTGTTCATCTTGGCTCCTTTTAAAAAACACAGCAAGCAAGGGTTACTCCAAGCGGAGTCTCCCTTTTTTCCAAAAATTGGGCCACACACACACCCACCCCTTCATTGGCAGCACTTGTGCCCCAGTTGTACACTTCACAGCTAGATTTGCATCAAGCACATTCAAAAATACGCCATCCTTAACCGTCCCCAGGATGACACCTGGGTAGGTAGCAAAGTCTTTCCTGATCCCAGCTCTGTTCATCTTGGATCATTTTTAAAAACAATGTAAGCAAGGGTTACTCCAAGCGGAGTCTCCCTTTTTTTCCAAATATTGGGCCACACACGCACCCACCTCTTCAGTGGCAGCACTTGTGCCCCAGTTGTACACTTCACAGCTAGATTTGCATCAAGCACATTCAAAAATACGCCATACTTAACCGTTCCCAGGATGACACCGGGGTAGGTAGCAAAGTCTTTCCTGATCACAGCGCTGTGCATCTTGGATCATTATTAAAAACACAGCAAGGGTTATTTCAAGAAGAGTCACCCTTTTTTCCAAAAATTGGGCCACACAGACACCCCATCAGTAGCAGCACTTGTGCCCTAGTTGTACACTTCACAGCTAGATTTGCATCAAGCACATTCAAAATACTCAAGCATTTACTCTCCCCAGGATGACACAGGGGTAGTAAATTCCTTGTGGATCCATGACTTGTTCATTTTGATGAACGTTATTCTGTCCACATTGTCACTGGACAGACGCGTGCGCTTATCTGTCAGCACACACCCAGCAGCACTGAAGACACGTTCAGAGACAACGCTGGCAGCTGGACACGACAAAATCTTCAAGGCGTAAGTGGAGAGCTCTGGCCATTTTTCAAGATTTGAAGCCCAAAATAAGCAAGGCTCCATTTGCAAAGTAATCTCATCGATGTTCATTTGGAGATACTCCTGTATCATCCTCTCCAGCCGTTGACTATGTGTCAGACTTGTTGTCTCTGTTGGCCTTGCAAAGGAGGGTCTAAAAAAATTATGAAAAGATTCAATAAAATTGCTGTTACCAGCACCAGATACGGTGCTACTGGTACACGGGTAGACTGTTGAAGATGACGAGACCGTCCCATGTTTGTCAAGTTACAACTGGGAGATTCACTCCCTGCACCTGCATGGTTGTTTGGTGGAAAAGCCGAGCTAAGATCGAGTAACAGCGTTTGCTGATACTCCTGAATACGTGCGTCCCTTTCTATGGCTGGAATTATGTCACAAAATTTGGACTTGTACCGGGGATCTTATAGTGTGGCAAGCCAGTAGTCATCATCACTTCTAATTTTGACAATACGAGGGTCATGTTGGAGGTAGTGCAGCAAAAAGGCACTCATGTGTCATGTGTGGCCAAGTCCACGCTGTGTTTGTGGCATAGAGGTGCTAACCGTTCTTTCTTCTTCTAAAATCTCCCCCAACCTCTTTCAACTGAAAGTTCATCCTCCATTTCTTCATGTTCTCCTGCACCTTCCTCAACATTTCGCCTGCTACCATGCGCCCTTGTTGATCTCTGTCCCCCATGGTCCCATACCTGCCGCGTTGGTGATGGATCTTGGTGATGTTGTTGTGTCTTGCGCATATGAATCCTCCTGTAGTTCCTCCCCTTCCTGTTGTCCCACCCCCTGACTCCGAATATTGTTTAGCGTGTGCTCCAGCATGTAAATGACTGGAATTGTCATGCTGATAATGGCATTGTCAGCGCTAAACATATTCGTCGCCATGTCGAAACTGTGCAGAAGGGTGCATAGGTCCTTGATCTGAGACCACTCCATCAGGGTGATCTGCCTCACCTCTGCATCTCGTTGGCCCAGGCTATACGTCATGACGTATTGAACCAGGGCTCGGCAGTGCTGCCACAGTTGCTGTAACATGTGGAGAGTCGAATTCCAACGTGTCGCCACATCGCATTTCAGGCGATGAACCGGCAGGCCGAGAGACGTCTGGAGCGATGCAAGTCGCTTAGCAGCGGTGGTTGAATGGCGGAAGTGAGCAGACAGTTTTCGTGCCCTGTTCAGAAGGCCATCTAGGCCGGGATAGTGTGTTAAAAATTGCTGGACAACAAGGTTCAACACATGAGCCATACAAGGCACGTGTGTCACCTTGCCCAGGCGAAGGGCCGCACCCAGGTTTGCAGCATTGTCGCACACGGCCTTACAAGGCTGCAGGTTGAGTGGAGACAACCATTTATTAAACTCAGTCTCCAGAGCTGCCCACAACTCATCCGCTGTGTGACTCCTATTTCCAAGACAAGTCAAGCTAAAGACCGCCTGATGCCGTTGCGCTCTGCTGCCAGCATAGTAATGACGGGTGCGTGATTCCTTCTGCACAGTGAGAACGCTGGTGGCCTGACCAGGCAGGCTTGGGGTGGATGTGGAGGACCCAGACGAGGTGGAGGAGGCAGAAGAAGTGGCGGAACTTGGACAGACAGAGGATTGACACACAAGTCGTGGGGACGGCAAGACTTGTGCAGCAGACCCTTCACCATCTATCACCATAGTTACCCAGTGCCCAGTCAGCGACATGTAACGTCCCTGTCCATGCTTACTGATTCAAGTATCGGTGGTGAAATGCACCCGTTGACACACAGAGTTTCTCAAGGAAGCGGTGATGTTGTGTGCGACATGCTGGTGTAGCGCGGGCACACCTTTCTTAGAGAAGTAGTGGCGACTGGGCATCTGGTACTGGGGCACAGCGACAGACATAAGGTCTCTAAAATCCTGTGTGTCCACCAGGCGGAAAGGCAGCATTTCGGTAGCCAAGAGCTTACAGAGGGATAAAGTCAACCTCTTAGCTTTGTCATGGGTCGCAGGAAATGGCCTTTTATTTGTCCACATCTGAGGGACAGAGATTTGGCTGCTGTGTGTAGACGGTGTTGAGTAGGGTATCCCTGGAAAAATGCAGGTTTGTGAGGAAAGTGCAGGCGCAGACATGATGTTGCCTTCATCCAACGTTGGTGCTATTGATGTCTGAGAGAGCTGTACACACGCACTTGTTTCCCCTTCCAAACCAACTGACGACCTACCAAGCAAACTGCCTGTTGCGGTTACAGTGGTGGTAGTTTTGCGTGGAAAACCAGGTCTGACAGCTGTCCCCACAGTCCTAGAAGATGAAGAGCGCGCGGATGCACTGGAAGGGGCAGGTGGTGGAAGGTTCGCTCTGTTAGATTGCATTACAGCACGGTGAGCTTCCCACTGGGACATATGATATTTATTCATGTGACGATTCATGGAAGAAGTTGTCAAACTCCTGAGGTTTTGCCCTCTACTAACAGAATCACGACAAATTTTACATATCACATGATTTGGGCGATCTTTTTCTATGTCAAAAAAGGACCAGGCTAGTCAAGGCTTAGAGGGCATGCGACCTGCTGAGCCCCCCGACTAGTGCTCAGAGGCAGAGTGGTGGCTGAGGATGCAGTTGTAGACATGCTACCAGTACTACTCCTCTGTCCAGGAAGGCGCAAGGTAACTTCATCAGTAGCAACCTCCTCCACCGCCTCTGTTGACCTCCTCGAGTCCCTGACTGTGGGTTGAAAGTAGGTGGGATCTAGAACTTCCTCATCAAGCATTGTGTTTGCACTGCCCTCACCCTCAGACCGAGCCTCTTCCTGACGTGAACCAATATTTAAGTTTTCATCCCAATCTGGTATCTGCGTCTCATCGTCATAAGTATGTTCCTCATTGTCTATAACAACAGGTGTTACAGTTTGTGAATAAGGGTCAACATTATGCTCAGAAACTTGGTCCTCACGGCCTGAATCAGAGTCACAAAGGCTCTGGGCATCACTGCAGACCATTTCCTGGTCTGTACTCACTGTAGCTTGGGAGCAGACCTCTGATTCCCAGGCTATAGTGTGACTGAACAGCTCTGCAGACTCAGCCATCTCAGTTCCACCATACTGTGCAGGGCGGATGGAGACTTCAGAGCTTGGAGAAAGCAAGTGTGATTGGGATGACAACTCAGAGGACTGGTGTTTTTTGGATGCTGTAGTTGAGGTGGCGGAGAGGGCACTTGTTGGACCACTTGAGATCCATTCAAGCATTTTCTTTTTTTGGCCATCATCTACCTTTGTTCCAGTTGTTCGTGTCCGTAAAAAGCACATCGGATTGTCCACGGTAAGTAGTAGACATCTTACTTTTGCTGGAAGATGGTCTATCTTCAGCAGATGTTAATGGAGCTTTGCCACCTTCGCCACGGACAAACCCTTTTTTTCCTTTTCCAACATGCCTCTTCCCCTTTCCACCAGCATCTATCATTTTGCCACTCATTTTGATTGCAACAAGATTGTGCACTTAAAATGTGGTAGTAAAAATTGAGAGGTGGTGTAGATTGCAGCGGTGGTTAATCTTTATTAACAGCAGAATAAACAACAATAACTATCCCTGACAATGCAACTTCGGCCCTTAAACTGGCAGCATAGTTTGCTATTAGAACGGCTTAGTAACAATGAGTTTCAGTGTGCAGTGCAGAGGTGCCGCAAATAGTTTTGCACTAGTGGGATAATAATGAAGTCCAACAGCCACTTTTAGGATGCCACTAAGTTTCCTCAGTGTTTGCTAGTATAATGGCTTAGTAAAATTGAGCTTGAGTGTGCAATGCAGAGGTTCTGCATATAGCTTTGCACCAGTGGGACAATAATAGAAGTCCAACAGACTCTATTAGGATGCCACTACGTTTACTCAGTGTTTGCAAGTATAATGGCTTAGTAACAATGAGTTTGATTGTGCAATGCAGTGGTGCTGCAAATAGCTTGGCACCAGTGGGGCACAAATGGAGTACAAAAGCCACTTTTAGGATGCCACTAAGTTTACTCAGTGTTTGCTAGTATAATGGCTTAGTAACAATGAGTTTGAGTCTGCAATGCAGTGGTGCTGCAAATAGCTTGGCACCAGTGGGACACTAATGGAGTACAACAGCCACTTTTGGGATGACACTAAGTTTCCTCAGTGTTTGCTAGTATAATGGCTTAGTAACAATGAGCTTGAGTGTGCAAAATGCTGGAGGGTACAGTGGCAGGGTTGTGGGTCTGTGTAGAGGAAAGGAAGCCTCACTTTATATCCCTCCTAATGGGGAAATGCAGCGAGGAAGTCCCTGACCTTAGCTACACAGACGCTCTTATCTGTAGCTATTAAAATCTGTTTCCAAGGACCTGACTGTCACCTATGGCTCTGAGCCTGCTGTTATTAGCCCTTACGAGGGCTGAAAGAAACTTCTATCCCTATTCTGTATAGCGCTGTGTGTAGAGCGTACACAGAAGTATCGGAGACAGGAGCTGCACCTGCGGTGACTGACACCCAGATGCAGAAGGCAGATAATGGCGTCCTGACGGGCAAATACCCGTTTTTATAATGCAGGGACATGTGACATGGACCTCCTATCACACATGCCGTTGCTTCTCTGGCTAAAAGTCCACTTAGCTGTGTGTGTCTGGGATTGGCTGACAAGCTGGCCCGCCCCACTACACGCGCGCGCTTACGGAAGGAAGACAAGAAAAAAAAAAATGGTGATCGCCATTATCCCAGCAGCAGTGATCTGAATGCGCTGTTCCCGCACACTATATGCTGAAATTTCATAACAGTGTGAGTCACAGAGTGACTTACACTATTCCAGCGGAAAGCCAGCTAGTAATTAGCTTGTCTTTTTGCTGCTAGAACCGTTCTCGAACGTAACTAGAACTATCGAGCTTTAGCAAAAAGCTCGAGTTCTAGTTTGATCTAGAACAGCCCCCAAAATGACTCGAACCGCGAACTGGAGAACCACAAACCACGAACCGCGCTCAACTCTAGTTATGATGGCTCCAGAAGTGCCCACAGTGAAAATCTGCGTTTAGGGTTTAGCACTGGATAAAAGGTGTCTCGTATAGTTTGGGTTCACTCATCCCTACTCTTGAATCTTTTTCCAATGCTCCATAAGCTGGTGGGTGTTTGAGAATTTGCATTCCTCCACCTTCTGTTTGAGGATGGTTTAGGTATGGAGACATGCTTGGCCACTCCATTATCTTTATCCTTAGATGCAGAACATCTTGAAATATCTCATTTCGTGACAATAAACCATGAGGTTCACAAGTTCAAGTTCTACTGTTGTAGATCAGGTTCCACTAGGGAAATGGCTTGGATTGAGTTAGCAAATTACATTCTATAATTAACTCAAGATTAACTATTGTCCGATTACATAGGCATGAGACCCATTCTAACACTACCGATTTTGGAGTGCTGGATTAATATTTTGCCTTTACCAATTATATATGACCATTGATCGTTGTTGTTTATTTGTATAGTAATGCACAGATTGTTTCAGTTCTAAATTCTGTAAACCCATACTCATGGTGAGATGAGAGCATTAGTCACCGTGATGGTAATCACACACATTGTACTTACAGACTTCTTTGTTTTTCAATTTAATAATAATTTTTTAATGCACTGAACCTTTTTTCGGTAACTTTTTTTCTACATACTATTCATTTTTACGGTCAGTGTCTTTGATTTGGCCCTAGTAGTTAGCATTCTATCCTATATTCTCTCTTTCAGACCTATCACAGAAAGGTTATTATTTTGATCAATGTACATAACATTCTTCCTCTCTAGACCATGTCATGATTTTCATTGACAAATTCTATACTCATACAGTGGATTGTCCCACCATTACAGCTTATTCACTACCACTTTTTACATTAGCTTTATTAGACTTTATGGGCTACCACTCTATTCATTATGAAGAATGGCCCCCAATTCACAAAACAGTTTTGCCAAAATTCTGGTGCAAATTGCTTTGAAAAGTCATAAAACTTTGGTACAACTCAGAGTTGCCCAAAAATTTTGCGCTTGACAGTTTCTGCCAGCTACACCAAAAGGAGTGGAGTTGTATGGAGCTGGTGTGTGTTAGGGTGCATGTAGGGGCATGGTGGCATGGCTAGTCTAATTCATGATGGTCTGTGGTGTTCCTTGCTCTAGAGGTCTTACACCAGTAAGGGCACCCAGAGGCACATAACACTCTCGAAACATTCTTTATTCATGAAGAGTTGCTGTGCAGAGTGGAGGTCTAAGGACAAGATCTGCAAGGAGTTCTCACCTTGTTTACATGGATTTCCTCTGGGTACTCCGGTTTCCTACCACACTCCAAAGACACAGTGACAAGAAATTTAGATTGTGAGCCCCAATGTGGACAGTGACGATAACCTCTGTAGTGTGCTGTGCAATATAATGGCACTATAGAAGCAATGCATAATAAATAAATAAGAGGCATACACCTCTTCATGAATCAAGAGTGTCTGACTCTACCATGCCCTCTCATCAAGACCGATGAGAAATTCACAAGCTTTGATGAATTGGGCCATTATGTCTGATGCACTACCACACTTTACATTATATAGTTATTCAATTTAGTGGGTAGTTTATCTAAACCATATCATACATTAGATCAGATCAGATTCAAATTGCTGTTAAATCATGAGAGTTAACCTCTTAACAACCATTACCATACTTAACCACCATCAGCAAACAGACCTTCTCCTCCCTCCTATTTAAAATCATTGGATGTCATGCTTTGAGCTCTACTGTGCATCATGACTAGAGCTGGGCAAACATGCTTAGTACTGCTTGGTACTCAATCGAGCATTACCATGCTTGATGTGTTCGTTACTCGATCCAGCATTTTGCTGCTCAGACACCATGCTCAAGTCTATTTCCAACATGTTTTCCGGCTTTTTATCAGCCAGCAAACATACAGTGATTGCTTGCCAATTAAGGTAATACCATAGCTATCTTTACTATAGGCAGTACTCTGATTGGTTGGTTGCATAGCATCATTGGATCTATTTAAGAACCAAAAAGGACATGTTTGCTGAACTCTAATTGGAAACGGTATAGGGAGAGAGTCTGAAGGAGAAGGGACAGTGTGTTATAGCGTGATAGTACCTACTGGTACAACAGTAATCCATCAGTCCTTTTCAGTGCTAATTGAAAGCTATTCTCTAATAATACCATTCTTATTCTGCATTTAGTGTAGAGTGAGTTTCTGGAGAAGGATTAGTATATTAGAGGCCTCAAGTTAGGGATTCTAGTTTTACAGATCTTGCTGATGCTACAAAAAAAAAATCTATTCTAATATCTCATAATACCTCTCATATATTGTACTTAGTGTATGGTGAGTTTCTGTAAAAGGGTTGGTGTATTAGAGGCCTGTAGGCAGAGATTCTAGCCTTATGGACAGTGCTACTGAGACCTAAAAACTTTAAATTTAGACTTTAATAATACTGCTCTTTGCTGCATACATAATTTAAAATGTAGAAGGCCTGCGGGGATGCAAAAGTACGAGTTATGCTGATGATGGTGCACACAAAGGATGGGCCTGCTGTGTGAGCACAGAAAACACACTTGTCATCTAGACTAAGTTTCCTGTCTCACTTTGCAAGGGTTCGCAGAACACCACTGTTAAAGCCATGACAGTGCAAGCAAGTTGTGGGCTGGATAGCAGATAATGCTTCCAGTATGTTTACCAGCACCACCTTGTCTTCCACAAGGCCCAGTATGAGTAGTCATGACTCTGGACCAAGTAATCTTCACCCTGATCCTCTTTCGTCCCACCATGGTGAGTCTAAGAGGACAAGTGACCTCACACTTAGACACTCCAAGTAGCTCTTTACCTTTTTCCATTTTTTGGCTTCTTCTGGCTTCTTATTATGCACATATCAAGAAGCACATGAGTAGATTGTGTGCGGTGATGGTCAAATTTGAACAGCCATAGTCCTAAGAAGGTAACAGTGGGGAACGGCAAGGGGTGGATGATGATGAGACACAGTTGCCAGCAAAGTCAGATTAAGTCTATAAGTCATGAGTAGAGATGAACCCTCTTGACTGGAAAATATCGGAAAATTACATTATCATACCATCCTTGGCAGGATTGGGTCGGGATTGGAAAATGAAACATTGGACAGAAAAGTCGGAAATGTTCGGTTTGGATTTAATACATGTTTGGTTTGCAGAAACTATCCTGCCCCATCACAGTCATGTCAAGTATTGGCATAGCTGTGATTGGCCAGAGAAATCACTGTAAAAAAGGAAGCAAAATGGTTAAAGCAGGTCATACTTACCGAACTTCCTTGCAGCTGCCACGCTACATACGAGGCCAATCATTATCCCTCATATATATTGACTGCTTTCACCACCCACCGGCATCTCTGATTGGTTGCAGTCAGACCCCACCACCAGACAGGGTCTGTGATTGGCTGGAATCACAGACACTGTATGCTACTTTATACTGGTGGAAAATAAATAAAATGTCGTAGGGTGGGTCCATTCATCTATTGATATCAGCACAGATAAAGCCCATGGTTACAGGCTGCAGCCCCTAGTCATGCGCCTATCTTGGCTGTGTATCAAAATAAGAGGAACCACATGTGGCTTTTTTATTTAAAAAAAGAAAAAAAAAAACAGTGTGGAGTCCAACCAATTTTGATACCCAGGCAAGATAACGCCCAACAGCTGGAGACTGGTATTCTCAGCCTGGGGAGGCCCATGCTTATTGGGCCCCTTGGCCTAAAAATAGCAGCGTGCAGCCATCCAGGATTGTTGCATTCATTAGATGCAACAATCCTGGACTTTACTGGGCTCTTTCTGACTGCCCTGGTGCGGTGACAATTTGGGAAATAAGGGGTTGATGACAGCTCACAGCTGCCACTAAGCCCTAGATTAGTATTGCAAAGGGTCTATGAGACCCCTCATTAATAATCTGTAAGTAAAAAGATATAAACACAAACAACAAAAAAACCTTTATTTGCAATAAAATACAGAAACCCACCCTGTTTCTTCCCTTTATTAACCCCAAAACAACCATGTCTGACATAATCCACATGTGGTCCCACGATGATCCTGGCTCTGCTACATGTGAACTGACAGCCCGTGGCCATAGAACATAACCACATGACTGTAACCTCAGGCAGAGACTGAGCCTTAGCGATCAGCAGTGACATCACTCAGGTTATTTCTGGAGGATCCTACGGCCCTCCACTTGACACCACAGGTAACCTGACCTCAGGGGATCTCAATGAACTCAGAAACCTCACCTCCCAGACATCTCCTGCATCTCCTTGCATCTCCTGGCAGAAAACCACAGTTTTTTTGCGAAGAGATGCAGATTTGGTGCTTAATTTTTACACCACAATCCTGCACCCAATCTACACCTCCTGACAAAAAAACCAAAATGCATTAATACCGCATCATAACGCATGCGGTTGTGATGAGATTTTTTTGCCAAGTGGTGTTAATTGGGTGCAGGAATATGGTGCAGAAATATCAGCACCAAATCTGCATCCCTTGATAAAAAAACACACAAAAACAGTTTTGATGCCAATTTGGTAGGGTTTTCTGCCAGGTGGTGCAAATTTGCTGCAGAAATGTCAGCATCAGATTTCAACATGAAATTTGCACCTATTGATGGAAAACTGCACCAAACGACTTGAAAGCCATTTTTGTGCATTTTGCTTGCCAAGAGATGCAGATTTGCTGCTAAAATGATAACAGCATAATCCTACACCTAATTATCTACACCTCCTAGCAAAAAAGAGCATCAAAACTCTATCATAAAGCATGCAGTTTTGATATTTTTTTTTCTTTTTGGCAGAAGGTGTAGATTGGGGGCAGAAATATGATGCAGACATTTCAGCACCAAATCTGCATCTCTTTGCAAAAAAACAGTTTTCTGCCTGGCAATGCGGGTCTGTTATCTCAGTGATCTTACCTGAGATGAGGTCACTGAGTTTATTGAGGTCCCCTGAGGTCAGGTTACATGTTTTTACAGGTGTAGGGCCATGGAAACCTCCAGCTGCGACTGCAAACAATCTGAGTGATTTCACTGCTCAAAGCTGCAGCTCATTATCTGCCTGAAGTTACAATGTGTGGTCATTTTCTATGGTTTCATGCATTCAGTTCAGATATAGCAAAGCTGGAATCGTCATGGAACCTCGTACGGATTGCGTTGGACCTTAGTGTTTTGGAGGTTAAGAAAAGGGGTGAAAGAAGGTGTGTTTTTGTAGTTTATTTCAAATAAAAGTTTTTTTTTCTTGTTTCTGTTTATTTACTGTTCACTTAAAGATTAATAATGGGGGTCTAATAGATGCCTCCTATTACTAATCTATGACTTAGTGGCAGCTGTGAGCTGATATTAACCCCGAATTACCCCAATTGCCATTGCACAAGGACAAATAGGATGAGCTAGGTACAGCGCCGGAATTGTCACAGCTAGTGGCTGAGAAAATCCTTGGCGTCTACAGGCTGTTATTTTTAGGCTGGGGGGGGCAATAATCATGGTCCTCCCCATCCAAGAATACCAGTCCCCAGCTGTCAGCTTTATTTTGACTGGGTATCAAAAATGAGGGGGGACCATGCATCCTTTTTTAAAATTCATTTATTTAAATGTTTTTTGTTTTTTTTTAAAAAAAAGCTGCATTCCTCTTTTTTTATACACAGCCAAGGGAAGTGCACGGCTGAGTCCTGCAGCCTGTAGCCGTGGGCTTTTATCTCTGCTGGTATCAATGCTTGGGGGGACCCTATGCCAATTTATTTATTTATTTATTTTACACCAGCAGTATACTGCTGTCAGAGAGGATGGGGGTGCTTTCTGACAGTAGCCAATCAGACATGCTGGTGGGAGGGGAAAGCAGTGAATATGTATGAGGGGCAATGAAGTAGTATTACAGTCATAGGGAGACTAGAAGTATGTTCTTCTGTATTCCTTCCTTATTTTCTTTCTTTTGTTGCCCCCTTACATCATTTTATAACACATAGGTTTTGCCTCCCAATGAATTCAACGGGTTCGGCTCGATGATCTGATCTGCAAACTCAGGCTGGTTCGGTGATCCCAACCTGATCTGATCCTCGGCAGGACCACTCATCTCTAGTCAGAGGAGGAACAGAGTCTGGAAATGGAAGACAAGGGGATGGAAGATGAAGTCACTGACCCATCATGGCAAGATGGCATGTAGAGCAAAGACAGCAGCTCAGAGAGTGAGAGATCTGCAGCCCCGAAACAGGCTACATGAGGCAGTGAAGGGGCTAGAGGGAAAATGTGGACAACTGTTCTCCTGAGAAACACACACAGCAAGATCCTAGACCAAGAGTTAGGTGTTCCCCAGTCTGGAGCTTTTATACAGAATGATAAGAAAATGGTAATTTGCAACCTGTGTTGTACCAAGCTCAGTAGGGGCCAAGAGATGCAGATTTGGTGCTGAATTTTACACCATATTACTGCAGACCACTACCATCCTCACAACCAAGAGCATGCTCAGGCACATGTCATCAAAACACCCAGTTAGGTGGGCCGAATGCCTGGATCCACAATCATTGTCTTTGGGTGACCCCACTGCCTCTTCCCCTGTGCTCCATGCTGGTCAATCCCCTCTCCAGGATGAATGCATGGATGTCCCCCTTTTTGAAGCTGTATTTGAACATTAGTAAACACCATCAACAAGAAGGTCCATTTTCCTTGTCACAGCGCAGTGATCAGCTGTGTCTAATCAAGATCTTGAAACACAAGCAGAAATACTCAGCCACCTACCCACAGGTCCAAACACTATATATCAACATTTCCAGACAGATTGCCCTGGAACTTTTGCCATTTAGGCATATGGAAACTGAGGCTTTCTGCAACCTGATGGCCCCCAGCTGTCACTATTTCTCCTCATGTGCTAACCCCATTTTACACAAGCACTTTTCCCATAACATCACCCATGCCCTCACCAACGCAGTTACTAGTAAGGTCCTTTTAACCACTGACACATGGACAAGTACTTGTGGCAAGGGATGTTACATTTCTTTGATGGCACACTGGGCGAACTTAGTGGATGCAGGAACCGAGTTAGAGCCTGGGCCAGCACACATGCTACTGACAGCTAGTATTTTGTGCCAAAGTTCCATTAGGTTTTGGTCCACCTCTTAACCCCTTAATGACCGCGGGCAGTAAATTTACATCCTAGCGGTCATAACATTACTGCCCGCGGTCTGCCGGCGGCAGCATGCTGCGATCGGCGCACATCTCAGCTGATTTTCACAGCTGAGATGTGTGCCTGCTAGGCACGAGCAGAATCGTTATCTGCTCGTGCCGTTTAACCCTTTAAATGGCGCTGTCAATATGGGACAGCGCCATTATACGCGCGATCGCGGTAAACTTTTACTTACCGCCCGATACCGGAAGGCACGTGACGCGATCACGTGACTTCCGGTAGTTGTCATGGTAGCAAAGGGTCATGTGATGACTCCTGTACTACACATGAATTGCTTTCACTTTCGCTGTGCCTGCGGCCCAGTGAAAAAGAAAGTGAGCGTATCTGCTGTTTACAGCTATGTAGCAGTGATCAGCAGATAGTGCAGAGCGATTGGACTGCTGATCGCAATAGCCCCCTAGGGGGACTAGTAAAATTAAAAAAAAAGTTAAAAAAAGTTTTAAAAAATTAAAAAAAAAAAAAAAAACCTAAAAGTTTAAATCACCTCCCATTTGCCCCATTGAAAATTAAAGGGTTAAAAAAATAAAAAATATACACACATTTGGTATCGCCGCGTTCACAAACGCCCGATCTATCAAAATATAAAATCAATTAATCTGATCAGTATACGGCGTAGCTGCAAAAAAATTACAAACGGCAAAACGACGTTTTTTTGTCGCCACAACTTTTGCGCAAAATGCAATGAGGCGATCAAAACGTAGCATCTGCGCAAAAATGGTACCGCTAAAAACGTCAGCTCAAGATGCAACAAATAAGCCATCACTGAGCCATAGATCCCGAAAAATGAGAACGCTACGGGTCACGGAATATGGCGTAAAACGTGCGCCACTTTTTTCGGACAAACTTCCGATTTTTTTTTAACCCTTTATATAAAAGTAAACCTATACATGTTTGGTGTCTACGAACTCGCACTGACCTGAGGCATCACACCCACACATCAGTTTTACCATATAGTGAGCACAGTGAATAAAATATCTCAAAAACAATAGTGCTATCGCACTTTTTTTGTAGCTGTTACACACTGCACGTAGCTGTTACACACTGCAATGTACCGTATGATGCCGGATGTGCGTTACTTACGACGCGACCCCGCTGACACATTGTAAGCTACATTGCAGCATGTAAAGCGGGCTTTAAATTCATGTTTGAGGGACTAACAACACACTGCCACAGATTTGTTAAAGGGTGGAAACACATCTATGCGAGTAAAATCGGTCTGACTGGGCTGAAAAATACTCGGCTGATTTTAGTTCACGTTAGGTGCGAGTGCAACGCAAGTGCGATGCTATTTGCTCGCGTGTGTGTTGCGATTGCGATGCTAGTTTCATGCAACATCTTAATTAGATAAAAGCTATTACACATGTGTCATTTAATTAACCTATGGGAATGTGCTGTCACATTCATCTAATGTGCGAAGTTACTGCCACACTCGCAAATGTGAACGGTGGTGCGCGTGTGTGATGCTACTTTTAATCCCCTTCCATAGGAAATCATTGGGACAAATGGTGCGAGAAACTCGCAAAAAAGCAGCATGCTGCGATTTTTTTCTCGGTCCGATTTGGACTGAGAAAAAAATCGCAGATGAGAGCTGAATCATTGACTAACATGTGTCCGATTTCAATGCGAGTTTTTCTCGCATTGCTCTACTGCGAGAAACTCGCAAGTGAGAAGCAGCCCAAAGGGTCTAACTAGCCAGACAGATCTGCGTCTCTCTCTGCTGAACCACCAACCAGGATTGGTTGTGTGTGATAATGGCCATAACCTGATGGTGGCTCTGAAGCATGGGAAACTGACACATTTATTATCTCTGGCCCACGTGCTCAACTTAGTGGTCCATTGTTTTCTGAAAACATACCCAGATTTGCCTGAGTTACTTGTGAAGGTGTGCCATGTGTGCGCCCATCCAAGCAAGTTAGCTACAGCTGTTGCTGGTCTGGCAATGCTGCAGCAACACTTGCAAGTTCCAGCTTACTAAGTAATTTGCTATCTGTCCACATGCTGAAACTCAACATTGCATATGTTGACAAGGTTTAATGAGCAGCAGAGGGTCCTAGTTGAATACCAATTCTAACATGCCATCAGTATTCCAGTTAGCCTCTGTACATAAACACAGACAAGTGGCCATGAGTGTCTGATTTCTGTGCTGTTTTCCAAAACTTTGATGACTCAACTAAGATGGTGAGCGGTGATGACGCCATAATCAACATAACCATCCCGCTTCAGTGTCTAATGAAACACTCACTGCTCACAATGAAAGAGGAAGCTTTGCGTGCGAACTAAGTAGGAGATAGTGGAGGAAAATTCACTGGGTGATACTACTATGGATGATCGAATACCCTATTATTTGCTTCGATGGATATCCGACGAATACCTCACCACTATTTGAGTATTCCAGAATATTCTACCCCAATGTAACTTTATGGGAAACCAGAATAATTTGACGTCGGACCTGTCGGTGACCTGTGGTGAATGAGGAAAAGGCTGAAATTGATGGGAAAAGGCTGAAACAGTATGGGCACAGCCTGTAGAAGGTGCCTCACTGCATTTCTGGTGTCTTTGAATAACGTGCTCAGAGCAGCATGCAGCGTTTACGTAGTCGCCAGAACAGCTCTCAAACCAAAGTAAAAGAGGGGAAATGCTAAAAAACAGTTTCTAGTGCCTAATCACTGTAATAAAACATCAAATTCAGCCCCAACCTCCAAAAAACCCCACTTTAGCATATGTTCACATGTTTCGTTTTTACATTTTACCTTCTTTTTCGATTAGAAAGTGCTGTAACATACATTATATTGGTGTCTGTCTCGCACCTCCTTTTTTGGGACATATTTGACAGCACTTTAAAAGGTCAGCTACAATGTGCCCGTTGGGATGTTGACCTTGCCCTCCTCCTCCACCAGCACCAACGTCTCCAGTGGCCCACTACTCAAATGTAGGAAGGGCCACTTGCTGTCCTCAAATCTCAGAC
Organism: Anomaloglossus baeobatrachus; assembly: GCF_048569485.1. Classification (NCBI taxonomy): domain Eukaryota; kingdom Metazoa; phylum Chordata; class Amphibia; order Anura; family Aromobatidae; genus Anomaloglossus; species Anomaloglossus baeobatrachus. The sequence goes on along the minus strand of NC_134359.1, from coordinate 210,052,856 downwards.
TTCTTAGGGCTCTCAGGTGGGCCCTGTAACAAACATTGGGGAGGGATGGCAGTCCTTAGTAGTTTTCTACGTCCCCTATATCATTAGTAGAGATAAGCAAACCGGTCGCGGTTCGACTTGAGCTTGGTTTGCCGAACGGAGGTCTCATTTGAGTTCGGTTCGGCGAACCGGTTCGGAGAACCGCTCGAACCCATAGGAAACAATGGGAGGCAATCACAAACACATAAAAACACATTATAAATGTACACATACAGTTAATAAACATTGCCATAACACTTACCGGTCCCCGCGACGCGTCCTGCACTCTGTCTCCTGCCGCTATTCCGTCCGATGATCGCTGAATCCTCCCGGTAACCAGCACTGCCAGCCGTGATGCAGGACCTATCATGATGTCAAAATAGCCAGTCACGTGTCTGTTATCTTATTGGCTACAGACTGGTGACATGACTATGACGCGTCATGTAGGACATGCGAATGCATCTCTCCAGTACGCGGTGATCGTTTGTGTATCACCGTGTACTGGGGGCATGCTCTGGCACGCGGTCGGGTTCCTGGTCTGCTTCCACGTTCCATTATAAACCGGCTGCCACAGCCGGTTGATAACGGAGATCACCATTGCTATAGCAACGCGCCTGGCAGTGGTGACGTCACCACTCACAAGCAGCAGCTCGGGGAATAGCACCACCTTCTTCCTATGCAGCGCTGATAGAGCAGAGCTGCATGTGTTAAAGGTGAAAGAAGACAGAAGAGTCTGATCGTGGAGGGATGCGAGGGAGTAATAAACATGGAGTCTCTAATGTGTCTGTGTATTTATTTCTATTAAAGTATTTTTTCTCTGTGTGGTGTCTTTTTTTACCCCTTTATTGGAGATTCTTAATGGCTGGGTCAAACTTGCCTGACATTAAGAATCTCTGGCTTAATACTAGCTAGTAAAAGAAAGCCAGTATTAACCCTTATTACCAGCAAGCAACCGTCACCAGGGCTGTTAGAAGAGTTGGATACAGCGCCAGATGATGGCGCTTCTATGAATGCGCCATTTTCTGGGGCGGCTGCGGATTGCAATTCGCAGCAGAGGCGCCCACAAACCTCAGGCTAACCTGTGCTGCGGATTCCAATCCCCAGCTGCCTAGTTGTACCTGGCTGGACACAAAAATATGGCAAAGCCTACGTCATTTGTTTTTTAATTATTTCATGAAATAAGTGAAATAATTAAAAAAAACGGGCTTCCCTATATTTTTAGTTCCCAGTCGGGTACAAATAGGCAGCTGGGGGTTGGTGGCAGCCGTACCTGCCTGCTGTACCTGACTAGCATACAAAAATATGGCGAAGCCCACGTCCTTCTTTTGGTGGGCAAAAAACTCCTGCATACAGTCCTGGATGGAGTATGCTGAGCCTTGTAGTTCTGCAGCTGCTGTCTGCTCTCCTGCATACACTAGTGAATGGAGCATGCTGAGCCTTGCCATTCTGCAGCTGTTGTCTGCTCTCCTCCATACAGACAGACAGCAGCTGCAGAACGACAAGGCTCAGCATACTCCATCCAGGACTGTATGCAGGACTTTTTGCCCCCCCCAAAAAATATTATTTGGGCTTCGCCATATTTTTATATGCTAGCCAGGTACAGCAGGCAGCTACGGGCTGCCCCCAACCCCCAGCTGCCTATTTGTACCCGGCTGGGAACCAAAAATATAGGGAAGCTCTTTTTTTATTAAATATTTCATGAATTTCATGAAATAATTCAAAAACAAATGACGTGGGCTTTGCCATATTTTTGTATGCTAGCCATGTACAGCAGGCACCTACGGGCTGCCCCCAACCCCCAGCTACCTATTGGTACCAGGCTGGGAACCAACAATATAGGGAAGCCCTTTTTTTATTATTTCATGAAATAATTAAAAAACAAATGACGTGGGCTTCGCCAAATTTTTGTGTACAGCCAGGTACAAATAGGCAGCTTGGGATTGGAATCCACAGCACAGGTTGGCCTGAGCTTTCTGGGCCCCTCTGCTGTGAATTGCAGTCCACAGCCACCCCAGAAAATGGCGCTTTCATAGAAGCTCCATCGTCTGGCGCTGTATCCAGCTCTTCCAGCTGCCCTGGTGACGGGTGGCTTGCTGGGTAATAATGGGGTTAGGGCTAGCTGTATATTATCAACTGGCCCTAAGTTTGAAATTCATGGTTGCACGCCAATATTAGACATGGCCACCATGAATTTCTAGTACTGATAAAAAGAACCACAACACACAGAAAAATATTTTTATTATAAATAAAACACAACACAATTAGTGACTCCATCTTTATTGAAATAAAGAACCCCCCTCCGCCGTAATCCTGGGTCAAGGGTCCCGCGCCGTCCAATCCAGATCCAATATCATCTGATCGGTTTTCTGGAAAGCAAAGCGATCAGATGATGTGTCAGGTTCAAGGGCCTGATTCACATGACACAGCAGCTGATTGTATAAACGGGTTTTATACAATCAGCTGATGCATCAGTGCAAAAAAACAAACTACACACTTCAGTGCAGACTCCTGTCCGGCAACATCAGCCGGTAGTTTAGCCGGCCGGGCGGTAAAAAGCCGGCCTCACCGCTCGACTTATAATGTCAGCTGATTCCGTCAGGTGAGCGCATCACCTGATCATCGCCAGGTCTGAGAAAGAGAGAGAGAAAGAAGATAGAGAGAGAAAGAGAAAGAAGAGAGAGAAAGAAGAAAAAGAGGAGATAGAAGAGAAAGAGAGAAGAATAGAGAGAGAAAGAAGAGAGAGAAGAAAAAGAGGAGAAAGAAGAGAAAGAAGAGAAATTAAAGAAAGAAGAAAAAGAAAGGAGAGAGGGAAAGGAGTGAAAGAAAGGATAAAGAGAAAGGAGAGAAAGTAAGGAGAGAGAGAAAGAAGAGAAAGAGAGAAGGAAGAGAGAGAAAGAGAGAGAAGAGAAAGAGGAGAAAGAAGAGAAAGAAGAGAAAGAGAATAAAAAAGAAAGAAAGGAGAGAGAGAAAGGAGAGAAAGAAAGGAAAGAGAGAAAGGAGAAAGAGAAAGGAGAGAAAGAAAGGAGAGAGAGATAAGAGAGAGAGAAAGGAGAGAGAGAGAAAGAAAGGAGAGAGAGAAAGAAAGGAGAGAGAAAGAAGAGAAAGAGAGAAGGAAGAGAAAGAGAGAGAAAGAAGAGAGAAAAGAGAAAGAGGAGAAAGAAGAGAATGAAGAGAAAGTAGAGAAAGAAGAGAAAGAGGAGAAAGAAGAGAAAGAAGAATAAGTAGAGAAAGAAGAGAAAGAAAGGAGAGAGGGAAAGGAGAGAAAGAAAGAGAGAGAGAAAGGAGAGAAAGAAAGGAGAGAGAGAAAGAGAGAGAAAGGTGAGAAAGAAAGGAGAGAGAGAAAGAATAGAAGGAAGAAATTTAGAGAGAAAGAGAGAAGAAAGAGAGAGAAGAGAAAGAGGAGAAAGAAGAGAAAGTAGAGAAAGAAGAGAAAGAAAGGAGAGAGAGAAAGGAGAGAAAGAAAGGAGAGAGAGATAGGAGAGAGAGAGAAAGAAAGGAGAGAGAGAAAGAAAGGAGAGAGAGAAAGAAGAGAAAGAGAGGAGAGAGAGAGAGAAAGAGAGAAAGAAGAGAGAGAAGAGAAAGAGGAGAAAGAAGAGAAAGAAGAGAAAGAAGAGAAAGAAAGGAGAGAAAGGAGAGAGAGAGAGAGAGAGAGAGAAAGGAGAGAGATAGAGAGAGAGAAAGAGAGCTCACAGCTGATGTCTGGCTCCTCCCCTCAGTGCATAATTAAATTATATTTATAATTATATTATAAATATAATTTATTTAAAAAAAAAAAAAAGTTACCGGGTCTACAACTCGCAACCTTATGCTCCCTAGGTGAGCACTCTGTCCACTCAGCTATTGCTTCTAATGTGAATGATAGGCACATTTAGTAGTCTTGAAGTCTGGTTGCTGAAGTCTCAGCTGACCACGTGATTCATTTCATTGCTATGTGAAGCTCATGCAAAGCACTCGTGTTCTGTAGCAGAGATGACAGTGTCGTGTGGATTACGTCGGATCTGGAGGGGTATTGGCCGATTTTAATAAAATGGTGAAACTGTGTTTTTTTGTCTTTTATTCCAAATAAAGGATTTTTCGCGGTGTGTGTTTATTTACTTTTACTTTATATATAGATAATAATTATAATTTGAACTTATAAAAAAAAAAATTCTTTTCAAGGACTAGAACTAACAACATTGCGCTTCTTAGGCAGGCGCTTTAGCCACTAGTCTATTGCTTCTTAAAGCAGAGATAGGCAGATTTTCCCACTACATCCCAAGACAGCAGAGCTGACCTTGTCGTTTGGATTCCTTTGGACCTGGAGGGGTATTTTTGGGATTACTAAAGGTGTGAACCAGGGATTTTTTTTGTCTTTTATTCCAAATAAAGGATTTTTCGCGGTGTGTATTTCTTTACTTTCACTTACAGTTAAATAATGGAAGGTATCTCGGGGAGACACCTGCCATGATTAAATTCATTATTACCCCAATTGCCACCGCACCAGCGCAATTCGAGATGAGCTGGGTAGAGTCCCGCAGGACTGTTGCACGTAATGGATGTGGCAATTCTGGGCGGCTGCAGGGTGATATTGATAGGGTGGTGGGCTCCCCATACCGTGGCGCTCTCTATCCTGACAATACCAGCCTCCAGCCATGCGGCTTTATCCTGGCTAGTATCAAATATGGGGGAAAAAGCATTTTTTTTAATTAATTTATTTTAATGCACGATATAGACCTGCCCACCGGCTGCTGTGATTGGTTGCAGTGAGACAGCTGTCACTCAGCTTGGGGACGTGTCTGACTACAACCAATCATAAGCGCCGGTGGGTGGGGAAAGCACGGAATAACTAATTGGTTAATGAAGCGGCAGCCATTTTCTAAAGAGGAAAAGACGCCGCAGATTTGTGACAGCCAGGGAGCGAGACGCCCGTGATTGGTGAGTAGGAAAGGGAGAGGAATTGTGCTGGGGACGCAGGACACATGCAGATAGCAACATGTGCACATAGCCTTACTGTGAAAAGCTACATTTATATAGTGATAGAATCGTTCTCGAATGTAACTTGAGCTGCTGAACTTTTAGCAAAAAGTTCGCGTACGAGTTCTAACTAGAACACCCCCCAAAATCACTCGAAACGCGAACTGGAGAACTGCGTACCACGCTCAACTCTAATCATTAGAATGAAAGTTGGAATATGTACTCCATAACACTTTACAGTGCTATTGCTAATGTGGCAACCAACACCACCGGCTCCAGTGGCCCCCTATTCAAATTCTATTCAAAATATTCAGAAATGTATGTTTTATGGACAAACGAATGCCACGCTCGGACAGCGAAGCTGATGTCGTTCATGATGATTGCATCTGGCCAAAAGCAGGTTGGGAGCAGGAAGCATCATCGCCTGCTCCCTAGACTGCAGCTTGTGAAGCATGCAGCACTGTGGAAGTGGCAGTTGTTTTACTATGGAACTCAGGCTTTATTCCACTAGCTACCACAAAGGATTTAAAAAAAATCAGTTTCCCCAGGGGATAATGGTTCAGACACTATGGAGCACTGCATCAGTAGGTACTGCCAACAGTTTTTTTAAAAAAAATTGGTAGGATTTGCAACAAGGCATAACATGCCAAGAAGTTTAATACATTCAGTTTCCCCAGGGGATAATGGTTCAGACACCATGGAGCACTGCATCAGTAAGTACTCCCAACAGCTTTTTTAAAAAAAAAAAAAAATGGTAGGATAAGCAACAGGGCATAACAAGCCAAGGAGTTTAATACATTCAGTTCCCCTAGGGTGTTGTGGTTTAGACACCATGTAGCAAAGCATCTCAAGGTACTCCCAACAGCTCCCAACAGCTTATTTTAAAAAAATGGTAGGATAAGAAAAGGGCATAACATGCCAAGGAGCTAAAAAATTTCAGATTTTTGCAGGGGGGCCATGTGTAACACACCGTGGAGCAGAGCACCAATAAAGAATGCAAATAGAAATTGCCTGACCAATTGTTCTAGACAGTGTTTGCGCCAGTGCATAATGTGCAAAGGCTTGAAAAATTTTGCCCTGGGTGATTGGGCCAAACAATTACATCGCAGCAGCATAACAAGTTACATTAGTCATGCAGTTTCATTAGATGATATAAGACAAAATAGTCTTGAATGATAAACAATGGAACTTATTTGAACTTAAGAAATCCAAATTTTGGGGCGACACTTATTATTGGATATTGTTAACAGGTGGCCTGAGTTACTCTGGGGCAATCCATCTATGGTTCGTAAAACTGTCTGCACTTTCCGTGGATAGTCATTTGCGACTATCTGTTATTATTGACCCCGCTGAGCTGAAAACACACTCAGACACACTCGCAGCAGGGCAAGCTAGCACTTCCAAAGCGTATAACGCAAGGTCTGGCCAAGTGTTGAGCTTGGAAACCCAATAGTTAAAGGGAACGGTAATCTCGGAAAGCACGCTGATATGGTCACTTACATAGTCCCTCACCATTTTACTTAACTGTTTCCTCATTGTCATCGTTCTCTCAACCGTTATCTGATTCGCAGTTGACGGTTTATGGAAAATGGACCAGTTTTGGCACATTAGTCCCCCGCCTGTGTTGCTCCAACTATGCGTAGCCCTCTCTTGTAATCCTGTTGCTTGAGATGACACACTACCACTGAAGCCAGCATGATCTGAGGGTAATCGTTTCATCAACTGCTCCACTACAGCCCTCTTGAATGTTTTCGTAGTACAATCCTTATTTGCCTCCACAAGTAGCGAAGCAAATTTGTCTTTGTAGCGTGGGTCAAGGAAGGTACATAACCAGTATTTGTTGTCTGCCAAAATGTGGACTAGCCGACAGTTATGAGAAAGGCAGTGTGACATGAACTGTGCCATGTGTCCCAGACTCCGAACTGGAAACCTTTGTGTGTCACTGCTAAGAATACATTCTGTCTCCCTAAACCTCCTCTCCTCCTCAGTCTCTCTCTCTCCTCCTCCTGCTCCTCCTCAGGCCATCCATGCTGGACAGCCCTGAAGGTTGGGTTGTCAATCCCTTGGTTACCAACTTCAAAGCATTCCTGTTCTTCATCATCCTCCTCATCCTTATGATGCTGAGCAAAGGTGGCCTGAGCTTGTTGGCCGAGGTTGTGCGGATTACTAACAACCATTGTGAAGTCTGGATCCACAGACAACTCGGGTCTGTGACGAGGCAAGTGTAAGCGCTGCTGCAGCACTGCCAGGCCACCAGACGAAGGAGATGACTTGCGGAAATGTGCGCTAATACGTTGTACCTTGGTATGTAGGTCTGGTATTCCAGAGTATTTCTTCAGAAAGTGCTGAAGTACTAAATTTACAATGTGGGCCATACAAGGAATGTGTACAAGCTTTCCAAGCTTTAAAGCCGCCACCAGATTATCACCATTATCACACACTACCATTCCTAGATGGAGGTCCAATGGCTCAAGCCACTCATCTGTCTTCTCAGGTATTGCTTTCAAAAGCTCAGGTACCAAGTGTGATTTGTCACCAATACAGATGAGCTTCAGTAGAGCATGTTGCCGCTTAGCCGCGGCATTGCTGCAGAAATCCCAGCTGGGGAATGATGTTGACAGTTGAACACCGGCGGATGTTGAGGAGGATGCACAGGAACCAGATGAAGACTAGGAGGAGGGAGTTGTTGCTGTGTAGGAGGCTACTGAAACTGTGATTGAAGTGGGCCCCGCTATTCTGGGTGTGGGAATTATATGGGATGTTGCCGGCTCAGAATCTGTACCAGCCGCCACCAGGTTCACCCAGTGTGCCGTCAGAGAGATGTAGCGTCCCTGTCCACCTCCGCTTTTCCACATGTCTGTGGTTAAATGGACCTTCCCTGTTATGGCGTTGGTGAGAGCCCGTTTGATGTTGATGGACACATGATTGTGGAGCGTGGGGACTGCACAATGAGAAAAATAGTGGTGGCTAGACACAGAGTACCGATGTTCTAACACCGCCAAAAGGTCACGGAAAGCCTCTTTTCCCAAAAGCCGATACAGCAACATCTCAAGAGCTATCAACCGGGCAATGTATGCAGTTATTGTTTCTGCCCTTGGTGCGTAATGGGGTATTTTTGCATCTTTTCAAAGGTCTGTGGTAAGGACAACTGAATGGAATGCTGGGACATCGAAGCTGATGTCGTTGATTATTGAGTTTGGCCAACAATAGGTTGGGAGAAGGAGGCATCAGCGCCACCTTCTTGCACACCAGTTTGGGAAGCAGGTAGCCCAGGGGAAGTGGCAGAGTTTTGAGTCTGGAAATCGTGTTTTTCAGCTAGAGCTGTCAACCACCTAGTGGTGTGCTTGGCTAACATATGGTTTCTCATGCTGGAGGTGCTCAAGCTGGAAGTATTTTTGCCTCTGTTAAGCTTGGTCTGACAGATTTGACAAATGGCAACCGTTTGGTCCGAAGGACTCTTGGAAAAAAACTCCCACACAATCGCACAACGGACCTTTGGACTCTGAGATGGCTGAGGTGGTGTACGGACCCTTGGACTCTGAGATGCCATAGGTGGTGGTGTCATGTGCACAGTCGATTAACCTCTGGCAGTGGTCGAAACCCTATGTCTTACAGCCTTTTTTGTGGACTATGGGCACATGCTCCTCTGCACTGCTGCTCTCACAAACCATGCCACCTGTCTGTGTTTTAAAAGTTACCTCATCATCAACCAAGTCATCTTCAAATTCCTGAAGGTCAACATCTTTGGGAATGGAGGTTTCAGGCTGACCTGAGGGCAACTGTGTCTCATCATCCTCCAACACATCCACCTGATTGCTCAGCATGTCACGGCCAACAACATGGCTTTCTTCTGGCCTTGGGTGCTCAAAGATCTGTGCATCACTGCATACCACGGCCTCACCTGCGTTGGTGGTGTTGTGCGGTGAGAGGCAAGAAAGCTCAAAGAGGCCATTAAACAGTTCTTCAGAGTAACCTTCTTTGGTGTCATATGTTTCCTTGGAATACTGATGTTGTGAGGAAGGATGACCAGGCTGAGGATTCAAGTCTGTCTGTGTGGACCCTTGGGATTTGCTACTCGACAAGTAACTAGAGGCATTTTCTGCTAGCCAACTCGTTACCTGTTCACACTGTTCAGGGCGCAAAAGTGCTTTCCCATATGGACAAGAAAATTGGGATAGGAAGGTAGAGGTAGATAAAGCAGGAACCTTTTTCTTTGGCTCGATCAGACTGCTTGGGCGACCACCACTGTAACTTCTACCTTGTCCACGGCCCTTACCCCTCTTTTTCCCATTTTTTTGGTTTGATTATTTGAAGGTGAATACTGTAACGTGACCTTTTCTACAGGCAGTGGAACAACACTTATGCTGGGTTGTTAAACTTGTGTTAATAGTTTCTCATGATAGCTGTTTTTGTAAGTCTAAAAACCAAAAGGTACCTTTACTGGACAACTACCACTTGGAGGAGTCGACAAAGATGTTGTGAATGTCTTTCAGCCCCAAAAGAAAACAGGGTTTGACAACACTTTTATTTTAGTATTGGTTTTTGGCACTCAGACTCTTTTTTAGTAAGAGCAAGCCACTATGTAAGTTCTGTAAGATATGAAGCCCCCAAAATTACACTAGGTGGTTGATAAGAAGGTACTGGCCTTGAGGCACAAGTAGTGCCACTGACACCAAGTATTAATAAAAATTGTGTAACACTGAAACTGTGTTTTAATAAGTGAAAGCCACTCTATAATTTGTATAAGATAGGAAGCCCCCAAAATTAGGCTAGTTTGGTGCTATGAAGGTCTTTTGCTTCAGGTACAAGTAGTGCCACTGACACCTAGTATTAATAAAAAATGGATAACACTAAGGGGTACTTTACATGCTGCAACATCGCTAGTGATTGCTAGCAATGTCGTGCGCGATAGCACCCGCCCCCATCGTTCCAGCGATATGTGGTGATCGCTGCCGTAGCGAACACTATCGCTACGGCAGCGTCACATGCACATACCTTGTTAGCGACGTCGCTGTCACCGCCGACCAATCCCTCCCTCAAGGGGGAGGTGCGTTCGGCATCATAGCGACGTCACTGCGGTGTCACTAAGTGGCCGGCCAATAGAAGCGGAGGGGCGGAGATGAGCGGGACGTAACATCCCGCCCACCTCCTTCCTTCCGCATTGCTAGTGGAGGCTGGTAAAGAGATGTTCGTCGCTCCTGCGGTGTCACACATAGCGATGTGTGATGCCACAGGACCGACGAACAACATCGCCACGTACGAGATAACTATTTTTGGTGTTTGGACGACCTCTCCAAAACCAACGATTTTTGTCTCTTTTGCAATTAAGGTCGCTCGTACGTGTTACACGCTGCGATGCCGCTAATGACGCCGGATGTGCGTCACAAACATCGTGACCCCGACGATAAATCTTTAGCAATATCGCAGCATGTAAAGTACCCCTAAGACTGTGTGTCAGTAGCAGCAAGCCACTATGTAGGTTCTGTAAGATACGACGCCCCCAAAATAACACTAGGTGGCTGATAGGAAGGTACTGGCCTTGTGACACAAGTAGTGCCACTGACACCAAGTATTAATAAAAATTGGGTAACACTGAGACTGTGTTTTAATAAGAGCAAGCCACTATTTAATTTGTGTAAGATAGGAAGCCCCCAAGTTTAGGCTAGTTTGGTGCTATGCCATTCCTCCTGCCCATTTTTGCTAAGCATCTCCTTTGCCTGTTTGAGAGTCAAGAATTAAGAGTATTTTAAAAATTGATACCAAATTGGGATAAGAGTGTATTCTGTACATCTGTTACTGGCTGTATCGCTATATTTCCTAATCGACTAAGTGGGCTAAGCACCTGGGTCCACAGTCATTCTTTTCTGGTGACACTACTGCCTCTTCCCTGTGGTTTGTGCTGGTCTATCCTCTGTCCAGGATGCAGGGGCAGATGTCTCCCATTCTGATACTCTTTTTACACATTCAGAAACACAATCAACAACCCCGTTCACTTCTTTGTCCCAGTGTAGTCTCCAGCTGTTTCTACCCCTGGGCTTGTTGCACTGCCCACCCACAGGCCAAAACAATAAATGGACACATTTCCAATCTGCTTTTCATGCAAATGTTTGCATTTAGGCTTTTGGACATCGATAATTTCCAGAACCTAATGGCGGCTTCCCTACGTCGGTACTTGATCCTCAGCCCTAACTACTGTATTTCTAGAGGTGTGGCATCCTTGCCTTATACAACCTCATGTCCCATAACATCACCCATGGCTCATATTTATTTTGACTAGGGCTTCCACTGACTACATAACCTTTTGCCAGTTTGAGAGTCAATACCTAAGAGTGTGTTCAAAATCGAATAAAATATGGCATCAGAGTTTATCCTATATGTCTGTTGCTGGCTGCATTACCATGCTTCCTGGTGATTTTGGCTAAGCCTAGCACTGTCTGCATCTTCTTTTCCTGTTTGAGAGTCAATAATTAAGACTGTTTTCCAAATTGATTCCAAACTGGGATCAGAGTGTGTTCTTGAGGTCCATTGCTGCCTGTAATGTCATTCTTCCTGCCTATTTGTTTTTAGGCCTGATACTGACTGCATCTCCTTTGCCTGTTTGAGAGTCAAGAATTAAGAGTGTGTTCAAAATTGAACAAAATATGGCATCAGAGTTTATCCTCTCAGTCTGTTCCTGGCTGCATTGCCATGCCTCTTGATGAATTTGTCTAGGCCTGGCACTTCCTGCATTTTCTTTACTTGTTTGAGAGTCAACAATTAAGACTGTTTTCAAATTTGATCACAAACTGTATTGCCATTCATCTTGGGTTGGCTAGGTGGGCCGAAAATCTGCTGTGCCCAGAAGCCGGATCATGGGAACCAACGCTGCTTTTGCTACGGAGATCACTCTCATTTCTGCAAGAGAAGACACTCTTCATCTACAACGAATAATGTCCTAATTGTGGCAATGTATTGTACTTTTAGAAACATTTAGTTATAAAGGAAACAATGTGTCCTAACATTTTGTTCATTAAAAGCTATAGTATTGACGTTTTCTTACGTTTTCTTGTCATTTTGTTAAAGGGGTATAATACTCTGACAACGTTGTTTTTAGCTTTGGGGTTACATATGTGTCCAGGGATCTTTCCCATGCTATTCCCATTCCATTTCAGCTGTGTTTGCATCCATTTTAGTGATTTCCAGGCCCCCCTCAGACTTCTCTGGGGTCTGCCAGAAACATTCTCAAGTTGCCCATTGACTTCTATTATGCTTATTACTCAAGGCAAGTACCCAAGTATTAGAAATTACTCAGCTCGAGTAATGAGTAGCAGAGAATTTTAGTGCTCATGCATCTGTACCGCCCCGTGCTCGGCAGCTGAGCCGCTCTGATCCGAACTTTCAGGGGGTGGCTCGACGGTCTCCAGGCCCGGGAGTCCTGCGGTCACTTCAGTCAAAAAGGGGGTTTGTGGTTTGGGGACTTAGGTGTACGGCCAGAGCCGTGTTTAAGTTCGTGACGCCACCCACGGGTTGTGGTGAAGGTGGACACCACCGCTGCAGTTACAGGGCACCCGGGGAAGATGTTGCGCAGCAAGTTGTTAACCCCTCCGTGGGTAGGGATGGTGGCCCCGGGACCTGGTGGGGGAGTTGGGCGGTGAAGGGAGATGGGCGGCCTGAGGGCACTGATGTACTCACTATTAGTAAATACACATGAGTCTCTGGTAAACCAAGGTGATGGTGATCAGTGCCCGCAGCCGGCTGCAGTCTGGTCCCCCACCCGGTTGGTGGTCTCCGTCTTTCTTCCGCATCTGTTTTGTGATGGTGGACTAGATGCGCTTGCAACTACAGGAGTCCGCTCTCTGGCTTGTGGTTGCTAAGGAGCCCTTTGCCCACAGACACTGGCCCGTGGGATCTCTCTGCCGTGACGGTGGCTTTCTATCCTCCTCGTTGAGCTGTTGTCCTCAGTCGGGATTTTGGGTGGGACAGGATCTATAGTCCTGGCCTCAATCAGTTAATTAGCTAGCCCCCAGTAGCTTCTGGACCTAGCTTCAGGATCTGAGTACCCCCCTTTGTGCTCCGGTTTCCGAGTCGGTTCCTCGGGTCGGCACCGGCGGGCCACTACCCTGTCCCGGTGCACCGCGGTTCCACCGAGCCGTCTTCCCGGCTCCTGCAGACAGAGGCCTCCGTATGCCTCCTAGCAAAGGTACCCGGTCTCCTACCCTGGCACCTATCAGTCTGATACAGGCATGTCACACAGGCCTGACCTCCTCCACTGAATTCTCAAACTGATCTCTTGTGTTCTCCCACCTCAGGCCATTCGAACTCCTCGGGGGGCGTGTCCAACCATCTGGCTCCGCCCCCTGGTGTGTCCATCAAGGACTGAGGGGGGTGACTAGGGTTTAAATGGTTTGGCTGCTGTCACCTTGTTAGGGGACTGGTGTAATGCGGGGCCCTATCTGTGACTACTTGGCCCGGCCAGGGCGTCACACATCACTAATTGTGACATCATGGTGTGTCCTGACAGTGCTTTGATATATTTTTGTCTGCATAGAGTCATTCTACTTCCACACCATTGCTTGCTTGTTGAATACTTTACACAATGCCTTTCCAGTAAGACAATCTTTTCATCTCCTTCTCTTGTTTTTCTGGATTTTCTATCAATTGATCCATTCCCATTCACACAATACTATATATTGATATAATATAAATTGGTGTTTGACCACTGCTTTGTTAAAGCTAACCTGTCACATGGAAAAATGCAATTAACCTGCAGATGTTTTGTTAATCTGCAGTGAAATAACATTCTGAACCTGACTGGTGCCTGCTCATTAAACCTGGCTGCTGGGAAGAAATTAACTTTAATCCTCCAGCAGTGCTCTGGTTTCAGTCACAGTAGAAGTGAAGGCACTGATCAAGCCACTGCTCTGTGCATGGAAATCAGCAGCTGTAACCACACACCCCTCACTGACTGACATCTTGCTCAGCATTAGATTAAGCTGTCAATCAGTGCGGGGGTTACAGCAATCGCTCTCGAAACAGAGTGGTAATTGAACCCGCACCATTGCTACCTCCATAGCTGAAACTGGAATGCTGGTAGGAGGATTACACTCCCGATAGCAAAGTTTAATGTGCAGGCACCAGTCAGGTTCAGAATCCTATTAACCTGTAAATTAGCCCCATACAATAGGCATATGCATAAAGATTCTTTGCTCTTTGTTTTCACGTTTTGATTTACTACCCCTTGAGCTTTGCACCCAGACTTTAATACCTTATCCTTGAATTTGCTCTCGTATTACTGCCATGTATACCCTACATTCTATGGAAAGCTGACCAACTGTTATTTTCTGGGAGGGAAGATTTTTTTTAATTGCAGGTTAGGTGCTAAAGAGAAGAATGGATATAATGCCGTGCTACCGTCAATAAGAAAAAATGTTGATAAATAATATCTTTATTCTATAGATCGAGGCGTTTCTGGGTTCCAGTCCCCTTCCTCAGGACCAAGAAAATCAACAACTCAACATTTTGTTGTTTTTCTTGGTCCTGAAGAAGGGGACTGGAACCCAGAAACGCGTCGATCTATAGAATAAAGATATTATTATTTATCAACAATTTTTCTTATTGGCAGTAGCGCGGCATTATACCCATTCTTCCCTCCAGCACCTAACATTAACCCACGGTGGGCTTCGGCAGCTGCCATTATTTCTTATGCGAAAAACACCAAGAAAGAGGGGAATACGGGCACTCCTAAACCATCAATGCAATGGAAAAATCCATAATAAACAAATGAAGCAAGAGAGGCTGTCAATATATATGCAAAAGTGTAAAGAATTTATTAGACAAAAACAGAAACATTAAAACCATTAAAAAATGGGGGGGGCAAAGAATGACCCACTATATGCAAAAAGGCACAGAAACTACAATGACCTCATTATGTAATAATGTGATGAACCAAATACAATACAGCTCAAGGCCTCTGTCACACATTCGTGCCTCCAGTACGTGTAGGGACAGTTTTCTCATGTACCGGAGACACGGGTACACGTTGACATATGTTTTCCTTTAGTTGCGGGCACACGTAAGTATTTTTGCACGGAACTTGTGTTCGTTCCGTACTTACGTGTGCCCGTGTGCTCCATACGCCGACATGTCTGTTTTTCTCCGGCATCACGGGTGTCACACGGAACGCAAACGTGTCACATGTAACACACACAAACCACACGGATGTGTTTCGTGTGACACACACCGGAGAAAAGACATGTGTCTTTTAAAAAAAACAAACCTTTACTCACCTTCTCCTGCCCTCCTGTCTCTGCCGCTGCTGTCACTTGTTGCCAACCGCCGCTCATTATGCTCATTTAATATTCACTTCACTGCGGCCGGAAGCAGCAGCATCGGAGAGTTGGCAGGATCGGAGACCGAAGACCAGCACCATGGACAGCAACACCAGGGACAGGTGAGCAGAAAGTTCCCATTCTCCGTGTGTTATTACGGATAACACACGGAGAACACACGTATGCCATACACACAGCACACCGAGGACAATCCGCATCTTTGACACATCAATGAAACACGTGCGTGATTTTCATGGGCATGTGACAGAGGTCCAATAGATTATGTACACAGTGTTACATGCAAATACATTGTCACCCAGCAGGTAACTAGCAAAGAGAGTCAGGATACTAACCAAGCAGTATTTTTAACACTAGAAGTCCCAGAGAGGGGTCATTTAACATTTCTACTTTTGGAACCCAGAGACAGGTCGAATGACCTGAAGGATTTTAGCTAACATCCTATAATCACCCTCTTTTGTTCTGTAATTAAGGCCATTACTGTCGCACCACAGGAGGTTGTTGTTTTCCATTGAGTTTAGCCATTTAGTTTCTAGTTAGTTCTATTCAGTTTGGACTAAGGGGTGCTTCACACACAGCGAGCTCGCTGCCGAGATCGCTGCTGAGTCACGCTTTTTGTGACGCAGCAGTGACCTCATTAGCGATCTCGCTGTGTGTGACACTGAGCAGCGATCTGGCCCCTGCTGCGAGATCACTGCTCGTTACACACAGCCCTGGTTCGTTTTCTTCAAAGCCGCTCTCCCGCTGTGACACACAGATCGCTGTGTGTGACAGCGAGAGAGCGACAAATGAAGCGAGCAGGGAGCAGGAGCCGGCGTCTGACAGCTGAGGTAAGCTTGTAACCAAGATAAACATCGGGTAACCAAGGTGGTTACCCGATATTTACCTTAGTTACCAGCCTCCGCAGCTCTCACGCTGCCTGTGCTGCCGGCTCCGGCTCTCTGCACATGTAGCTGCTGTACACATCGGGTTAATTAACCCGATGTGTATAGCAGCTAGGAGAGCAAGGAGCCAGCGCTAAGCAGTGTGCGCGGCTCCCTGCTCTCTGCACATGTAGCTGCATTACACATCGGGTTAATTAACCCGATGTGTACAGCAGCTAGGAGAGCAAGGAGCCAGCGCTCAGTGTGCGCGGCTCCCTGCTCCCTGCACACAGCGCTGGTAACTAATGTAAACATCGGGTAACCATACCCGATGTTTACCTTAGTTACCAGTCTCCGCAGCTTCCAGTCGGCGGCTCCGTACAAGCGCAGCGTCGCTTGCACGTCGCTGCTGGCTGGGGGCTGTTCAGTGGTCGCTGGTGAGATCTGCCTGTTTGACAGCTCACCAGCGACCATGTAGCGATGCAGCAGCGATCCTGACCAGGTCAGATCGCTGGTCGGATCGCTGCTGCATCGCTAAGTGTGAAGGTACCCTAAGGGTCATTTGACCCTCTTTCAGGACTTCAGGGGGGAGCTTGAAATTTCTGGGACTTCTAGTGTTAAACCATAAAGGAGGTATTGTAGATGCGCCTGCATCTTATGTGTCTTTAGGGGTTGTGCCTTCCACAACCCTGCCAGGTGAGTGGCACTCCTAACACACCTTACTTTTCAATCTGGTAAAACCTTATTGCGCTCTCTATTTTTTATAGTTTATTTGCAGGTTATAGGAGTGTCAAAACCACAATATATAGTACATTAGATATATTGAATGTACATGACTTAGTAGGGCTTTGCATCTCAATTTTGAGCTTTCCTGCATGACTGTAGCCAAACATCTTTTTAAAATGCTGCAATGTTTCAGGGAAAATATACTTTAAAAATCCCAGTGATGCTGCAAGTGCTTGACTGGTCTCTCCACATGTACAGTGCCTTGTGAAAGTTTTTGTCCCCCTTGAATTTTTTAACCTTTTCCCACATTTCAGGCTTCAAACATGAAGATAAAAATTTTAATGTTCTGGTGAAGAATCAACAACAAGTGGGAAGCAATTGTGAAGAGGAATGAAATTTATTGCTTATTGTAAACTTTTTTAAAAAATAAATAACTGAAAATTGGGGCGTGCAATATTATTCGGCCCCTTTACTTTCAGTGCAGCAACCTCACTCCAGAAGTTCATTGAGGATCTCTGAATGATCCAATGTTGTCCTAAATGACTGATGATGATAAATATAAGCCACCTGTGTGTAATCAAGTCTCCGTATAAATGCACCTGCTCTGTAATAGTCTAAGTGTTCTGTTTAAAGCACAGAGAGCATCATGAAGACCAAGGAACACAACAGGCAGGTCCATGATACTGTTGTGGAGAAGTTTAAAGCTGGATTTGGTTACAAAAAGATTTCCAAAACTTTAACATCCAAGGAAGCACTGTGCAATTGATCTTATTAAAATGGAAGGAGTATCATACCACTGCAAATCTACCAAGACCCGGCCGTCCATCAAAAATTTCATGTCAAACAAGGGGAAGACTGGTCAGAGATGCAGCACTTGATCACTCTGGATGAACTACAGAGATCTACAGCTGAGGTAAAGAGTCTGTCCATGGGACAGCAATCAGTCGTACACTGCACAAAAATGGCAGAGTGGCAAGGAGAAAGCCATTTCTTAAAGATATCTAGAGTTGAGCGCACTTCGAGGTTCTCCAGTTCGCGGTTCGAGTGATTTTGGGGGGTGTTCTAGATCGAACTAGAACTCGAGCTTTTTGCTAAAGTTCGATAGTTCTAGTTACGTTCGAGAACGGTTCTAGCAGCAAAATGCAGGGCTTTTTACAGCTACAGTGTGCAGGAGCCATTGCTGGCAGCCTGCCAGAAGCTGGTAACCAAGATAAACATCGGGTATCCAAGCAAAGCGCTTTGGTTAGTAACCCGATATTTATCCTAGTTACGTGTGCAGAAAGCCGACACTTCCCCACTCAGCTCACTCCGCCCCCTCCTGCACGCGGCATGTACACATACATACACACACACACACACTCACACTCACCTGTCCCCAGCCATGCAGTCCACGACACTGACGTCCTCAGCGCCACATGACTCCGCTAGGCTCCACCCACTTCGCACTCCGCCGCCAGCACACATGGCTCCGCCCACCTGGCACTCTGCACACATGGTCCCGCTAGGCTCCGCCCACATGACACTCTGCACACATGGTCCCACTAGGCTCCGCCCACCTGGTACTCTGCACACATGGTCCCGCTAGGCTCCGCCCACCTGGCACTCTGCACACATTACCCCGCTAGGCTCCGCCCAACCTGGCACTCTGCACACATGGCACTGCTAGGCTCCGCCCACCTGTCACTCTGCACACATTACCCCGCTAGGCTCCGCCCACCTGGCACTCTGCACACATTACCACGCTAGGCTCTGCCCACCTGGCACTCTGCACACATGGTCCCACTAGGCTCCACCCACCTGACACTCTGAACACATGGTCCCGCTAGGCTCCGCCCACCTGACACTCTGCACACATGGTCCTGCTAGGCTCCGCCCACCTGGCACTCTGCACACATTACCCCGCTAGGCTCCACCCACCTGGCACTCTGCACACATGACACTGCTAGGCTCCACCCACCTGGCACTCGCACACATGGCACTACTAGGCTCCGCCCACCTTGCACTCTGCACACATTACCCCGCTAGGCTCCGCCCACCTGGCACTCTGCACACATGGTCCCGCTAGGCTCCGCCCACATGACACTCTGCACACATGGTCCCATTAGGCTCCGCCCACCTGACACTCTGCACACATTACCCCGCTAGGCTCCGCCCACCTGACACTCTGCACACATGGTCCCATTAGGCTCCGCCCACCTGACACTCTGCACACATGGTTCCGCAAGGCTTCGCCCACCTGACACTCTGCACACATGGTCCCGCTAGGCTCCGCCCACCTGACACTCTGCACATATGGCACTGCTATTCTCTGCCCACCTGGCACTCTGCACACATTACCCCGCTAGGCTCCGCCCACCTGACACTCTGCACACATGGTCCCGCTAGGCTCCGCCCACCTGACACTCTGCACACATTACCCCGCTAGGCTCCACCCACATGGCACTCTGCACACATGGCACTGCTAGGCTCCGCCCACCTGGCATTCTGCCCACATTACCCGGCTAGGCTCTGCCCACCTGGCACTCTGCACACATTACCCCGCTAGGCTCCGCCCACCTGGCATTCTGCACACATAGTCCCGCTCGGCTTACCTGCGGTGATGAAGTCCCGACCTCAGCGCTGTCACTGTCCTCCATGGCCGCCGCTTGTCACATCACCTTCTCTCGCTTCCGACCCGAGACTGACTAGCGGTGACGTCACGGGCAGCTCGCGATACTTGGCTGTGAAGATGATTGAAGTCACTGTGCAGGAGATCAGCGCAGGTAATGTACCTCGCTGACAGCAGCACTTGTCATCCCCTGCAGTGACCAGGGCTGACCCATTGATGTTAGCTCAGGTCACTGCACTGCTCTCTCAGCCAATGGGGAACATCCTGCTCTTCATTGACTGGGACAGTGTGGATCGTCATGGCAACCCCTTGGATTACACCAGACCTGGATTTGTTTTTCTTTCTAATAAATTGGTTAAAGAGGGAATGTATTGGGGAGTGTTTTTTCAAATAAAAATGTGTTTGTCGTCTATTTATTTTTTTTACTGACTGGGTTGGTGATGTCGGTATCTGATAGACGCCTGACCTCACCAACCCCAGGGCTTGATGCCAGGTGACATTACACATCTGGTATTAACCCCATATATTACCCCGTTTGCAACCGCACCAGGGCACGGGATGAGCAGGGGAGAAGCACCAGGATTGGCGCATCTAATGGATGCGCCACTTCTGGGGCGGCTGCAGCCTGCTATTTTTAGGCTGGGGAGAGTCCAATAACCATGGACCTCCCTAGTCTGAGAATATCAGACCCCAGCTGTCTGCTTTACCTTGGCTGGTGATCCAATTTTGGGGGGACCCCTACGTGTTTTTTTTTTTAATTATTTATTTCATTTAAAATAACAGCGTGGGGTGCCCTCAGTTTTGGATTACCAGCCAAGGTGAAGCTGCCAGCTGTGGTCTGCAGGCTGCAGCCGTCTGCTTTACCCTAGCTGGCTACAAAAATAGGGGGAACCCTACGTCATTTTTTTTTCCATTTTTTTGGCTAAATGCAAAGCTAAGCACCCCTTAGTGCCACATGAAAGGCACCAAAGGGTGCAAAATTACAAAATGCAGGAGAGTGGGACATTATGTGTCTTTCTGCCATTATAATGACAGAAAAGACTGATATGAAGTGTATAAGCACAAGAAAATCACCAGAGCGCTCTACGCTGTGAAAAGCAGTAGAAAATGGCACTGGAGTGAACATGTGACCGCCTCATGTAGGTTGAAGCTATGGATACTGGGGAAATTTATGTATTTTTCCTCCTTCAGTTTTTTTGCAGTACGCAAAAAAAAACGGAAGGCACACGGATGACAAACAGATGACATACGGACCGTCTACGGAACAGAAACGGATGCCACACGGATGAACCCGTGAAAAAAAATGGACTGTTTTTTGCAGACTGCAAAAATGGATCGGTCGTGTTAATGTAGCCTTATTCTGATCTGCCGTTTATAAACAGCAGGGAGAAATAAGTGAATAGCGCCCCCCAGCGTCAGAAAATCTCTCAGGGTTAGCTGAGACCCTGGAGATCCTGATTCAGGACGGTTTTTCCGGTCCCCGCTCACGTGCTCACAGGTATGCACCGTACACCGATGATCACATTACAGTAAATGACAGTGTCGGTAAAAAAATATTTATCTCCCATCTGGCATGAACAATCATGATAAATCTCCTACCCGGTCCCCTCCGGTCCCCCGGTGTCGCCAAAGTGCCCCCCCTGATGCCCTCCCAGAAATCCAAGATGGCCGCGCGTACAGCAGCGTGCCGGCCGCATTCACCCTACTCCTCTGATTTCTGTCGCATGTGCCATGACACATGCGACAGAAAACTCCTCCCCAGGACCTGCCAGGTCACCCCCTATAACCCCACCGGTGTTCCCCGGTGTCCCACGGTACCTGTGCAGCGTTGATCCCCCGTGGCCCTCTCCTTCACAATAGACGCTGCCGCATGCACAGAGCGGCTGTCAGCTCAAGTTCCTGTGTTCAGACACAGTGAGTGGTGGTTATGCATCTGTAAGCTAAATGGGCGGCACGGTGGCTCTGTGGTTATCAATGCAGTCTTGTGGTGGCTCAGTGGTTAGCACTGCAGTCTTGCAGCTCTGAATTCCTGAGCTCAATTCCCACCAAGGACACCATCTGCAAGGAGTTTGTATGTTCCCCCCGTGTTTGCGTGGGTTTCCTTCGGGATAACCGGTTTCCTCCCACACTCCAAAGGCATACAGAAAGGGAATTTAGATTGTGAGCCCCAATGGGGACAGTGTTTGCAATGTATGCAAAGCACTATGGAATTAGTAGCGCTATAGAAATGAATAAATTATTATTATTACTGCAATGCCCTGCTCATGAGGTAAGGAACATAGTTGATCAGGAGAGCTATATACTACATTTCCAAATGGAGGCATTTGATTTTATAGTTGCCCTGCTGAATGACTACCAAACATGAGAGTCCGTTATACGCCACAAGAAAACACATCTAAATAGCGAGCTCTGTTATTTAGTATTCATTCAGCTGGATAACTGACCGTAAAGGGGTATTCCATCTCCAAGATCCTATCCCCAATATATAGTAGGTGGAATAGCAATATTATCAGCAAATACAAATATTTGGAAATGTAGAATAGTTCTCCTGATTAGGCATGCCCTTACGTCATGAGCAGGGCATTGCAGCTTTGGTAGCAACCGTTACGACATGGACTCTGCTGCTGTGGACCCGGGGAGAGTGGGTGCAGATTCATTGCACCCACACTCCTCACATGGAGGGTCTGCACTCCTAGAAAATGGGCGATGCGTTCCCGTTTTTTCCTTACAATAAATTTGTGAAAGAGGGAATGTTTTGGGGAGTTTTCTTTCAACTACATTTTTTTTGTCGATTTTTTTTGTTAGTACTGACAGTTTATGATGTCGGGTATCTGATAGACGCCATGACATCACAAACTGCTGGGCTTGATGTCAGGTGACTTTACAACTAGTTTCAACCCCATTTATTACCCCGTTTGCCACTGCACCAGGGCACGGGATGAGCTGGAGTGAAGCGCCAGGAGTGGCGCATCTAGTGCATGCGCCACTTCTGGGGCACCTGCGGCCTGCTATTTTTAGGCTGTGAAGGCCCAGTAACTATGGACCTTCCCACCCTGAGAATACCAGACTACAGCTGTCCGCTTTACCTTGGCTGGTGATCCAATTGGGGGCGGACCCTACTTTTTTTTTGTAATTATTATTATTTATAAAATAATTATGAAAAAAGAGCCTGGGGTGACCTCCACATTGGATCCCCAACCACGGTAAAGCTGCCAGCTGTGGTTTTCAGGCTACAGCCGTGTTCTTTACCCTAGCTGGCTATCAAAAATGGGGGGACCCAACATCATTTTTTTTTAACTATTTTTTAAATAAAAAAAAATTAATGGGCTTCCCTGTATTTTGATTGCCAGCCAAGGTAACGACAGGCAGATGGGGGTGGCAACCCGTAGCTGTCTGCTTTATCTGCACTGAGAATCAAAAATACCGCGGAGCGCTACGTCATTTTTTTTAAAGATTTATTTTTACAGCACTGTCATGTCAGGCAATCAAAATACAGGGAAGCCCTTTTTGTTTTTAGTTATTTAAATAAATAATTAAAAAAAATATATATAGGCTCCCGCTGCATTTTTTGTATTGCTAGCTAAGGGTAATCCAAGCAGCTACTGGCTGCTGACCCCCACTGCTTGGTGTTACCTTCACTGGCAATGGAAAATCCAGGGAAGCATTTTTTATTTTTTTTGCCAAAAAACTCCCAAGAAAATGACGTGCGCTTCGCCATATTTTTTGTATGCTAGCCAGGTACAGCAGGCAGGTACGGGCTGCCCCCAACCCTCAGCTGCCTATTTGTACCAGCCTGGGAACTAAAAATATAGGGAAGCCCTTTTTTTAATTAATTCATGAATTTTATGAAATAATTAAAAAAAAAAAAAAAACGACGTAGGCTTCGCCCCATTTTTGTGTCCAGCTGGGTACAACTAGGCAGCTGGGGATTGGAATCCACAGCACAGGTTAGCCCGAGGTTTCTGGGCCCCTCTGCTGCGAATTGCAGTCCGCAGCCGCCCCAGAAAATGGCGCTCTCATAGAAGCGCCATCGTCTGGCGCTGTATCAAACTCTTCCAACAGCCCTGGAGCCGGGTGGCATGTTGGGTAATCATGAGTTAATACTGACTTTGTTTTACTAGCCAGTATTAAGCCAGAGATTCTTAATGTCAGGCACATTTGACCCGGCCATAAAGAATCTCCAATAAAGGGTTAAAAAAAAGACCACACAGAGAAAAAATACTTTAATAGAAATAAATACACAGACACATTAGAGACTCCATCTATATTACCCCTGTCAGCCCTCCACGATCCATGCTCTTCTGTCTTCTTTCCCCTTCAACACATGAAGCTCTGCTCCATCAGACAGCACAGCTGCATGGGGGAAGACGCTGTGCTCCATGCAGAAATCACTCTGTGAGAGTGACCACAGGCTCCCGGCTGTAAGCGGTGGCACGGGTTGCCATAGCAACGCTGCTCCGATCACGTGATTCCGGTGCCGCTGCGTGCTTGTAGCGGGACGTCCCCATCACCGCTACCAAGCGCATTGCTATGGCAACGGTGATCTCCTTGATTGACCGGCTGTATCAGCCGGTCAGGAGCCGGCTTCTGCGGACACTGGTAACTACAGTAAACATTGGGTAACCCAGAAGCCCTTTCCTTGGTTACCCGATGTTTACCGTAGTTACCAGCGTCCGCCACTCTCACGCTGCCAGTGCCAGCCCCCTGCACACATAGCCAGACTACACATCGGGTTAAATTAACCTGCTGTATACTGTAACTAGGAGTGCAGGGAGCCAGCGCTAAGCGGTGTGCGCTGGTAACCAAAGAAAATATCGGGTTGGTTACCCGATATTTATCTTAGTTACCAAGCGCAGCATCGCTTCCACGTGTGCTGCTGGCTGGGGGCTGTGGTCACTGGTTGCTGGTGAGATCTGCCTGTGTGACAGCTCACCAGCAACCCGTGCAGCGACGCGCCAGCGATCCCTGCCAGGTCAGGTTGCTGGTGGGATCGCTGGAGCGTCGCTTAGTGTGACGGTACCTTACGGGAACGGGGAAGCAGAGCGGAGAGTCGAGCTAGAGCATGTCACCGGTACACGGCGATACACAAACGTGCACCGTGTAACAGAGAGATGCAATGACAGGTCCTACATGACGCTTCATAGTCATGTGACCAGTCTGTAGCCAATGAGATAACAGCCACGTGACTGGTCATATGGCTATTTTTCACGTCACGATAGGTCCTGCATCACTGCTGGCAGTGCTAATTACCGGGAGGATTCAGCGATCATCGGATGAAATAGCGGCAGGAGACAGAGTGCAGGAGGGATCGCGGGGACCGGTAAGTGTTATGGCAATGTTTATTAACTGTATGTGTACATTTATAATGTGTTTTTATGTGTTTGTGATTGCCTCCTATTGTATCTTATGCGGTTCGAGTTCGGTTCGTCGAACGTTCGCCGAACCGAACTCGAACAAGACGCCCGTTCGGCGAACCGAACTCGAGCCGAACTGTGACCGGTTTGCTCATCTCTAAAGATATCTGTCAAAACTGTTGTTTAAAGTTTGCCACAAGCCACCTGGGAGACACACCAATCATGTGGAAATAGGTGCTCTGGTCAGATGAAACCAAAATCGAACTATTTGGGCACAATAACAAATGATATGTTTGGCGTAAAAGCAACACAGCTCATCATCCTGAGCATACCATCCCCACTACTGTCAAACATAGTGGTGGCAGCATCATGGATTGGACCTGCTTTTCTTCAGCAGGCACAGGGAAGATTGTTAAAATTGATGGGAAGATGGATGGAGCCAAATTCAGGACCATTCTTGAAGAAAACCTGTTGGAGTATGCAAAAGACCTGAGATGGATGGAGATTTGTCTTCCAACAAGGCAATGATCCAAAACATAAAGCAAAATCTACAATGGAATAGTTGACAAATAAACGTATCCAGGTGTTAGAATGTCCAAATCAAAGTCCAGACCTGAATCCAATTGAGAATCTGTGGAAAGAGCTGAAAACTGCTGTTCACAAACACTCTCCATCCAAACTCACTCAGCTCCAGCTATTTGCAAAGGAAGAATGGGCAAGAATTTCAGTCTCTCAATGTGCAATACTGATAGAGACATGCCCCACGTGACTTGCAGCTGTAATCGCAGCAAAAGGTGGCGCTACAAAGTATTAACTTAAAGGGGACGAATAATATTGCATGCCCCAATTTTCAGTTTATAATTTTTCTAAAAAGTTTAAAATAAGCAAAACATTTAGTTCAACTTCACAATTGTGTCCCACTTGTTGTTGATTCTTCACCATAATATTAAAGTTATATCTTTATGTTTGAAGCCTGAAATGTGGAAAAAAGTTGAAAAATTCAATGGGGCCGAATACTTTTGCAAGGCACTGTACATGAGGGAGACCAATCAATGTCTAACAGCAGCGCTAATAAGAGCCAACTGGCGGCGAAGCAAGACTAGTCCTGTCTCCTGTCAGATTTGAAAGTTACAGAGAAATATATACATAGCTGAAGCCAGGATCTGTTTCCTCCCACCTGTGTTTTTTTTTGCAGCATGAATCAGGTTCCTTTTAATACTACACAATGTAGTAGTTTATGGAAAACCTACTTGTGAGATCGGGGAAGGAGAAAAAAAATAATTAAATATATATTAATATATGTCTAAATATACACACAGATCTATATCTATCTGCATTTGGGACGAAGACTAATGGAAATGACAAGAATGTACAGACAGGACTACAGTGTGTAATTAGCAAACATTAATTATGGCAGTAGTCCAACTTTAGATTAATCTCATCTTAGTAGGACAGAAAGTAAGCAAACATTTACCTATTCAGGTCCCCCATGAAATGCATATTTGACTTTAAAGTTAGGGGGGCTTTACACTCTTCGATATTTGTCCCGATATTGCTAGCATGCGACCCGTCCCCATTGTTTGTGAGAAACGGGCATATCGATGCCCGTCGCACACAAAATCGCGAACCCGCGTCACACATACCTGCATAGCAACGTTGCTGTGACCAGCGTACCGCTTCCTTTCTAAGGGGGCATTCCGCTCGGCATCACAGCGACGTCACTAAGCGGCCGCCCAATGAAAGCGGAGGGGCGGAGATGAGCGGGACTAACATCCCGCCCACCTCCTTCCTTCCGCATTATGGTCGGCGGCAGGTAGGAGATGTTCCTCGTTAATACAGGAGTCACACACAGCGATGTGCACTGCCGCAGCAGGAATGAGGAACAAAAACGGGAAAGCGATAGTATCGATAATTGGGAGCGGACCTCCATGTCAATGAGGCGCGATTTTGGACGTTTTTGCAATGATCCAAAATCGCTCCTTGGAGGCACACACTACGAGATCGCTACAGCGGCCGGATGTGCGTCACAAAATCCGTGACCCCAACGAGATCGCTGTAGCAAAATCGTAGCGTGTAAAGCCCGCTTAAGTCACTTGTTGCATTTTGATGCATTTTGCTACTTTTGTTTAAGGTTCTCTATAGAGGAATAAAACCTTTGAAGTAGGAATGACATCTCATCCTATTTTCTCCTCTTTAACCAGCCTTATGATATATTCATTCTATTCCTTTTTTCAACGTAATTAACATTTTTTATGTAATATCCTGACTAGAGATGAGCGAACCGGTCGCGGTTCGGCTCGAGGTCGGTTCGCCGAACGGAGCTCCCGTTCGAGTTCGGTTCGTCGAACGTTCGACGAACCGAACTCGAACTGCATAGGAAACAATGGCAGGCAATCACAAACACATAAAAACACCTAGAAAACACCCTCAAAGGTGTCCAAAAGGTGACAAACAACTCACAACACAACACAAACACATAGAAAAATTGACAAGGACATATACTCATGCGAAAACAAAGGAGCTGGACAAGGAAAAAGAGGAGGAGACACAGATATGAGTATATGCAAGGGAACGTCGATGCCATTACTGAGCAACTTGAGTCCTGCTCATTTTAGGCTTCCAATCTGGATAAATTGCCTGAGCTCGCCACGTACGCCTTGGGGATCTTGTTGTGTCCTGCAGCCAGCGTTCTCTCGGAACCTGTCTTCAGTGCTGCTGGGGGTCTGCTGGCAGATAAGCACACGTGTCTGTCCACTGACAATGTGGACATGGCTCTCAGAGGACTTTTCTTCCCCTGGGTCAGCAGGGGACGGGAAAGGCATGCGTATTTTTGAGAGTGCTTCATGCAAAGCATCTTTTCCTTTTTCAAAAGGGGGGTCAACTGATGCCAGTCAAGTGGGGTGTGTGTGGCCCAATTAGTGGCAACGAGGGAGACTGTGGTTGGAGTCCCCTTGCTGTGTTTCTAAAAGAACCAAAATGAACAAGTCATGGCTCTCAGCGGACTTTTCTTCCCCTAGGTCAGCCAGGGGACAGGAAAGGCACGCGTATTTTTGAGAGTGCTTCATGCAAAGCATCTTTTCCTTTTTAAAAAGGGGGGTCAACTGATGCCAGTCAAGTAGGGTGTGTGTGGCCCAATTAGTGGCAACGAGGGAGACTGTGGTTGGAGTCCCCTCGCTGTGTTTCTAAAAGAACCAAGAGGAACAAGTCATGGCTCTCAGCGGACTTTTCTTCCCCTGGGTCAGCCAGGGGACGGGAAAGGCACGCATATTTTTGAGAGTGCTTCATGCAAAGCATCTTTTCTTTTTCAAAAGGGGGTCAACTGATGCCAGTCAAGTGGGGTGTGTTTGGCCCAATTAGTGGCAACGAGGGAGACTGTGGTTGGAGTCCCCTTGCTGTGTTTCTAAAAGAACCAAGATAAACAAGTCATGGCTCTCAGCGGACTTTTCTTCCCCTGGGTCAGCCAGGGGACGGGAAAGGCACGCGTATTTTTGAGAGTGCTTCATGCAAAGCATCTTTTCCTTTTTCAAAAGGGGGGTCAACTGATGCCAGTCAAGTGGGGTGTGTGTGGCCCAATTAGTGGCAACGAGGGAGACTGTGGTTGGAGTCCCCTCGCTGTGTTTCTAATAGAACCAAGATGAACAAGTCATGGCTCTCAGCGGACTTTTCTTCCCCTGGGTCAGCCAGGGGACGGGAAAGGCACGCATATTTTTGAGAGTGCTTTATGCAAAGCATCTTTTCCTTTTTCAAAAGGGGGGTCAACTGATGCCAGTCAAGTGGGGTGTGTGTGGCACAATTAGTGGCAACGAGGGAGACTGTGGTTGGAGTCCCCTTGCTATGTTTTACAGGATTTTCGAAGGGCATGACATGCTTAAAAGGTTGAGTTTCATCATCTGCAACTTGTTGGCAACAGAAAGTCTTCCTTTACACCCTTTTGAGACCGAGGATTTTCGAGACCTTATGCCCATAGCAGCGCCCCAAGAGCCGATGGCCAGTCGTCACTCCTTCTCCAAGAAAGGCGTGCCCGCGCTACCACAGTAGGTCGCACACAACCTCACCGATTCCTTGAGAAACTCTGTGTGTGACAGGGTGCATTTCAACACAGATACTTGGACCAGTAAGCATGGACAGGGGAGTTACATGTTGCTGACTGGGCACTGGGTAACTATGGTGAGAGATGGAGAAGGGTTTGCTGTACAAGTCTTGCCGTCCCCACGACTTGTGTGTCAATCCTTCCTCTGTATGTACAAGTTCCTCCACTGCTTCTGCCTCCTCAACCTCGTGTGGGTCCTCCACCTCGGCCCAAACCCTGTGTGGTCAGGCCACCCTTCCTTGTAACTGCGCCCAAGGAATCCCACACACCTCCTTACTATGCTGGCAGCATAGCTCAAGGCCATCAGGCGGTCAAATGTTTACTTTGAAATGTAGGGGAAATGTGAGACACCACTGAGGAATTGTGGACGGTTAGCTCTGGAGAGTGAGACCGAGTTTCATCAATGGTTGTCTCCACTCAACCAGCAGTCAGGGAAGGTCGGGTGCGACAATGATGCAAACCAGTCTGCGACCCTTCTTCAGGGCAATGTGACACACGTGCCTTGTATGGCTCACGTGTTGAACCTGGTTGTCCAGCAATTTTTAAAACACTATCCCGGCCTACATGGCCTTCTGCAGAGGGCACAGTGTAACGCCTGCCTGGATCGACACACTCAGATGGGCTGTAAAGGATAGGCTAGAGGCAAGCCACTCACCAAGCTGGACACCCAGAACCCTGAAACCCTTTAACCCCTATACAGTGATTTGGAATTACACAGGGCCCAAGTTGATCAATACCTGTGGAAGGCTGCAGTTCCAGAGAATAGTAGCCATGCAGGGTCAAAAACATTAATTGAGGAAGAGGAACAGAATGGGATGGCCAGGACTTAATCAGAAAACAAGCAGAGGTGAAATGCGGATCGGCCAACGAGGTACATAAACAGCAAGCAGGAAACATAGTCAGGTAACAAGCACACAAACTCATAAAACTGAACTGGGGGTAACAGTAACAAGAGGTTCATAGCTTTGTCTGGCAGTGGTCTGCAGACAGGAGGGGCCTAAAAAAGAGTGTGGTGTCTTCCCATTGGGACCAGAGTACAAATTGATTGAGTGGACTACGTTGGTGACTTAACAGCCGTGTGCGGCAATGATGCAAACCTGTCTGCGGCCCTTTGTCAGGGCAATGTGACACACGGGCCTTGTATGGCTCACGTGTTGAATCTGATTCTCCAGCAATTTTTAAAATACCATCCCGGCCTACATGGCCTTGTGCAGCGGGCACGCTGCTATGTGGTCACTTTCATCCTTCGCACCCAGCAGCTCAACAACTTTCATCGCTCCGGAAGTCTTAGAGTCTGGCGGTTAAACGCCGGAAATGCGATGTTCCGACACGCAGGAATTGGAATCTGCACATTTTGCAGCGTGTGTGGCAGCACCGCAGAGCCCTGCTGAAATACGGCATGATGTATACCCTGGGCTAACTTGATCCAGAGGTTGTGCAGATCACGCTGCTGGAGTGGTGTCAGATCCAGGACCTATGCACCCTTCTACACAGTTTACAAATGTCAACGAAGATGTTTAGCACTAGCGATGCCATTCTCAGCGTGACAATTCTGGTCATCTACAAGATGGAGCACACTGTAAGCATTATTCGGAGTCAGGTGTTGGTCCAAGAGGAAGGGGAGGAAGTACAGGAGGAGTCATATGCAGAAGGGATAATAAGATGTCCAAGGTCCATACGTTGAGCGGCACCTAGGCGGCAGTCATGGTGGGGGATAGGGATTAACAAGGGAGCATAGTGTCATCAAAAATTGTTGAGGAAGGTGCAGGAGCCATGAAGAAATGGAGGACGAACTTGCGATGGGCATGGAAGACTCAGCAGATGAGTGAGAGCTTGCTCACATTTCGGTTGTGCGAGGTTGGGGGGAGAGGGCAGAGGAAGGAGGCACGATTCTCACCTCTCTGCCACCAACACACCAAGGACTTGGTCCTCCTGGATGCACAAGACACATGAGCGTCTTCTTGCTGCACTACCTACAACATGACCCTCGGATTGTACGAATTCGAAGTAAGGTGGTACGCAATCTTCGATCTGCTTTTCCACTAAACACCAGTGCTGCACAGAGTGAATCTCAACGGTTTGTCCTGGATAGGAGGAAATGGTCTTTTACTTGTCCACATCTGAGGGACCGAGGGCTGGCTGTTGTGCTGAGATGGCATTGAGTACGGTGTCCCTGCAGAGTTGCACTTTTGGTCATATACAAAATGAGTTGAAAAAGGACAGATGCTGGTGGAAAGGGGAACAGGTGTGTTGGAAAGGGGAAAAAAGTTTTTGTCCGTGGGTTTGTTGGTTAAGCAAAAGTAACATTTAATGAAGAAACACCATCTGTTACGGTGGGACTGGCAGATTTGGATAAGGTGGTATATACTATGCTACCGCTATATAACGAAAATTAATAAGAAAAGAAAGAGAAAGGTATATATCCCCATCAGCAGTCAGTGTCCACCGTGCTCCCAGATGGAAAAGGAGAGGTTGGCAACTGGAAGGTTCGGTGGAGGATA
Source organism: Anomaloglossus baeobatrachus (assembly GCF_048569485.1). Lineage (NCBI taxonomy): Eukaryota > Metazoa > Chordata > Amphibia > Anura > Aromobatidae > Anomaloglossus > Anomaloglossus baeobatrachus. The sequence goes on along the minus strand of NC_134359.1, from coordinate 210,021,418 downwards.
CAGAGCTGTGTGGCTATGAAACTAATAGTAGCCTGAACCAAGTTAGACGCCACTCGGATCTTGAGACTGGGAGCCCTGTTAGCGTCACAGGGTCCACACGCCCACCCAGCCCAGGAACTCCCTGTTAACATCACAGGGGCCATTCAGTACGCTGACCGTGTGCATTGGGCCACACCTGTGGACAGCAGGCGCATCAGCAGCAGCGGCCTGTTAATGCCACTGGGCTGCACAAGCAGGACTTGTAGGACAGGAGCTGGTCTTAACCGTTCTGTGTTACCAACTGTGGTGGCGGCCTGCATCGACGCCCTATCCCTGCCTACCTCTGGCCTAAAGCCGCAATGGGTTCAACACATTGAGGTGTGCTCTTTCGGAGCATAATAGAAGACTGCGCACCTCCTTGTTGTCTCCAGCCCCTTTTATAACCTGGGTCCGCCCCAAACCGGGGTGGACAACAATGCACCTCCTGGACACAAAAGCAGAGTGATACGTCATGAGTGGCATAACTAGCATCCTATTTGGAACCGCAACTTCAATGATGTCCTCATGGCTGTCATGACCCAAACACCTCACCAGTCATCGTCTGACCATCAATAATGAGGTGACAAGTCATAGGGGCGGGCCTCTGCAAGCCATTTGGGAGTGGCCTGGCCACATCGTCAGGACACCTGATGCCCTGTGGTCTAAATGAGCCCCCCACATCAGGGGCAGGGCCAAAGAGTTCATTACCGGACCTAGTTTCTGATGCAGTAAGTGCCTGACCATGGTCAGTTGCATGAAATACAGTCTCTGAAAAAAGACTATCAGCTTTAGCATGGTGTCTAGTCACAACACAGGACTTAGACCCGGCACGGAGTGCAAGTACCTGTGCAAAGAGGCTTTTCTTACTAAGTGTGGGAACATGCGCTGTAGCCCGAAATGAAGACTTAGCCTCAGGAATGGCACAGTCAGGCTGAGCATACTCACTAGGCGAAACACTGGAGTTAGGCTGCGGCTGGGGTAAATCGGCACACGCATGCGCACTAGCTGCCTCTCCACACTTAGACGTGGAGGAGAAAGCAGCCAGCTGGACAACCCGAGGCACAGGCCTAAATGGCAGCTGATGCCTGGGCGCAACTGAAACCGCAGCAGGCTGCTTGCGTTTAAGGCGTCACCGTTTTGTAACAACAAATACCATACAAAAGAACAGGTGTACTTCTTCCCATGGATAATCTGATATGATCCCTTTTTTCATGGACACGACCATCGCTAACAAATGTAGATGAGGCCAAAACAGCAGCTGCTTCAATGTATCTGAAGTGCTCCATAAAGTGGCCTCTCCTCCACCCCAATTTCAAGATCCCAAATACTCCATTCCTCTGTGGTGTCAATCCAATCGCACTTGCTTCCTAACAGCTCTCAAGTTTCCACCAGCCCTGCTGAGTATGGGGTAACAGAGATGGTTGAGTTTGTATAGCTGTTCAGTCGCACTATAGCCTGGGAATCAGAGGTCTGCTCCAAAGCTGCAATGAGTACAGACAAGGAAGTTATTATTATTTTTATTATTATTGATTTATAGAGCACCATTGATTCCATGGTGCTGTACATGAAAAGGGGGTTACATACAGAATACATATACAAGTAACTATAGACAGACTGGTACAGAGGGAAGAGGGCCTTGCCCTTGCGGGATTACATTCTGAAGGATTTTTGGGAGGAGACAGTAGGAGTGGTGTAGGTTGAGCGTCAAGTACGTATGGTGGTGGTGTCATTGAAGGTTATAGTCATTTCTGAACAGATGAGTTTTCAGATTCAGTTTGAAGCTTGCGGGTGTAGCAGATAATCTGACGTGTTGAGGTAGCGAGTTCCATGAGACAGGGGAAATGATCTGCGTAGATGGCCAGAAGCTTTGTGAGTGGGATCCAGGCCCCGATGAAGAAGGTGCTGAGCCTAATCTACACCCTCATTTCCAAAAAGTCAATCCTCCTGGTGGAGACAATGGGGAACATGATGAGGAGCACAGATACCTTATTGGAATGACAACTTTACTATTCGGTCAGGGCAGGAAGAGGTTTTCTCGGAGGACTCAGGACGAGGGGAATGAAAACACACAGGGTTATTGATGAGGTTGGAGACCACACTTACTGTCAAACCAAAGTCAGCCAGTCGATGAGGTCAGCAGAGGAGGTGGAGGAGGATGCCACGAGGTTACGTTGCGTCTTCCTGGCCAGAGACAAAGTACTGGAAGCACGTCAACAACTGAATCCTGGACCACAACTTTGACTCTGAGCAGAAGTCGTGTTGGCTATGCAGGTCGCATGGGCTGTAAGACTTGCCTAGCCTGTGAATTTTTGGACATCGCAAAGGATCACCTAAGTCATGGAATCTGTAAGATTTGTCAACAATCTGTAAGTAGAAGGCAAAAACTCACACTTTTGAGTACTTCCTCCATGAAGTATCACATGGATATGAATTGACAGCGTGAAGGTGTATTGCTCAGCTTTAGCAACTGTCAACGCAATATGCTTATTTACCGTTCATTGCATGCATTGTTGCAGACTACACACAAGGGGCTGCTGTTTTTTTGGATCTGCCTTTGGTCACTATAGCAATAGAAAATTGCTCTTCGGGGGTGGACTTGGAGATGCTGTCTATGAACAGAAGGAAAAGCTAAAGGTGTGTGTTACAGCAAGGAGCCACCGCGGAAACACTTCGTTCAATTGTGAGGGAAGTTGTGTTGTACTTTGATGATGAGCACTGTAACATCAGTGAGCAGTATCCTGTGCCACAGACCAACATTCTTACGGTGCTGTCTATACTGTTTACCATGAGAGGAGCGTAAAGTCTGTATTTCTGGCAACTGGACATCACAGTACCCGGGTACGGTAGGCTGTGCCACTGACAATAATGCGGGCACGCAACACTTTGTTTTATTAGCAAAACACATATCTGTTCTGGGTAGGCCGACTATATAGACAATAAGACTTGCTGCCTCTGCACTGTCAAATTGTCACGTACAGTTTAAATCATAGAGGGACAGCAACACATGTTTGCATTGACTGTTGCTTTTCAAGATTTCCATGACTGTGTTGCAGAGCTGTGGGGTTTGCATTCACACTGTTATCATCTGCATTATCTGTGAGGCTTCAGCTAAGAAGGGTATTCAGGGGGGGTCATGTGTTTTGTCTATGTTTAGGTAGATAACTTGGAAGCTCTTGTGATGCGCCACTGGTAAGTCGTGTTCGCACACACACACACACACGCACAAACACACAATTACTGCTACACAGAGGGATTAGCAGGTAGTAGGCAACAGAATAGATTGTTCAATTATTTAAATTGTATGCATGGTTCTTATTGTTTGTTTTGGTAAAGTTAAACAATCATTTATCAAGCCAACTGCCTAGAGTCCTTTCCTGTTGCCTGCTTTTGCTGCATACTGGGGAGCCCACCCTGTACACGACTTAAAATGAAGCATAAGTCGCAATGTGAATTTCACTGTGCTACAATGCGGCCTAGCGTGCCTGTGCAACCACCGCCTGCCCCATCAAGTGCATCTGCGTGCTCTTCATCCTCTGTGACTGTGGGGACAGCAGTCACACATGTTTTTTCACACTGAACTTCCACTCCTTAACCCGCAACAGGGAGTGTGATTGGCAGGTCATCACTTGTTTTGGAAATGGAAACAGAAGGTATTGTTGAGCTGTCAGACATCGAGAGAACCATCATTGGATGCAAGCTACATTATATCCACGCCTGCACCGTCGTCACAGATTGCCTGGACTACCTGCAGTTAATAATTGCATTCCAGAAATGGAAAGGAGTGTAGAATGCACATGTGTTGTACCTTGCTTGGCAGCAAAGGAACACTAACTTAGTATTCCAGACAATTTTAGGATGGCAGAAAAAGAGTCAGCTCTTTGTGCAAATTAAATAGCGTGGCAAAAGTGGACAGATGGGTACAGTGGCCGTGTTCTGTGGGTACCAGGACAGTAAAAGAAGCCTCACTTTCTATCCCTCCTAATGATCAAATGCAGCAAGGAATTCCCTGAGTTTGCTATAAAATTAGCGTAGCAAAATGTGCATGAGGGTAGAATGCAGAGGTGCTTGAGATTGCTTGGCACAAGTGGCACAATAAAGGAGTCCAACAGCCAGTTCTATGATGCCACTAAATGGCAGTATTTTTTGCTATCATTATAGCTTATTAAAAACAGAGCAGGAGGGTGTCATGCACAGGTGCTAGAAATAGCTTGGCACCAGTCGGGCACTAATGGAATACAACAGCCAGTTCTATGATGCCACTAAATGGCAGTATTTTTTGCTATCATTATAGCTTATTAAAAACAGAGCAGGAGGGTGTAATGCACAGGTGCTAGAAATAGCTTGGCACCAGTGGGGCACTAATGGAATACAACAGCCAGTTCTATGATGCCACTAAATGGCAGTATTTTTTGCTATGTTTATAGCTTATTAAAAACAGAGCAGGAGGGTGTCATGCAGAAGTGCTAGAAATAGCTTGGCACCAGTGGGGCACTAATGGAATACAACATCCAGTTCTATGATGCCACTAAATGGCAGTATTTTTTGCTATCATTATAGCTTATTAAAAACAGAGCAGGAGGGTGTCATGCACAGGTGCTAGAAATAGCTTGGCACCAGTGGGGCACTAATGGAATACAACAGCCAGTTCTATGATGCCACTAAATGGCAGTATGTTTTGCTATCATTATAGCTTATTAAAAACAGAGCAGGAGGGTGTCATGCACAGGTGCTGCACATAGATTTGCACCAGTGGGGCACTAATGGAGTACAACAGCCACTTCTTGAATGCCACTAAGTTTACTCAATTTTTCGTATTATAATGTATTAGTAACAATGAGTTTGAGTGTGCAATGCAGGCAGACGTGCTGCAAATATCTTTGCACTAGTGGGACTAGACAAAAGTCCAATAGCCACGTTTAGGATGCCACTAGGTACACTCAGTGTTTGCTAGTATAATGGCTTAGTAACAATGAGTTTGAGTGTGCAATGCAGGCAGACGTGCTGCAAATATCTTTGCACTAGTGGGACTAGACAAAGGTCCAATAGCCACGTTTAGGATGCCACTAGGTACACTCAGTGTTTGCTAGTATAATGGCTTAGTAACAATGAGTTTGAGTGTGCAATGCAGGCAGACGTGCTGCAAATATCTTTGCACTAGTGGGACTAGACAAAAGTCCAATAGCCACGTTTAGGATGCCACTAGGTACACGCAGTGTTTGCTAGTATAATGGCTTAGTAACAATGAGTTTGAGTGTGCAATGCAGGCAGACGTGCTGCAAATATCTTTGCACTAGTGGGACTAGACAAAGGTCCAATAGCCACGTTTAGGATGCCACTAGGTACACTCAGTGTTTGCTAGTATAATGGCTTAGTAACAATGAGTTTGAGTGTGTAATGCAGGCAGACGTGCTGCAAATATCTTTGCACTAGTGGGACTAGACAAAAGTCCAATAGCCACGGTTAGGATGCAACTAGGTACACTCAGTGTTTGCTAGTATAATGGCTTAGTAACAATGAGTTTGAGTGTGCAATGCAGGCAGACGTGCTGCAAATATCTTTTCACTAGTGGGACTAGACAAAAGTCCAATAGCCACGTTTAGGATGCCACTAGGTACACTCAGTGTTTGCTAGTATAATGGCTTAGTAACAATGAGTTTGAGTGTGCAATGCAGGCAGACATGCTGCAAATATCTTTGCACTAGTGGGACTAGACAAAAGTCCAATAGCCACGTTTAGGATGCCACTAGGTACACTCAGTGTTTGCTAGTATACTGGCTTAGTTATAAGGGGTTTGAGTGTGCAATGCAGGCAGACGTGCTGCAAATATCTTTGCACTAGTGGGACTAGACAAAAGTCCAATAGCCACGTTTAGGATGCCACTAGGTACACTGAGTGTTTGCTAGTATAATGGCTTAGTTATAATGAGTTGGAGTGTGCAATGCAGGCAGACGTGCTGCAAATATCTTTGCACTAGTGGGACTAGACAAAAGTCCAATAGCCACGTTTAGGATGCCACTAGGTACACTGAGTGTTTGCTAGTATAATGGCTTAGTTATAATGAGTTGGAGTGTGCAATGCAGGCAGACGTGCTGCAAATGTCTTTGCACTAGTGGGACTAGACAAAAGTCCAATAGCCACGTTTAGGATGCCACTAGGTACACTGAGTGTTTGCTAGTATAATGGCTTAGTTATAATGAGTTGGAGTGTGCAATGCAGGCAGACGTGCTGCAAATATCTTTGCACTAGTGGGACTAGACAAAAGTCTAATAGCCACGTTTAGGATGCCACTAGGTACGCTGAGTGTTTGCTAGTATAATGGCTTAGTTATAATGAGTTGGAGTGTGCAGAGGACAGGAGGGTACAGTGCCAGGGTTGTGGGGCTCTGGGTAGAGGAAAGGAAGCCTGCCTTTCTATTCCCTCCTAATGGGGAAATGCAGCGACAAAATCCCTGACCTTAGCTACACAGATGCTGTCTCTGTTTTCAGGACCTGTCACCTATGTTTCTGACCCTGCCGGTACGAGCCCTTAAAAGGACTTATAGAAAGTGCTATCCCTAAGCTGTCCAGCGCTGTGTATGGAGCGCATACAGCAGTATCGGCGATAGGACAAAGGACGGAGCTGCGCCAGTGATGTCTGACACCAAGGACGCAGAAGGCAGATAATGGCGTGCTGGAGGAAAATGTCCGGTTTTATAATGCAGGGACATATGACATGGACATCCTATCGCACATGCCGTTGCTTCTCTGGCTAAAAGTCCACTTAGCTGTGTATGTGTCTGGGATTGGCTGACATGCTGGCCCGCCCCACAAGACGTGCGCGCTTAGGGAAAGAAGACAAGGAAAAAAAAAAAAATGGCCATTATCCATACAGCAGTGATCTGAATGCGCTGTTCCCGCACACTACACACTGAAATTTCATAATAGTGTGAGTCACAGAGTGACTTACACTATTACAGCGGAAAGCCAGCTAGGAATTAGCTGTTTTTTTGCTGCTAGAACCATTATCGAACGTTTCTAGAACTATCGAGCTTTTGCAAAAAGCTCGAGTTCTAGTTCGATCTAGAACAGGCCCCAAAATCACTCGAGCCTAGAACTGGAGAACCTCGAACCTAGAACCGCGCTCAACTCTAATCCTGACATAAAATGTATTTCCTATTTAAAAGGGCTTCCAAGGTGTGACATATAAAATTTTATATCATCTTATTAATTGGTATTAACCCCTTCATGACCTTGGACGTATCTATCCGTCATGGAGCATGTCAGGTTAAGACCCGCCCCCTGCCACGGGCAGGCGGTGGCGGTCGGCACACATATCAGCTGTTTTCAACAGCTGACATGTTTGCCTGCATGTTGCGAGTGGAATTGCATGCCACTCGCAACATTTAACCCCTTAAATCTTGCTGCCAAAGTCTTGCACGCGGCCATGATTTTTACTTACCTCCGCCCCCACCGGAAGTCACGTGAGGGATCACGGGACTTTCGGTGGTTGCCATCGTAGCACAGGGTCATGTGATGATGCCTGCAACTATGATGTTTCACTTTTGTTTTCCCTCGGCCCGGAGCAGAGGGAAACAGTAAGTGACTGTATCTGCTGTTTACAGCTATATAGCTGTGATCAGCAGATAGATAAGAATGATCGGATTGCTGATCGCTATAGCCCCCTAGGGGGACTAGTAAAATAAAAAAAAAAGGAAAAAAAGTTTTAAAAAGTAAAAAAACCGTAAAAGTTCAAATCACCCCCCTTTCACCCCATTGAAAATGAAAGGGTTAAAAATTAAATAAATATACACATATTTGGTATCGCCGAGTTCAGAAATGCCCAATCTATCAAAATATAAAATCAATTAATCTGATTGGTAAATGGCGTAGTGGCAAAAAATTCCAAACGCCAAAACTACGTTTCTTGGTCGCCGCATGTTTTATGCAAAGTGCAATAACAGGCGATAAAAATGTAACATCTGCGCAAAAATGGTACCATTAGAAACGTCAGCTCGAGACACAAAAAATAAGCCATGACTGAGCCATAGATCCCGAAAAATGAGAACGCTACGTGTTTCGGAAAATGGCACAAAACGTGCGCCACTTTTATTGGACAAACTTGTGAATTTTTTTAACCCCTTAGATACAAGTAAACCTATACATGTTTAGTGTCTACAAACTTGCAACGACCTGAGGCATCACATAGTAAAATCAGTTTTACCATATAGTGAACACGGTGAATAAAACATCCCAAAACCTATTGTGCAATCACACTTTTTTTGCAGTTTTTCCATACTTGGAATTTTTTTGCTGTTTTCCAATACACTATATGGTAAAACCTATGATTTCATTTAAAATTACAACTCGTTCCGCAAAAAACAAGCCCTCATATGGCAAGATTGACAGAAAAATATAAAAGTTACGGCTCTCGGAAGAAAAGGAGCAAAAAACAAAAATGCAAAAGTGGAAAGTGCCCTGGGGCTGAAGGGGTTAACTAACCATATGGAGTACTCTAATATCAGAAAGTTATATCATATTTGTTCCATTGATCTTGCAATGATGTGATATCAGCCAGTGATATTGTCAAGCAACGGGTGTGGCGAGTGCGTTCAGACCAACCAATGTCTGAAACACAATGAAAAATTCACCTGTAACAATAACAATGGTGGGCCATGGCCCTAGTGAGAGGGTATATGACATCTCCTGTCCTCACCTGTAGCTGTCCCTACTCTCTTAGCCGTCCGTATACAGTATCCACAACTGTTGCCAAGCAGCACCCTGAGCCCCTGGGAAACTCTATAGATGCCCTGGCTAGTGAGAGGCAGATGAGGTTAACTAAACCCAGAGCTGCACTAAACAGACAAGAGGGTAGGGAAGACAACAGGAGATAAATAACCAAAAAGAACAAATTATGACTCCAGGAGAATTAACAGCAGCTCCTTCTACTGAGAAGTCTTTCTTACAAATGGCTTTGTATAGTCAGCAAAGCTTGCTGAGAAACCTAGCTATTTAAACACAATGGGGTGTGTCTACAGAACTGATGCAGCTGACCTTAACTGCAGGAGAGCTGCTGGCAGGAAAACTGTCATTAACTACTTCAATACCAAAGGAAACAAAACAACATCAAAATGCAGAGTCCCAGATAGAGATAAGGGCTTCAGTCCTTAAAGCTTTCACAAGTCTTCAAGAACAGGGAGAGGACCATTACAGATATAGACTGTGGCTTCTTATGTTTAGAGGTGCCATAGAACTAAGAAAGGGTGAAGGACGTTAGCCTTTTCTGAAGTACCATGAGATAGCAAGAAAGACTGTCGCTTGCAAATAGAGACCTACTAAAATTGTGTATATCTCTGGGACTTCTTATGGTTTGCATCTGTGTTTATTCAATTATAGACTGCTTCAGTGAGATGGAACAACACTAAGTGCTAAATCCATAGCTAAAATTTGTTGCTCATAACAATTATCTATTATTTGTGTTGAAAAAAATGGTTTCATCACCTGGAATAAACCACCAAGTTCCATTTCACTATATCACTCTATTGCAGAGTAACTACAAGATGGGCCATAAGTATGGATACACCCTGATAAAATGGAAACGGTTGCTAATATTAACTTACCATTTGTGGCATATTAGTACATGGGAGGGGCAAAACATTTGAGGCTGGGTGACGCCCATGGCGGCCATCAGCAAAGCTGTTATTTTTAATTCAACTTTACTTTTTTCAATGGGAAGGGGCTCATGTGACACATCAAACACATAGAGAATTGCACAAGAAAAACAATGGTGTGCACTCTACGCTGAGTGTTTACACTGGGAACTATATGTAAATCTCTGAAAAATGGGATTTAGGCAAAGTTTCCAACAGAAAATTCACTGTAATGAGGCAGAGGAAGTCACTGTCCAGTGGTGTCTATCTTTTTAAGCATCTTTTCAGATGTGCACAAACAACACATTTGTTCACCTTTGAAAAGTTGGAGACTACTGAACAGGTGCCAAATAGAACCCAGAGTATGTTTGCTTTTTCAGTATAGTGAATGGATCTGTTGGGGGTTTCATCTGAATCACATATTTTGGACATGTAGGTGGAAACCCTGATGCATGGGCTCGGCATAGAACAAAGTATAAATGTGGACTGATACAAAATGTTTTGTACCCTAAATTGCCACAAATAGCATTCAACTGAACCCAGAAAAACGCAAGTCTCCACTAAGGTCCGTCAACTGTTAACAGAAATATAAGGGCCTTCCACATTACACTTTCCATGTTCACATGAAGATTAAACATTTTATATTTTGCAATGTATTTTTTTTATCATTAAAGATTTATTTTTATATATTTACCAGTTGTATGCCTGGATAAAATTCATGATCAACTCATAAAGGATAAGAAAATGGTTTGAAAAACCCACAAACACCTTTCTAATAATTTGTTTCATTTTGAATATTTGAAACAGTCAAGTAGGGTCAAACTTGGCTAACTGTTAGGAGTTTTCCAAATAATTCTCAAAAGGTTACAAAATATGTAAGCATGCAGAGCTGCCTAATAAATTAATCTGTTACCAATATTCCTTTTGCTTCTTCTTACATGTGTTGAAGCTTAATGTGCAATACAGCATGCCAGAAACTCAACATGTTCACTAAAATATATTAGGAAACATGTTTCTTAAGTTTCAACTCCAACAATCTACAGTGTCCAAACATTCCTTATAATTAACTTTTTATGATGTCTTCTTTTTTCAAAATAGGGACATAGGAAGGGTTAATACTTTGAGAGAAGCTATAGAATGCAAAAGACTAATGCTTAGTCTTTTGGATTTTGTATAATATATTATGTCTATGTTATCTATACATTATATTACATTATTATTAATATGTTTACTGTTTAGTTTACATAATGATATTTATACATGTCCTTTTATATGTTTATAATTATGAAATAATATTTTAATGTATTCTTCTATTGGCTCTCCACTAGAGTAGGTGGTATATAATAAATGAGCATTCCATGTCTTGGCATGCTATAATTAAGAACAATAGTTTGAAGGGCATTGACGATTAATTACTCTGTATGGTTTTATCTGCTATTTGTATTCTAGTTAAGTTTTATTTATCTAATCTAATTTCATTGCTGAATATTTGGATATTGGATATTGGATATACTGTATATTCAATATTTGGAATTATTTGGTAATTTTACCTAATTGCACTGAAGAATCACCGCTTTTCTATTTCCAGTATCCAGCATTGTTCTACTGTAATTTGAAGACCAATAAAAGTTAAATATATAGTGTAATCAGTTATGTGGTGTATGCCTCCGCAGAATGACTACTGCTGATACTATGTAGTTATGAAACATATGAATTATGTGCTTAGTTAGAAATGTTTGACATCACAGATAAAAGTCCATTTACTTATTTTGAAGGTTATCTGTTGAATGAGCCTTATTATGGTTATTAATCAAAGTTTTCTCTTATATAGCAAAGCTATTTTCCGCTTCAGGTCATAGAACACAACACAAGCAGGGCAGATTTATTGACTTAAGACTTCCAAGTCCTAGACCATCTATTTCTTCAGCAAGTAGATTAACCCTTTCATGACCAGAGGGTGTTTTGGGTCTCCATGCCCGCAGAGCCAAATGTTAGTTTTTGGAATGATGTGTTCTGAAGGTGATTTTTTTTTCATTTTTCTAGTCTTAATCTGTTTTTTTTTTGCTTAAGTATTATATTGGGGATTCTTATTATTTAAAATATGTTGATTTACTTTTTTAGGTCTCATTTAGAAATAACAATTGTAGCAGGAAACAAAAGAATATTGTTTTCATGCTGTTTTTAAAGCAAATTCTTAAATGAATAATTGTAAGCCAAGAATTTGGGGCATATATTTAGTGGGTGCAGGTCTAGCAGTCACATCTGGCTCCTGGAGCCTAGGGAGCACAAAAGATCCTTTTGACTCATATGAAAATACTATTAAAAATCCATGGTATTTGGGAACCTTGTTGGATATTTTTCATTTGGCCAATAAGCTTCAGTATTTGCCATTGCCCAAAATCAATTCTCTAACTTTTCTGTGCACATTAATCACAAGTAAAGTATACTGTTACTGTAAAGAATGTGATGTGATTCAATAAAAAAGAGATGAGTGAGTACCGTAATATTCGTAATCGCTATACTCGTAAAGAGTACTTTGTAATACTTGCGTATTCGTTCTGAATAGCGAGTACAATGCAAGTCAATGGAAAATGTGACTAATTTTCTGCTCAACCCAACAAAAATGTCTGGGGGCCTGAGGAAGAGGGCGAAATGGATGGAAAAGTGATGACACTGAATGGGGAGAGCCTGGAGAATTCTTTCTCTCTCTCCCTTTTGCTCTACTCCGCGCCCCTCCCCTGGCTATGCCCTCAGCCATGCTTCTAGTAAGTAGGAAGTGCGACCAGCCAATCCCAGTAATGCCAAAAACAAGATGGCTGCGACATTACTGAGATTGGTTAAGAAGCCCAGCATGTTTAGTGGCTACAAATCAGGTGCCAAACCTGCTGGGCAAGACATATGAATATGGCGAGGCAAGTACACAAAAACTTGCAATATAATGAGTAACCAGAATACCGTACTATCCGCACGAGGAGCGAATAGTAATGATTACACTCGCTCATCACTTCCTAAAAACAAAGCTTTTTGTTACATTTTTTTAAATGTAACCTCTGCACTTAGTTAACCCCTTCACGATATTTGATAGATATATCCGTCATGGAGCGTGTGACGTTAAGCCCCGCCCCCTGCCGCGGGCAGGATGCGGCGATCCGCGCACATATCAGCTATTTTCAACAGCTGACATTAATGCCTGCATGTTACGAGTGGAATCGCATGCCACCCATAACATTAACCCCTTACAACTCGCTGCCAAAGTCTGGCAGCGAGATGTATATACACGCGGTCATGATTTTCACTTACCACCGCCCCCACCGGAAGTCACGTAAGTGATCACGTGAGTTTCAGTGGTTGCCATGGTAGCACAGGGTCATGTGCTGACGCCTGCAGCTATGACGAGTCACTTTCGTTTTAACTCGGCCCCGAGCCGAATGAATCAGGAAGTTACCGTATCTGCTGTTTACAGCTGTATAGCTGTGATCAGCAGATAGTGCAGAGCGATCGAATTGCTGATCGCTATAGCCCCCTAGGGGAACTAGTAAAATAAAAAAAAGTAAAAAAAGTTTTAAAAAATAAAAAAAACCAAAAAACCTAAAAGTTCAAATCCCTCCCCTTTCACCCCATTGAAAATTAAAGAGTTAAAAAAAATAAATATACACATATTTGGTATTGCCGCGTTCAGAAATGCCCAATCTATCAAAATATAAAATCAATTAATCTGATAAGTAAACGGCGTAGTGGCAAAAAAATTCTAAACGCCAAAATTATGTTTTTTGGTCGCCAGAAGTTTTACACAAAATGCAATAACAGGCGATCACAACGTAGCATCTGCGCAAAAATTCTACCATTAGAAACGACAGCTCAAGACACAAAAAATAAGCTATGACTGAGTCATAGATTCCAAAAAATGAGAACGCTACGGGTTTCGGAAAATGGCGCAAAACGTACGCCACTTTTATTAGACAAGCTTGTGAATTTTTTTAACCCCATAGATACAAGTAAACCTATACATGTTTGGTGTCTGCAAACTCACACCGACCTCAGGCATCATTACCACAAATCAGTTTTACTATATAATGAACACGGTGAATAAAACATACCAAAAACTTTTGTGCCATCACACTTTTTTTGCAGTTTTTCCACACTTGGAAGTTTTTTGCTATTTTCTAGTACACCATATAGTAAAACTTATGGTTTCATTTAACAGTACAACTTGTCCCACAAAAAAACAAGCCATCATATGGCAAGATTGACAGAAAAGTAAAAAAGTTACGGCTCTCGGAAGAAGGGGAGCAAAAAAATAAACGCAAAAACGGAAAGTGCCCCGGGGCTGAAGGGGTTAAATGCACGCACCATACTCATATAAAAATTAAGTACACAATTCAATCCTAAAAGTTAATAGAGGATATTAGGATATAGTCCTCTTCCTCTCTTAAGAGTTTGTTTGCATATTTAAGTTCCTAAGGAAGCAGTGCATGACTTTTATTTCTCATATGACAACTCAGTGCTCTCCACAAGAAGATTTTTTTTTCCTTTTTCCCTTTCGGACCCTCACCCAACCAAACTAGTTCTCATACTTTGCACTAATGAAGGGCAAACACGGTTACGCAAGTGACTTGTTTTGGCAAATCAGAAGCTCTATAAATAAGACATTTGCTAAATGTTATTGATTGACTATATGTCTGTATAATTATGAGTCTTTTAATTTCATAAAATTTAAAAGTTAAAAACTGCAATTATTTTCAAAATTTTACCAAAGTTTATATTTTTCAATAAAGAAAAATATCAATCTACGCTTACCAGCAATAAAGTACAGTGTGGAAAAAAAGCTATCTCACAATCACTGGGATATGTTGAGTTATTTCAAGGCTATTATTACATAAAATGACCCATCAGATTTAAAACATTGGGAACCATGAAAATTGGAATAATAAGGATAAGGGGGTCTTCTACTACTTGAACAACTTCTCATTAACCCATGTTTGCCCCCATTAGAGTAAAAAAAGCTTATGCTCACCTTCAGTGCCAGTGTTATTCCAGCTGTGTCAGCACTCCAGGGCTCATGTGAGGTTGTTACGTCACATGAACCCTGCACTCAAATATTTCCAGGCTTCTATGGAGAAATAGAAAACATAAAATTTATCAGGTTTCTAGTATTGATGACCTGTTATTGATGACCTATTAGCTTCAGTAGGCACAGGGCAGCAGTTCATAACAGCTTTGCTCAATCAAAATACTAAAATCAGCTAATTGATCAGGTCTTCCTGTTGTTAGAACCAACATATGATATTGATAGGTTATCAATATCATACATCTGAATAACCCATTAAACCCTTTAACCTGTTAGTATAAGGAAGATTAACAAATACATAAATAAAAGAACTGAAAAAGAAACAGAACACTTCAAAAACACAGAGTCTAGGTTGTCACCTATGAGGATGTGTCAAAAATAGCTGATTATGGCTGGCTGTACCTGTATGTATGTATGTGTGTGTATATATATATATATACTGTATATATAAAACCATATTTTTTGTTATATAATATGCAACCCAAAGTTAGAGAAAAAAATGGGGTCCATTTTATAATCTGGTGGTGACTTACCTGAAGTAGGGCAACAGCGGTAGTGGAGCGGGGTCAAAGGAGGCGGGGCGGTGCTGGAGTAGGGCGATGCTGCCATTGGTGCAGTGGGTGTCCCATATGTTTGTTGCAGATGGTGATGCTGTGAGACAGGAAGAACATCCATAAACTGTTGGTGGTGCAGGCTTAAAAGAAATGGCGCCCATAGTCGGCGCGTGCACAGATAGAGCTATCAGCTCCATCATAAGCCGAGATATCATCTGTGTACATGGCACCTCAGGGCGCCATTTTCATTAAGTCCGCTGCTGGGAGATCAATGGGCTGGAGATAGTGTATCCTCAGATGAGATCCTGAGCCGAGAGGTCTATTTGCACACGTGCTGACTCAGGGCACCATTATTTGAAGCCCACACTGCCAACATTCAGGATAGCAACCACTGTCTTACCACCCGCAGCACAGCCCACAGAACAGCACACAACCTGCAGCACAGCACACCACCAGCAGCACACAGCACAGCCTGCAGCTCTACAGCACCCCCGGTAGCTGTATTCGGCTTATAAAATGCACCCGTCCTTTTCCTCCCAAATTTTTGTGACGAAAAGTGTGCATTGTAATCTGAAAAATTAATTATATATATATATATATATATATATATTTCAGAATAATATAATTTATGTTATATAAATACAGTAAAAACAGTGCCTACAAGTAGTATTCAACCCTCTGCAGATTTAGCAGGTTTGATAAGATGCAAATAAGTTAGAGCCTGCAAACTTCAAACAAGAGCAGGATTTATTAACAGATGCATAAATCTTACAAACCAACAAGTTATGTTGCTCAGTTAAATTTTAATAAATTTTCAACATAAAAGTGTGGGTCAATTACTATTCAACCCCTAGGTTTAATATTTTGTGGAATAACCCTTGTTTGCAATTACAGCTAATAATCGTCTTTTATAAGACCTGATCAGGCCAGCACAGGTCTCTGGAGTTATCTTGGCCCACTCCTCCATGCAGATCTTCTCCAAGTTATCTAGGTTCTTTGGGTGTCTCATGTGGACTTTAATTTTAAGCTCCTTCCACAAGTTTTCAATTGGGTTAAGGTCAGGAGACTGACTAGGCCACTGCAACACCTTGATTTTTTCCCTCTTGAACCAGGCCTTGGTTTTCTTGGCTGTGTGCTTTGGGTCGTTGTCTTGTTGGAAGATGAAATGACGACCCATCTTAAGATCCTTGATGGAGGAGCAGAGGTTCTTGGCCAAAATCTCCAGGTAGGCCGTGCTATCCATCTTCCCATGGATGCAGACCAGATGGCCAGGCCCCTTGGCTGAGAAACAGCCCCACAGCATGATGCTGCCACCACCATGCTTGACTGTAGGGATGGTATTCTTGGGGTCGTATGCAGTGCCATCCAGTCTCCAAACGTCACGTGTATGGTTGGCACCAAAGATCTCGATCTTGGTCTCATCAGACCAGAGAACCTTGAACCAGTCTGTCTCAGAGTCCTCCAAGTGATCATGAGCAAACTGTAGACGAGCCTTGACATGACGCTTTGAAAGTAAAGGTACCTTACGAGCTCGTCTGGAACGGAGACCATTGCGGTGGAGTACGTTACTTATGGTATTGACTGAAACCAATGTCCCCACTGCCATGAGATCTTCCCGGAGCTCCTTCCTTGTTGTCCTTGGGTTAGCCTTGACTCTTCGGACAAGCCTGGCCTCAGCACGGGAGGAAACTTTCAAAGACTGTCCAGACCGTGGAAGGCTAACAGTAGTTCCATAAGCCTTCCACTTCCGGATGATGCTCCCAACAGTAGAGACAGGTAGGCCCAACTCCTTGGAAAGGGTTTTGTACCCCTTGCCAGCCTTGTGACCCTCCACGATCTTGTCTCTGATGGCCTTGGAATGCTCCTTTGTCTTTCCCATGTTGACCATGTATGAGTGCTTTTCACAAGTTTGGGGAGGGTCTTAATTAGTCAGAAAAGGCTGGAAAAAGAGATAATTAATCCAAACATGTGAAGCTCATTGTTCTTTCTGCCTGAAATACTTCTTAATACTTTAGTGGAACCAAACAGTATTCTGGTGGTTTGAGGGGTTGAATAATAAATGACCCTCTTAATAAACTTTTCTCAATTTAAAAAAAAAAAAATGAAAAAGAAAAAACATTCTTTTTTGCTGCAGTGCATTTCACACTTCCAGGCTGATCTACAGTCCAAATGTCACAATGCCAAGTTAATTCCGAATGTGTAAACCTGCTAAATCTGCAGGGGGTTGAATACTACTTGTAGGCACTGAATATATATATATAAAAAAAAATATATATATATATATATATAAATTATAAATATATAAATGTCACTCCTCCGTCTAAAAAGGTAAATCACATGATCTCTTTGTCTATTCAACCATCCAGCACAAATATATATATATATATATATATATATATATATATATATATACAGTTAGGTCCAGAAATATTTGGACAGTGACACAATTTTCGCGAGTTGGGCTCTGCATTCCACCACATTGGATTTGAAATGAAACCTCTGCAACAGAATTCAAGTGCAGTTTGTAACGTTTAATTTGAAGGTTTGAACAAAAATATCTGATAGAAATTGTAGGAATTGTAAACATTTCTTTACAAACACTCCACATTTTAGGAGGTCAAAAGTAATTGGACAAATAAACCAAACCCAAACAAAATATTTTTATTTTCAATATTTTGTTGCAAATCATTTGGAGGCAATCACTGCCTTAAGTCTGGAACCCATGAACATCACCAAACGCTGGGTTTCCTCCTTCTTAATGCTTTGCCAGGCCTTTACAGCCGCAGCCTTCAGGTCTTGCTTGTTTGTGGGTCTTTCCGTCTTAAGTCTGGATTTGTGCAAGTGAAATGCATGCTCAATTGGGTTAAGATCTGGTGATTGACTTGGCCATTGCAGAATGTTCCACTTTTTTGCACTCGTGAACTCCTGGGTAGCTTTGGCTGTATGCTTGGGGTCATTGTCCATCTGTACTATGAAGCGCCGTCCGATCAACTTTGCGGCATTTGGCTGAATCTGGGCTGAAAGTATATCCCGGTACACTTCAGAATTCATCCGGCTACTCTTGTCTGCTGTTATGTCATCAATAAACACAAGTGACCCAGTGCCATTGAAAGCCATGCATGCCCATGCCATCACATTGCCTCCACCATGTTTTACAGAGGATGTGGTGTGCCTTGGATCATGTGCCGTTCCCTTTCTTCTCCAAACTTTTTTCTTCCCATCATTCTGGTACAGGTTGATCTTTGTCTCATCTGTCCATAGAATACTTTTCCAGAACTGAGCTGGCTTCATGAGGTGTTTTTCAGCAAATTTAACTCTAGCCTGTCTATTTTTGGAATTGATGAATGGTTTGCATCTAGATGTGAACCCTTTGTATTTACTTTCATGGAGTCTTCTCTTTACTGTTGACTTAGAGACAGATACACCTACTTCACTGAGAGTGTTCTGGACTTCAGTTGATGTTGTGAACGGGTTCTTCTTCACCAAAGAAAGTATGCGGCGATCATCCACCACTGTTGTCATCCGTGGACGCCCAGGCCTTTTTGAGTTCCCAAGCTCACCAGTCAATTCCTTTTTTCTCAGAATGTACCCGACTGTTGATTTTGCTACTCCAAGCATGTCTGCTATCTCTCTGATGGATTTTTTCTTTTTTTTCAGCCTCAGGATGTTCTGCTTCACCTCAATTGAGAGTTCCTTAGACCGCATATTGTCTGGTCACAGCAACAGCTTCCAAATGCAAAACCACACACCTGTAATCAACCCCAGACCTTTTAACTACTTCATTGATTACAGGTTAACGAGGGAGACGCCTACAGAGTTAATTGCAGCCCTTAGAGTCCCTTGTCCAATTACTTTTGGTCCCTTTAAAAAGAGGAGGCTATGCATTACAGAGCTATGATTCCTAAACCCTTTCTCCGAGTTGGATGTGAAAACTCTCATATTGCAGCTGGGAGTGTGCACTTTCAGCCCATATTATATATATAATTGTATTTCTGAACATGTTTTTGTAAACAGCTAAAATAACAAAACTTGTGTCACTGTCCAAATATTTCTGGACCTAACTGTATATATATATATATATATATATATATATATATATATATATATATATACATATATATGTACATATGTATATATATATATATATATATATATACATACAGTATGTATATATATATATATATATATATATATATATATATCTATTTGTGCTGGATGGTTGAATAGACAAAGAGATCATGTGGTTTACCTTTTTAGACGGAGGAGTCTTGTCTTGCATTCTCCTGACTTAGACCAACATGAAGGATGGCTAAGTATCATAGTATTGGGTGGTCTTTGTGAGTGTTTTAGTCAAAGTGGGTGGTATATAATTGTGGGTTTAATAATTTATTTGTAAAGGTATTATTTATTGATGTTTTACTGTTTTGCAATTGTATATATTTTAGCATATGCTTGTAATATTGATTGCGTGTGCTAGTATTATATTGTGAATTACACATAGTCTTGTTAGTGAATAAACTTGTTATATTTTCTTATAACAAAGTGGTTTGAGTCTGCTTGAATATGGGATACACCAGATAGATAGGCCATAGTTGTTAGTAAAACAATAGGAACAGAGAAATTATACTTTTGGGAATAAATCCTTTGTGCAGGAAGGAAGGAATATAAGTATAATACAAGTTATTGTATTCCAGTCTTACACTCCCTTTACAAAGGTAAGCCAGCATTATACTACAGCAGTTTTTGGTCTCTTTTTACAGTGCCACATTCTTTTAACTGGATCTCACATCCTGAAGTAGAAGCCTTTCTACCAGCTATGTTTGAGCCTGTGTGCTGTGGGCAACAAATAGTACTATTAATTCTGTCATTGATTACAAATATACATATACCTCTGGTGTAAGATAAAAAATGTACAAATCTTCTGCTCTCGTATCCTATGAATTATGAACGGAAATCTTATTCCAATATACAAGTTATTGCAACTGTGAACCAAGTAATCTTCTGCCAGCGGATTTATTGTGAATCTTTAAAGGGATAGAAATAGATAATAAAATGATTTATGAGAATTATTATTTGTTGTATTTTATGTTCTTGTGTGTTATTTTTTTTACTATTGGGAGACAATAGCTTTCTACAAATATTCATCTACATTTTCTATTTATAGTGAAAAATATATTTTTGTGTGACAATTACAGCGCCAAGATTGAACATTTGTGATCGTGCAATTCCCAGGATGAATAGATATGTTCTGCAATGCACTTTGCCATAAGAATCATCAAGATCCCCTACTGCCAGTTCCCTTTGCAATTGCTAACTAAAGACGTCCCAGATGTGCTTGATGACAGACACGTCCAGAAACAGTGCAGACCATGGCATCATGTTAAAGCCACAGGCTTCTCAAAGTAGCACAAGTAACATGTGGACTGGCATTGTCATTTTAAAAGAGGGCATCTGAGACACTTTGGAGAAATGTCCATATCACTGGTTAAACAACTGATCTATTCTACACATCAAATTAAATTGACCATCATATAACAAGATGAAGGCAACAATTAGAGCTTGCTCAAACCATCAGAAGGTATTTGCATGACATTGTGTTACATGCTAGGTAAAAAGCTAGATTGACCCCATGTCCCTGCTCCTAAAGACTATCATAGTGCAGTACAGGACAGCATTGGAGGTTAAAATGAAGGTCTAGCCTCGTCAGAAATTAGTCCTGGTTTTGCCTTAGACTATAATCACATGTCCAGTAATCATTCGTTAAAGGAGTTGTCCGACATTAGCTTACCAAAACATTTTGAGTTTATCTGTGCTGTATTGTCATATAAAACACCCCTACATTGTTATTTTTTGTTTTCTATCTTTTGTTCCTCTTGAATTATCCCTTTATTCTCTGCAGCTCTTTGTTTACATTCAGCACAAGCAAACTGACCACTTCCTGTGCTAAACCTCAGTAAGAGCTGACACCGCCCGGCTTCAGTGTCCAGCCCCTCCCCCTATCCGGCCTCAGTGTCCAGCCTCGCCCCCTGCCTGCCCTCTGCCCGCCCCCTGCACACACATTCCCTGTCAGTATTCTGCCCAGCACCTGACCTGTTATCACTCTAGCAATGGAAATAACAGCCCCACATCGGGCTCTGCACCACACACACACACACACACACATTGAACTCTGCACCCCACATCACATCAGGCTCTGCAACCCTCCCCCCACCCACACACAAACACACACGGCGCTCTGTACCGACCCCCCCCACCATCGTTCTGTACCGACCCCTACCCCCATAGGGAACACATGTGGGCTACATTCACATGACCGTTCCGTTTTTGCGGTCCGCAAAAAACGGTCCATTTTTTCACGGATGCATCCGTGTGTCATCCGTGTGCCTTCCGTTTTTTTGTGGACCAGAAAAAACTGAAGCAGCAAGAAAGATAAATAGATGAGTAGATATAGAGATGAATAGATAGATATAGAGACAGAGATAGAGGGATGAATGAATGAATGAATGAATAGAGGGATAGATAGACAGATAGATAGATAATGGATAGATGAATAGATAGATGAGAAAGACCTACATAATGTCCCACCCCCCTGCATATTCTAAGCTGGTACCCTTTAGTGACTTTCATGTGGCACTAAAGGGTGCTTAGCCTTGTATTTAGCCAAAAAGATAAATAATTAAAAAAAAAACAACATGGGGTCCCCCCTATCTTTTGCAGCCAGCTAGGGTAAAGCAGACGGCTGCAGCCTGCAGACCACAGCTGGCAGCTTTACCTTGGCTGATAATCCAAAACAGAGGGCACCCCATGCTATTTTAAATTAAATAAATATTTTAAAACAAAAAACATGGGGTCCCCTCCAAATTGGATCACCAGCCGAGGTAAAGCAGAAAGCTGGGGTCTGGTAATCTCAGACTAGGAAGGTCCACTGTTATTGGACACTCCCCAGCCTAAAAATCAGCCTCCCCAGAAGTGGCGCATCCATTAGATGTGCCAATCTTGGTGCTTTTCCCCAACTCCTACGTTGCCCTGGTGCGATGGCAAACGGGGTAATATATGGGGTTGATGCCAGATGTGTAATGTCACCTGGCATCAAGCCCTGGGGTTAGGGATGTCACGCGTCTATCAGATACCCGGCACCACCAACCCAGTCACTAATACAAAAAGTAGACAACAAAAAAAGTTTTATTTGAAAAAACACTTCCCCACATTCCCTCTTTCACCATTTTATTGAAAAGGACAATCAAATCCGGGTCCTGCGTAATCCAATAAGGGGGACACATGACTATCCATACCATAGACAATGTCCCCCCAGTCAATGAAGAACATAATGTTCCCCATTGGCTGAGAGAGTAATGCAGTGACTTGAGCTAACATCAATAGGTCAGCCCAGGTCACTGCAGGGGATGCTGAGCGCTGCCAGGTGGTTAGATGAGATCAATACCTGCTGTGACGATCTTCACTTCACTCCTGTAAGCGCTGTCACTGCCTTCTATGCCCGCCGCATTCTCAGCAGTATCGCCCATGACGTCACTGCTAGTGACGTGAGAACGCAGCGTGCATAGACGGCAGTGACCACGCTGACAGGAGTGAAGAGGAGATCGGCACCGCAGGTAATGATGTCATCTAACCTCCTGGCAGCAGTGTTCGTCATCCCCGCGGCAGCCAGCACTGCAGGGTGAGAATCTGCATGCGGGCAGACACACACTGCAATGAAGGCAGCCACGGGGCTGTAGCAGGACACAGACTGCATGGGCACTCCTACTATCCTGAGCAGGGGGCCCGGAGCTGGCGGTGACACCGTGGGCGGGGAGAGTACGGGGTGCGGGGGAATGTGTGGGAGGGTGCAGGGAAGGGGGCGGGGACTCACGCACTGTACCCGCCCAGCAGGGCAGCAACAAGCTGTTCCACATTTGCATGTCAACATGGTCCTGCCCATGTTGACATGAAATGACCGGAAGCAGCAAAATCGCGGCAGGAGCAGTCACATGACCGCTCTGAGTCGGGGGAGAGGGGCTGACAGCAGGGCAGGTAAGAGGTCACTATCTACTTACCTGCCCCAATGTTGCCTAATAGTGTAATAATAAAAAAAAGTCAAAATAAGCCGGATAACCCCTTTAATGGATCCGTTAGCTGATTGCTATTTAGCCATTACTTTTTCTTTCATTTTTAAAGGATTATTTTTTTGCTTACTTGATCAGTTTCAAATGAAAGATAAATAGCGATCAGTTAATGGATCCATTTTCCGTTGACTTTGACTCTCAGGTTGAAAAAACAGATCTTTCAATAATCAATATTTTCAAAATTGACAAAAGAGTAGTGTTTGCACAACTTTTGCCAATGGATTGCTGCTGGATCCCTTCTAATTAATGAATACTCTAAATGTGAAATTGTTCTTAGGTCGGCGTTATGTGGGACGATATATCGTGAAATCGCATGAGCGATTGCACCTGCCCCCGTCGTTTCTGTGTCACGGGCAATTTGTTGCCCGTGGCTCACAAAGTTGTTAAACCCCCGTCACACATACTTACGTCCTGAACGATGTCGCTGTGGGCGGCAAACATCCTCTTCCTGAAGGGGGAGGGATGTTCTGCGTCACAGTGAGGTCACACAGCGGCTGCCCAATAGAAGTGGAGGGGCGGAGATGAGCTGGAGGTAACATCCCACCCACCTCCTTCATTCTGCATTGCCGGCAGGACGCAGGTAAGCTGTTTGCGCCACTCCTGGGGTGTCATAAGGAGTGATGTGTGCTGCCTCGGGAATGACGAACAACCAGCGTGCAGAAAGAGGAACGGCTTTATGAAAATGAACGACGTGTCAACGAACAACGATAAGGTGAGTATTTTTGCTCGTTCACAGTTGTTTGTAGCTGTCACATGCTACGATATCTCTACCGATGCCGGATGTGTGTCATGGAATCCGTGACCCCAACGACATATCGCCCGATATATCGTAGCGTGTGACGCCGCCCTTAGATACAGTTATAGAAGAGATTGGTCTGAAGACCACGTGGGCAGGAACAAGAAGAGAACTTTACAAAAGAGCGTCACTGCAGTGCTATTTCACGAATATGATATAGAGTGACATAATGTATGGTAGTCTGACACCTCTAGTCTTCAGGTACTCTAACGTGTAATACATAAGTATAAAGTTTAGTGTACACTGTGCTCAAATGAATAATTTTGCAGCTATAGATAACACAGAAGATAATACGCTTGTAATCTAATAAACATTTTGCATGCGTTCCAGGAGCTAAATAGATCTCAACAAGTCATGACAAACCCTATTAACTTTTAGTTGGGCACATCATCTTCAGTGAGGAATAGTGGTATTTATGCCATTGAGCATAGCGATTAAAACTGCAGTATTTATGCTGTAAATGTTCTGGAACTCTTGACAAAAAGGACATAACACAGATATAAATAGAACCTATTATAAGGCTTTAAAACTCTATATTGTAGCCAATATTTTTCATGGTCCATTTGTGAGGGTTTCCTCATTAACCCAGGTGAGCTTGGGAGATGACATCTGGTTGGCTTCCATTTACTATACTGTAGGGAATCCCAGTTTTTACCATAATCCTTTGATCGCTGCTGAAGAACATGCACAAATCCAATCAGTTTATTGTAGATTAAATATTTGACAGTTAACGTGAAAAGAAATACATGCTAAAATATTGAGTGGTAAGATGAAATAATTAATATTATTGATATTTTTTTTTTAAAAACGTGATGTTAATAGAAAATATTTTCTAATTTTGTAACTGACAAGTTGCTAAAATGTATTGTCACGAGTAAACAATAAGTTGTATCAAGTTAATGAAAAAGAAGTAATATTGGGTTACGGAGAGCATGGCAGATACTACATAACCAGCAAGTCACTGTAAGATCATTATAATATCTGGAAGATGATAAAAGTAAAAACCCTAATATGATATAATTATATCTAATATTATGTGCTTCATAATAATAACAACCATAACAAAAATAATAATAATAATAATAATAATAATAATAATAATAATAATAATAATAATAATAATAATAATATCAGAACCTTGGCTCATATAGGAATGCATTGGATACATATTTTCTATAGTTTTGTACCAGAAGTTTTAGATGTATTACTTTTGCAATATTTTTCTTTTGTATATTTATTTCTATTTCAGCAGATGTCATGTCAGGGTCAGGAAAAGCAGATGGATTTGCTGGCAAGAAACCTTTATTTCTCAGCATCTAGTAAAAAGTCATGTCTATATGTTTTTCTATTTTGGCAGTTTGCATGGAAGCTATGAAGCCTGCATTAATTTCTAAGGACATGTTTGTTTACTAATAGTTCAAAAAATGATGACATGTAATAAAGACGCTAAAAGAAGAATGATTTGCTTAGATGACTGAGAAGTTTATTAAATTTATAGCCGAGCACGTGCTTTGCATATATCCTTCACACCCAGACGAAATTTAGTTCTATATTATAATAATACATTTCTGGACTAAATATTTACTATTTTCATATTGTAACACACCCCCTTCCTTTCCTGAACCGACTGGTAATGTCACTATGTGTCAGTGCAATTTCAGACCTATCTATTTTTTGCCAAGTTTCTTATTTGTCATAAAAGAGAATTGATGTTAGGTTTCAGTGTAAGGGTGCTGCATGATAATAGGAAAGTGACCTAAACTAGATTAAAATAATCATGTGTGCTAACACAAAACATAACATGGATATTTATACCTTGCAATAAAACAATGCATTGTAACTCTGTGTTAAATAACAATACTGAGTCCTATTTAGTAAAGCCATTACACTTTCTCTGGCACAATGCAATATCAAGTGTAACACCTTAATAATGAATAAAGAAAAACAAGTTACATATAGTTACATAGTTAATACAGTTTGAAAAAGATACATGTCAATCAAGACGTGATAAGGGGCTTTGGGTATATATAGAGCCATAAACCATGATTCTGTCTGCTCCACAAGAGCTCATCTGTCTCTTATTATCCCAATTGTTGATCCACTTGGCCAAACTCTGTCAAAAGAAATTTAGACATTTAGATAATTATTTATATTATTTTCTTCTAAAAGAAAAACAAACATCCAAGCCCTTTTTTGAAACTATCAGTGCTATAGCCATATTTTGATATTGATTATTCCACAGATTACTGTATTTTTTGCTTTATAAGATGCAGTTTTGTTCCCCCAAATTTTGGGGCAAAGTAGGGGGTACATCTTATAATCCGAATATACGGATTATATACTGCAAGGCCCAGGGGACGTGGGGGCAGCTCTGGAGCTGTGCTGGAAGCTAAGGCAGGCTGGTGGAGGCTGGGGAAGGCTGCAGGAGGTGGCGAGAGATCTCCTGCTCCCGTTCATATAATGCACTGCCGCTGTCCATCACCGTGGTGCTGAAACTACACCGCGGTGATGGGTTAGGGGAGCGGCGCATATTATATGTGCCTGTGCCCCCCTTTAATCGCATATGCCCCCCCTGTGTTAGATATGGCTCCCATGCTGCTGCCCATAGAAAAATAAAAAACTCTTTACTTACCTCCTTCAGCGTGTCTCCCCGGTCTGCCTGCTGCCGCTCTGATCAGGCACACAGAGATTATGTCACTCTGCTATGCTGATCACATGTCCGGCACCGAGAACCAGGAAGTACAGGAGCTCAGCAGCACGGAGGGAGACACGAGAGAGGACAGCACTGGAGAAGATAAGTAAAGAGTTTTTTATTTTACTATGGGCAGCAGCATGGGAGCCATATCAAACACAGGGGGATGTGTGCCATCCATAGGGGGCCATGGGCAGCACAGGAGGATGTGTGCTATCCATAGGGGGCCATAAGAAGCACAGGGGGACGTGTGCCCTCCATAGGGGACCATGGGCAGCACAGGGGGACGTGTGCCATCCATAGGAGACCTGTGCCAGCTGTAGGAGATGTGTGCCATCTGTAGGAGACCTGTGCCAGCTGTAGGGGACGTGTGCCAGCTATAGGGGACGTGTGCCAGCTATAGGGGATGTGTGCCAGCAATAGGGGACATGTGCCAGCAATAGGAGACATGTGCCATCAATGTGGGACATGTGGCATCACTGGGGGACGTGTGCCAGCACAAGGGGGCTATATTCAATATAAGGGGGCCATATCCAGATTAAGGGGGCTAATTTTAGGATGGTGGGCTATGAGGGACATATACCCTATATTATTAGTTAGACATACCCTAGCATTATAAGACGGACCCCATTTAACATAAAAAAAAATCTATTTTCCTTCACCAAATTTGGGGGTGCGTCTTATAATCATATGCGTCTTATAAATTATTATATTACTGCCAGAACGAATGGAAGCATTGGAATTACTAATAATTTAGTGCACTATATAGTGCTCTTTTAGTTCTATGCAGCTGGAAAGACAAGACCCAAAAGTAGTAATAAACAACTTTATTTTTTCTACCTAAGTTTCCCAGCTGTTTCTGACAACTGAGGGCCCAACCGCCTGTTGTTGCATTAAACCTGCACCATAAATTTACAAGAGAGCCGGATTATAGCCCACTACCAAGCGCCATAAATTGATATCACTTGATTGTTATGCGGTTAGAAATAAAGAAATATTAAAGTAAGTCAAACATCTTGAATGTAGCCGTCATGCTTCCCAAGTATATAAATTCACTACTTTGTTGTGGATCAAACAAAGAAAAAAGTTTTTGAAAGCTCAGCATCTTTGAAACATTTTGAGTACAAAATTCGTTTATGAAATTTACTTATGATGCATATGAAATTTTCTGCAAATACGAGGTGGATGAGACCTCTTTTTTTAAATTGATATTTTCTGTTCCTTCTGTACCATGCATTCATTTGAATTTAAAGGTGTTAAAAACTTGGAGATAGAGAAATTTATAACGAAATATATGTGCATTTTTCTTCAGTTCTGCCACATCTTTGACACATGATTTGTGCTTTATTTCATTTCTCTTGTTAGAAGCTTTAAATTGAAAATTTTCATTTCAGCTGGCTCTATAAAAACCTTGATCTTCTGAAGAGGAACTCGGGGAAGTCTATGAAGTTTAGACTTCATTAATTATTTTGAAAATGTAAATAAAGAGCAACATGTAAAACATACCTTAGATGGGTAGGACTAATTCATAAAGATATTCAGAACTCAATTTACATACTAAATATATATTTCTTTTGTTCAGCAAATTATATCAAATCAGTTAAAAATAAGAATACTACAGTAAGGAAAAAGGAATAACAAAAAAAGAGAATAATATTGAGTTAATTGAAAAAAGTGACTCTTTAAGGCTTCTTTCACCCGTCAGTGAAAAATCACACACATTTTTCACTGACGTGATAAAGGTGTATATGTCCCTCCGTGTGCCGTGATTTTGGCACACGTGTGATCGCTGTGTGATCTCTGTGTGCTATCTGTGATAATACTCGGAGATCAGTCACTTATATGCACCTGTCCACTCTGTTGCTGTCCATGGTGAAAACTCACTGAAGTGTGAAGTGTGCGCACACCCATTGATTTTAATGGGTCTACATATATCCGTGATTCTGGTACGTATAAAAACTGCAACATACGTACCAGAATCACTGACGTGTGAAGAGGCCTAAGATGGGTTTTCGAGCACACTGATTAATAACAAGTAAATAGTCAAACAATAGTCAGTCAACACTACTATCAGCTGCCAGCTTCTATTTCATGACATATTGCACTTCATGATATTGGAACATGTAGGATAATAATTTTTGTACTTATTTGTGGAAAACCTGGAAATTTGGCAAAAAAATTGGAAAATTTTGCATCAGTTCAATTTTTGTAACACATTTTCTTTGTCAGAAAGATAGAAGAGTAAAGTTTATCAGCAATTGCTAATTTTTCCAACAAACTTTATAAAAATATTTTTTTAGGGACTATATCACATTTGAAGTGACTTTGAGAGACTTAGGAGACAGAAAATACCCAAAAGTGAAACCATTTTAAAAATCTACACCCCTCAGTCTGTTCAAAACCACATCCAACAAATTTATTCATCCTTAAGGTGCTTCACAGAAACTAAAACATTGCTGCTGAAAAAAATGAAAATGTTGCTTTCCCACAAAAATATTACTTTAGCCTCAAATCTTTCATTTTCTCTAGAGTATCAAGAGAGAATGCACCATAAAATGTATTGTACAATTTCTCCTGAGTAACCATATGTGTGGTGGAAATCTACTGTTACAGTGCATGGCAGGGGTCTGAAACGAAGGAATGTAATTTGAATTTTACCCGTGAATTTTAGCAAGTTGAGCCGTGAAAATGAAAAATTAAATTTGGACCACAAAAATGTTGCTTTAGCCCCAAATCTTTCATTTTCATAAAGGTAAGAGGAGAAAATACACTGTAAAGTTTATTTTGCAATTTTTCCTGAGTGTGCCAGTACCCCATATGTGGCAGAAAGCTACTGTTTGCACACATGGCAGGATGCATAAAGGAAGAAGCACAATTTGACTTTTTGAACAGAAAATTGGCTAATATAGGCAGTGGACATCAAGTCATGTATTAAGAGCTTCTGATGTGCCTAAATAGTGGAATCCCCTAACAAGTTACCACATTTTGGAAAACAGACCCTTCAAGGAATTTAGATGTTTGTTGAATACCTTGAACCTTACCTTGAGGTGCTTCACAGAATTTAATAACGTTGAGCCATGAAAATGAAAAGATACATTTTTACTACAGAAATGTTGCTTTAACCCCAAATTTTTCATTTTTACTAGGGTAACATTAGATAATGGATGATAGTTTGTTGTGCAATATCTCCTGAGTTTTTCAGTTTTCCATATGTGGTCAAAAACTTCTTTTCATGCACAGTACATATTGAAGAAGGCAAGGAGAGCCATATTTGAGTTCAGATTTAGCTTGAATGGTTTGCGGGTGCCATGTCACATTGGTAATCCTCCAGAGAAGGCAGAATAGCAGAAATCTCCATAAGTGACCCATTTTACAAACTGCACCCCTCAGTGAATTTATCCAGGGGTGCAGTGAGCATATTGACACTAAAGGCATGTGCCTAAGTTTTTTACTATTGGGTGGTGAAGAAAAAATAATAACATTTTTATCACTAAAATGTTTTAAACTGCAGATTTCTAATTTTTAAAAGGGGAATGGTTAAAAAAGCCCCATAATATCAAAAAAAGGAAAAACTGCAAGGACATAACATTTTTTTTATTAAAAGATATAAAAATAATAAAAATGTGAAACTACTTCAAATTCAGGAAAAGGGAGGGGGGGCATCTGGAACACACTGCTTAATATAGGTAGGGGCTTTTTTCCACTTGCGTACCGCTTCCAATTTGAGAGCATCGGAAGCGATATGATAATGACCCTCTGGTGCGTGCATCAGCCGAGGGTCATGCTACTGTGATGTGATCTTGCGATTGTATCACAGCCTCGGAGAAGAGGGAGGGAACACTTTCTCCTATCTCCTCCGCTGTCTTTCTCTGCGTATATATTGCACTGCAGTCACATAACATGCGAGTGCAGTGCGATGTTTCACAAACTCGCATAGGCTTGTATGGGGGTGCGTGAGCCGAGACTCTCTGCAAAACGCAACAAGCTGCAAATGCACCGAGAGCACGATTCATGTCGAGAAATAGAAGTAAATAGGACACTGCCTCATTGATTAACACTGGCGCGAGTGCGATCTGATGTTTTATCGGATCGCACTCACACATGAAAATCTCAAGTGGAAAAGAGCCCTAATTGTAATGCTTCTAAATAGTATAGATTTGTATGGTAAAGTAAACATAGACAGTGGAGCGATATACCCAAAAGTAAGTAAGTAAACAATTAAACAAGTTAGTATATTAAATACTACAAAGCAAATATATCAATTCATAATAAATAATACATTCAGAATAAATATCCCAAAGTGGAGAGATGTTGCAGTGTGCAAAGTACCCCTAACTGTGAGCAGCGCCATACTGCAGTCTTTCAAAGGCAGAATGAACAAATCAACAGCAGTTGAAGAAGTGGCTTTGTATAACGTTCCTCTCACAGAGGAGTGAGCGATGCAATAATCAGGCAAGACAATAGGTGGCACTGAGCATACCTAGAGGCTGAGGGAAGTCAGGCAGGCCAAGATCAGAACTGAGAGTGCATGAAGAGACACAAGGAGCAGAAAGGAGAGAGGTCTGTGGCAAAAAAACGTGTGAAAACCGGATGCAGTGTTTATGTGGTTTCAGTGCAGTTTTTGAAGCTTTATTTGGGGCTAGCAAGAAAGAAAAATGTTGTCAAGAAAGCTAGGTGAGGTAATAAAAAAGAAAAAAAAAGATGTGAAACCTGCTCATCAGAGAAGATTTGACAATGAAGAAGATAAAGAATGGCTCATCCCGTTGCCCTGGTGTGGTGGCAAACGGGGTAATATATGATACTGATACCAGTGGTAATGTCAGTTGTAGAAGTTTATTTTTAGCCCTTGTGCCCACAGGGTGTTTTTTAACATTTTTTCTAGCATTTTTCCTTTCTTTTTTAGG
The DNA here is from genome assembly GCF_048569485.1 of Anomaloglossus baeobatrachus. Classification (NCBI taxonomy): domain Eukaryota; kingdom Metazoa; phylum Chordata; class Amphibia; order Anura; family Aromobatidae; genus Anomaloglossus; species Anomaloglossus baeobatrachus. The sequence continues at coordinate 209,989,641 of NC_134359.1, read as the reverse complement.
GTACGTCTACACGATCAATGTTCACAGCATGTTGGATGCAGCATGCTTCAGGTGCATCCATAATGCTGGCTGCATTGTACTGTACAAGCATTGTGGATGGGATTTCTAGTAATCCTGTTTCCCCAAGAAAACACTGACCTGCGGTGCAAATTTCTGAGCTGCAGCATGTCAATTGTTTGCTGGAGAGTTGCAAGTGTTCGCCATAGGGAGAACACAAGCGAGAGAATGCAGTTCCTTGAACCCTGATCATGGGCATGGGCAGCTGTGGTTTCCTGCATTCTCCTGCAGAGAAGTCTCGCTGCCCCACAGATCAGGACCTGCAGCGTCCAGGATGCAGCGAGTGCAGATCATGTGCTTGTACCTGTGATCAATAAAAGCAAGGAAAAATCATCCCAGCAAAGCCTATGAGAACCATGACTTGCTGTTGCTTCTTTTTTTCCTTGCTTTTTTTGTTGCTTAAAAGGAATGTCACTTGTTTCAGGCTATGTGCCTACAGTGTGTTTTTTTCAACATAAAAAGTATGTCTTAAGCCCGCTTTACACGCTGCAATGTATCTTACAATGTGTCGGCGGGGTCACGACGTAAGTGACGCACATCCGGCATCGTAAGGTACATTGCAGTGTGTAACTGCTACGTGCGATTTCGATTGAACGGTAAAACGTTCAACGCACATATGTCATACATTCCTCATGAATTGTACGGCAGATTGTTCATCGTACCCGGGGTAGCACACATTGCAGTGTGTGACACCCCTGGAGCGATGATAATTAGATCTTACCTACGTCCTGCGGCTCCCGGCCGGTAATGCGGAAGGAAAGAGGTGGGTGGGATGTTTACGTCCCGCTCAGCTCCGCCCCTCCGCTTCTATTTGCCGGCTGCCGCGTGACGTCGATGTGACGCCGAACGTCCCTCCCACTCCAGGAAGTGGACGTTTGCCGCCCACAGCGAGGTCGTATGGAAGGTAAGTATGTGTGACGGGGGTTAATCGTTTGTGTGGCACGTTCAACAAATTGAACGTGCCACACATACGATGGGGCGTTGCAAATCGCATACGATATCGTATGCAAAATTGCAACGTGTAAAGCAGGCTTTAGCAGGAAAAAAGCTGCTGAAAAAATATGCTTTTTGCATGTGTTATTGCATTTTTTTCATGCTTTTTCTTATGCTTTATTTCATGATTTTTGTGCATTTTTTGTCATGGCAATAGCGGGGTTCAGGCACTGTACCCCTGCAGTTGCCGTCAGATCTCAAGCTGATGTCACAGCCGATACCCAGCTCTCACTGCCCGAAGAGGTGCCCGCGCTGCTCCCAGCAATTTAACCCTATGAATGCTGCAATCAATGTGATTACAGCAGTCAGAAGGCAGGGAGAGGGATCTCTTACCTTTCCCTGGTGATTGGGTCCCATTGAAAGTGATCACAGGGGCCCGATCACTACCATAGTAACCCTGGGTCATCACCATGATGACCCAGGCTTACTGAACTACAGATCACCTCACAGAAAAGGGCCCCTTTGTAACTGGATTTCCCTCCAGCAAAGTCTCCTGGTACAGATCGCAAAGCCTAGGTGCAGGGAAAGCCAGTGACGACACAAGGTTAATCAAGTTTCTGCCAGTGGATCTGCAGGAAACCCCAGTGATCCACCAGCATGAACGCGGTTCACCTTGTGACGTTTCTCAGGTTACCTATGGTCACAGGTGAACTTTCAGCTGTGACCATCTGTACTGCCCCGCGGGCTCGGCCAGCCGCCGAGCCGCTCAGATCCGTGCTCGTATGGTGGGTCGCTCGAGCTCTTCATGGACCCAGGGGTCATGTTGCTCTGTAAGGGGGGTTTGGCGCTACATGCAGGGACTCCGGTGGGGAGTTCCATGGCCGAGGCCGCGGTGGTTTGTAAGGGATTTTTAAGTTCATGACGCCACCCACGGGTTGTGGTGAATGGATGGACACCACCGTTGCCATTGACTAGGACTCCCAGGGATGGTGTTGCGCAGTTTGGTGTTGACCCCTCCGTTGGTAGGGGAGTGATGGTCCTGGGGGCCCGAGGAAGGCGCTAAGGCAGGGGAGCGGGTGCGTGCTGGAGTGTCGGTGCGGTGCAGCGTGGTGCGCGGCCCGAAGGCACTGGTGTACTCACTATGACACAATACACTGAAGTCTCTGGTAAACCTAACGGGATGATGAACGGGGCCCACAGCCGGCTGCAGCTTCTCCCTTAACAGGTTGGTGGTTTCCGCCTTTCTCCTGCACCTCCTTAATGTGAATGTTCTGACTCCTATGCCTAAGCAACGGTAGTCCGCTCCCCGGCTTGCTGGGTGTCAGGAGAGCCCTGTTTGCCTGCAGACGCTGGCCCTTTGGGTCTCTATGCCTTGGCGGTGGCTTTACCCTAAAAAGTTGGGCTATTTTCTTCAGTCGGGTCTTGTGTGGGAAAGGTCCTAAAGTCTAGTCTTCAATCCGTTGATTCGACTTAGCCTAGTGATTTCTGGGCTTCGTACTGGGTCTGAGTACCCCTCCTGGTGCTCCGGTTTCCAATCGATTCCCCGGTTTGGTACCGGCGGGCCTCCGCCCGACCCCGGTCCCTATGGTTCCACCGGCTGTAATCCCAGCTCTTGCAGGCGGCCACCACCATCTGCCTCCTTGCCAGAGGTGACTGGGCTCCAACCCAGCCACCTGAGTAGACTATTGGCAGGCCTGGTCACAGGTCTGCCCTTGAACTCGACTTCTCTCCTCCACTATCAAAGCGACTCTCTAGAACTACTGCTTTTCCGCCTCCAGGCCTGTGAACTCCTCGGTGGGCAGAGCCAACAGCCTGGCTCCATCCCACTGGTGTGGACATCAAACCTGGAGGGTGGTGACAAGGGTTTATAAGTTTGGCTCCTGTCACCTTTTTAGGGAGGGGGTGTGTGTGCATGGGACTGCCTGGGACGACCTGACTAGTCCAGGGCGTCACACATCACTTACCTGAGTCAAGTTACCACTGATCGCGGCTCACTCTCTACCTGCAATCACAGCGTTTGGTCATGTTCCACGGCCGCATGCTGTAATTTCAGATGTAGCAGATCTGAATCTTCGTAGGACCTCATGTGGATTACGTTGGACCTTCAAGGGTGTTTTTGCGGTTAACAAAGTGGTGAGAGAGGGTTTTTCTTTTATTTCAAATAAAACATTTTCCTGGTGTTTATGTTTATTTACTTTCACTTACAGATTAGTGATGGGGGGATGTCATAGACATCTGCCATTACTAATCTAGAGCTTAGTGACAGCTGTGGGTTCTTAGTAACCTCTTATATTACCCCGATTGTCACCGCACCAGTGCATAATATCAAGGGTAATTAGTGTGTAGAGTTGAGCGTGGTTTGTGGTTCTCCAGTTCGCGGTTCGAGTGATTTTGGGGGCTGTTCTAGATCGAACTAGAACTCGAGCTTTTTGCTAAAAGCTCGATAGTTCTAGTTACGTTCGAGAACGGTTCTAGCAGCAAAAAGCCAAGCTAATTACTAGCTGGCTTTCCGCTGTAATAGTGTAAGTCACTCTGTGATTCACACTATTATGAAATTTCAGCGTATAGTGTGCGGGAACAGCGCATTCAGATCACTGCTGCTGGGACAATGGCGATCGCCATTTTTTTTTTTTCTGTTCTTCCTTCCCTCCCTAAGCGTGCGTGTAGTGGGGCGGGCCAGCATGTCAATCAATCCCAGACACACACAGCTAAGTGGACTTTTAGCCAGAGAAGTAACGGCATGTGTGATAGGATGTCCATGTAACATGTCCCTGCATTATAAAAACGGACATTTTGTTCCAGTACGGCATTATCTGCCTTCTGCGTCTGGGTGTCAGTCACCTGTCATGCAGCTCCTGTCGCCGATACTGCTGTTTACGCTCTACACACAGCGCTATACAGAATAGGGATAGAAGTTTCTTTCAGCCCTTGTAAGGGCTAATTCCAGGAGGCTCAGAGCCATAGGTGACAGTCAGGTCCGTGGAAACCGTTGTTTAACAGCTACAGATAAGAGCGTCTCTGTAGCTAAGGTCGGGGAGCTCCTTGCTGCATTTCACCATTAGGAGGGATAGAAAGTGAGGCTTCCTTTCCTCTACACTGACCCACAACCTGGCCACTGTACCCTCCTGCCCTTTGCACACTCAAGCTCATTGTTACTAAGCCATTATACTAGCAAACACTGAGGAAACTTAGTGGCATCCTAAAAGTGGCTGTTGGACTTCATTAGTGTCCCACTGGTGCAAAGATATTTGCAGCACCTCTGCATTGCACCCTCAAGCTCATTGTTTCAAAGCCGGGAAAAAAAAAAGGGGAAAAATGCACGGTTTCGCTGCGCTGCTCAGAAAGGTAGTGATGAGGTTATTTGGGATGTAGATTTATTAATTATTTACATGCCACATAACCTCATCACTACCTTTCTTAGCAGCGCAGTGAAACCGTGCCTTTTTCCCCTTTTTTTTTTTTTCCCCTGCATCATAATTGTTATAGACAATGAGGAACATAATGATGACGAATAGACACAGATACCAGATTGGGATGACAACTTAAATATTGGTTCACGTCAGGAAGAGGCTCGATCTGAGGGAGAGGGGAGTGGAAACACAACGCTTGATGAGGAAGTTCTAGATCCCACCTACTGTCAACCCACAGTCAGGCATTCGAGGAGGTCAACAGAGGCGGTGAAGGAGGATGCTACTTACGACAAAGTTACCTTGCGCCTTCCTGGACAGAGGAGGAGTACTGGTAGCACGTCTACAACTGCATCCTCAGCCACCACTCTGCCTCTGAGCACTAGTCAGGGTGGCCCAGCAGGTCGCATGCCCTCTAAGCCTTGCCTAGCCTGGTCCTTTTTTGACATAGCAAAAGATCACACAAATCATGTGATATGTAAAATTTGTCGTGATTCTGTTAGTAGAGGGCAAAACCTCAGCAGTTTGACAACTTCTTCCATGAATCGTCATGTGAATAAATATCATATGTCCCAGTGGGAAGCTCACCGTACTGCAATGCGGCCTAGCGGAGTGGACCATCCACCGCCTGCCCCTTCCAGTGCATCCGCGCGGTCTTCATCTTCTAGGACTGTGGGGACAGCTGTCACACCTGGCTTTCCACGCACAACTTCCACCACTGTAACCGCAACAGGCAGTTTGCTTGGTAGGTCATCAGTTGGTTTGGAAGGGGAAACAAGTGCGTGTGTACAGCTCTCTCAGACATCAATAGCACCAACGTTGGATGAAGGCAACATCATGTTTACCCCTGTACTTTCCTCACAAACCTGCATTTTTCCAGGGACACCCTACTCACCACCATTTACACACAGCAGCCAGATCTCTGTCCCTCAGATGTGGACAAATGAAAGGCCATTTCCTGCAACCCATGACAAAGCTAAGAGGTTGACTTTATCCCTCTGTAAGCTCTTGGCTACCGAAATTCTGCCATTCTGCCTGGTGGACACACAGGATTTTAAAGACCTTATGTCTGTCGCTGTGCCCCAGTACCAGATGCCCAGTCGCCACTACTTTTCTAAGAAAGGTGTGCCTGCGCTACACCAGCATATCGCACACAACATCACCGCTTCCTTGAGAAACTCTGTGTGTGAACGGGTGCATTTCATCGCCGATACTTGGACCAGTAAGCATGGACAGGGACGTTACATGTCGCTGACTGGGCACTGGGTAACTATGATGATAGATGGTGAAGGGTCTGCTGCACAAGTCTTGCCGTCCCCACGACTTGAGTGTCAATCCTATGTCTGTCCAAGTTCCTCCACTGATTCTGCCTCCTCAACCTCGTTTGGGTCCTCCACCTCCACCCCAAGCTTGCCTGGTCAGGCCACCAGCGTTGTAACTGCACAGAAGGAATCACGCACCCCTCATTACTATGCTGGCAGCAGAGCGCAACGGCATCAGGCGGTCTTTGTCTTGCAATGTCTTGGAACTAAGAGTCACACAGCGGCTGAGTTATGGACAGCTCTGGAGACTGAGTTTGGTAAATGGTTGTCTCCACTCAACCTGCAGCCTGGTAAGGCCGCGTGCGACAATGCTGCAAACCTGGGTGCGGCCCTTCGCCTGGGCAAGGTGACACACGTGCCTTGTATGGCTCACGTGTTGAACCTTGTTGTCCAGTAATTTTTAACACACTATCCCGGCCTAGATGGCCTTCTGAACAGGGCACGAAAACTGTCTGCTCACTTCTGCCATTCAACCGCCGCAGCTGAGCGACTGGCATCGCTCCAGAAGTCTTTCAGATTGCCGGTTCATCGCCTAAAATGCAATATGCCGACACGCTGGAATTCGACTCTCCACATGTTACAGCGACTGTGGCAGCACCGCCGAGCCCTGGTGCAATACGTCATGACGTATAGCTTGGACCAACGAGATGCAGAGGTGGGGCAGATCACCCTGATGGAGTGGTCTCAGATCAAGGACCTATGCATCCTTCTGCACAGTTTTGACATGGCGACGAATATGTTTAGCGCTGACAATGCCATTATCAGCATGACGATTCCAGTCATTTACATGCTGGAGCACAGGCTAAACACTATTCAAACTCAGGGGGTGGGACAACAGGAAGGGGAGGAACTACAGGAGGATTCATATGCGCAAGACACAACAACATCACCAAGGTCCAGACGTTCATCATCAGCAAGGCGGCAGGCATGGGACCATGGGGGATATGGATCAACAAGGACGCATGGTACCAGGCGAAATGTTGAGGAAGGTGCAGGAGAACATGAAGAAATGGAGGACGAACTGTCCATGGACATGGAACACTCAGCGGATGAGGGAGACCTTGGTCAAATTTCAGTTGAAAGAGGTTGGGGGAGATGTCAGAGGAAGAAAGAACGGTTAGCACCTCTATGCCACAAACACAGCGTGGACTTGGTCCGCATGGCTGCGCCAGAAACATGAGCGCCTTCTTGCTGCACTACCTCACACATGACCCTCGTATTGTCAAAATTAGAAGTGATGGTGAGTACTGGCTTGTCACACTATTAGATCCCCGGTACAAGTTTAAATTTTGTGACATAATTTTAGTTATAGAAAGGGACGCACGTATGCAGGAGTATCAGCAAAAGCTGTTACTCGATCTTAACCAAATACCCGTGGTGCACGGAGTGAATCTCCCAGTTGTAACTCGACAAACATAGGACGGTCTTGTCATCTTCAACAGTCTAACCGTACCAGCAGGACCATATCTGGTGCTGGTAACAGCAATTTTATTGAATCTTTTCATAATTTTTTTAGACCATCCTTTGGAAGGCCACCAGAGACAACAAGTCTGACACATAGTCAACGGCTGGAGAGGATGATACAGGAGTATCTCCAAATGAACATCGATGCCATGACTTTGCAACTGGAGCCTTGCTCATTTTGGGCTTCAAATCTTGAAAAATGGCCAGAGCTCTCCACTTACGCCTTGGAGATCTTGTCATGTCCAGCTGCCAGCATTCTCTCTGAACATGTCTTCAGTGCTGCTGGGTGTGTGCTGACAGATAAGCGCACGCGTCTGTCCAGTGACAATGTGAACAGACTAACTTTCATCAAAATGAACAAGTCATGGATCCACAAGAAATTTACTACCCCTGTGTCATCCTGGGGAGAGTAAATGCTTGTGTATTTTGAATGTGCTTGCTGCAAATCTACCTGTGAAGTGTACAACTGTGGCACAAGTGCTGCCACTGAAGGGGTGGGTGTCTGTGTGGCCCAATATTTGGAAAAAAGGGAGAATCCGCTTGGAGTAACCCTTGCTTGCTGTGTTTCTAAAAATGATCCAAGATGAACAGATCTGGGATCAGCAAAGACTTTGCTACCTACCCCGGTGCCATCCTGGGGACGGTTAAGTATGGCGTATTTTTGAATGTGCTTGATGCAAATCTACCTGTGAAGTTTACGACTGGGGCACAAGTGCTGCCACTGAAGGGGTGGGTGTCTGTGTGGCCCAATTTTTGGAAAAAAGGGAGACTCCGCTTTGAGTCACCTTGCGGTGTTTTACATCATTTTAGAAGGGTATGCCATGCCTATATCTGTGTCTCCTCCTCTTCTTCATTGTCCAGCTCTTTTGTTTTCACATGAGTGTATGTCCTTGTCACTTTCCCATGTGTTTGTGTTGTATTGTGAGTTGTTTGTCACTTTTTGGACACCTTTGAGGGTGTTTTCTATTTGTTTTTATATGTTTGTGATTGCCTCCCATTGTTTCCTATGCGGTTCGAGTGGTTCGCCGAACCAAACGCAAACAAGACCTTGGTTCGGCGAGCCGAACCACGACCGGTTCGCTCATCTCTATTCGTGTGCACACAACTGATAAGTAGATAGAATATAGAATTCACCGCACTCATCAAAGGATTTCATGCAAATATGTTCTTATTTATGCAGACAGATGATGGACAGGTGAAGGTACAGGGAAATGTGACACAGAACTATCCTTGTCACTGCTATACTGTTCTGAGGAAGGGGGCTTCGACCCCTGAAATGCATTGACCTGTGCATAGCTCATACAATAAAGACTTGCATGAAAGTTTTTCAGCTCGTATTGGTGATAAGCGCGGCATTACACCCGTTTTTCCTTGGGAATGTGTAAAGAGAGAGTCAGAAGCCATATGGGCAGTGCAGTCTCCACAGAGAAAAAAAAAATCTATAAACTATTGACTTTAGCCAGAGAGGATGATTCTTGATGTCCCAGAGTTCTGGATTACATTGTAATAAGTGACTATATCTTGACTCATTTCACCCCTGCAGTACTCTAAAAGTATCACTGAGCCAGTGCCAGCACCTGGTCGACATTAAAAGAGTTTCAGTATACTAAATAATAGATGTAGTCAGAGATATGTCACATTGTGATTGTAGTATTATTTGGTCTCTATATGGTGGTATTATTCATTCACAGTAGTTATGAAATGTAGGGTTAATCTACGGAAATCTAGTGCAGCATATTGAGCCCCACATTCACCAGTAGAGCACAACTGTTGAGCCTTCTGTAAAGTATAAGTAGTACTACTGATAATTATTTTAACATTTATCAAAACTGGGGATCCATTTTAAACAATACTTTTTTCATTGATCTTCTGCTTTGTCATCACTGACCAATTATTTAGCTTCTGCCCAAAACAAAAAACAAAATACAGAAAATATTTGGTAGTAGCGAGGCTGACCCAACTCATAAAATATAATATGAAAGATGCCACACCCCTATGAAACTGTATCAAAAGGTTTGTGTTCTATCCCTACCTCCACACACAGTGCTCCCCCCCTACCAGCCCATCTTCCAGCATTTGTGTGTGTCATTCCTATCCTATATTTTATTAGATTTTGATATCCCCGACTAATTTATTTGTCTTTCCATTATTTTATCTCTTAGAGTAATTCTCAATTGTTTTAATTGGGCATTTTATGTACATGCCCAAAAATGCTATTATTCACAACGTCTAACCCCTATATTGGGCACATTATGTATAGGGCCAATAATGTTATTTTTCACAGGGTATAACCCCAATATTGGGCACATTATGTATAGGGCCAATAATGTTATTATTCACAGGGTATAACTCCAATATTGGGCACATTATGTAAAGGGCCAACAATGTTATTATTCACAGGGTATAATCCCAATATTTGGCACATTATATATAGGGCCTATAATGTTATTATTCACAGGGTATAACCCCAATATTGGGCATATTTGTATAGGGCCAACAATGTTATTATTCACAGGGTATAACCTCCATATTGGGCATATTATGCATAGGGCCAACAATGTTATTATTCACAGGGTATAATCTTAATATTGGGCACATTATGTATAGGGCCAACAATGTTATTATTCACAGGGTATAACCTCCATATTGGGCATATTATGTATAGGGCCAACAATGTTATTATTCAGAGGGCATAACCTCATATTATGTATATGGCCAATAATGCTGTTATCCACCTCGCATAACATCCAAGAATAAGGCATGTGTTTTATAAGGTTTGTATAAAAAGAAAGACACTTTAATTGTTGAAAAACAATTAAATTTTATAATGTATCAGACAAAACATTTCAGTAAAATTACAGGACGTCATAGAGCATTTCCATTATTTTACCATCTTTATAGAATAATATAAACTATTATAATCATATGCAACATTTCTGTATTTAATAATATACAACATTACAATTTTTAGAGAATGATACAGTGCATTACAATTCAAGTTAATCAGTTATAAGCATATCAGTGATATCCTCAGCCACATGGATTGAAGTATCGGTAGAGTTCTTTTTAGGCGGCAATGTTCTTTGTCTGATACTTAATGGTGGGGATTGTAAAAATTGAATTGCACGTCATGGTGTGAATAGCACTCAAGGTGTAGATACTCCACTAGGTTTATTGATGGACATTTTTCATTTGTCTAAAATCTCTCTAGTAGTGGGATTACCCACAATGGAAGACAGAATATTTAGCTCTGTCGTTGCCTACATAAACGTATCCCAAACTTGAGGTAAATTCTTTTTGGTCAGGGAATGGCTCTGTGTTATATTACATAACAAATCCCTCATGTTAGACCCTCGTATTACAGATCTTTAGAAAATAAATTTGCTTTTGAATCGACCATCAGGGTTTTCGGTAGGGGGGTACTCTGGTGCCGGGACTACGGATACTTTACTCTCGATGGCGTTATCACAGGTAGTCGGTCCCGGCTTCGTGCCCTGGGCGCTCACTCTGCGGCTGGGGAATGGGGTACAGGGATGATTTTGGGGATATACGTGACGCCACTTGTGGTGTCTGGTAAGCGGGATATACCAGCGCTGCCCGCGGCCGACCTCTGAGGCGATGGTGACGGCAGCTTAAGATCTCTCAGCTCCCCACAGGTGGAGCTATTTTACCTCAGGGCGGCGGGTTGCTGACCAGGAGGGAAGCGACCGAGCGGGGATGGCTGCCTTCTTCTCTGACATTGCAGGGTCCTGTCGAACGGCGGAGAGACGACACACCGAGTCCACATAAGCTCAAACAAGTCCTTTTTACTACCATCTGGTTTGTTTTGCACAGTACACAGCAGAAACAGTTCGGCTACCAGAAGGCCAATGGTCACAGATTTCGGAAAAGATTTAATGACAGAGTCTCTCTGTGAGGTAACCTTTCTATGTCTCTTTCTCGGTCCCTGCTCTGAGGGCTCTGTGACTCCCTCTTTAACCCACTCGTTAGTCTCGTCACTGGTTTTCCCAGGGGTCTGATGCTGCACGATTTCTTTATCTATCCCGCAACAGCGTCGTGAATTCGGCTTGGGGTTAGTAGTCAGACTCTTGATGGGTACTGGGACTCCTCTAATTTAGGATCCCAGGTTAACAGTCAATGGTTTGGGAATAAACCTAACAAACCTCCTCGGTTCCGTTATACCGGTGTCGACCTGAACTCTTCAGCCGGCTCTCGCCAGACCTAAAGTGTCCTACTTCCGTCTGCGATACCCATTTTCCTGTGTCTTTCTTTTCTTTTGGGGTACCCTCGCTCAGGACATCGAGCCTATGTTATTTCTAGCCCTTCTTTCAGTCATCAATTTACTCTTGTCTCTTCTAGTCACTCCTTACTGACTGGCTGTTAACTGACTAACTGTCACTCAGTCATCCTGTCAATCACGTCGCGTCTCACGCTCAGCTAGGCTCCACCCCCTTATGGACCTACTATATAAACAGTCCCAGGAATATGAAGGTAGGGGCTGCTGAGTCAATGTTACTCAATCTAATATAAGACTCTGCATTTCTTCTCTCTTTCACCTGTAACCAAAGAGCACTGCACCTTGCTGTTAAGGTGCTGTATTCCCCTGTAGTTCCTAACCACAGGGGCGCCACATAACCTTTTAGTTAATCACACTTGTCCCCGAGTGTGGCAACAAGGTTTGGGTTAAGCTAAATATTTTCTTATAATTTAACCATAACATGTTGGTAATATTTACTATATTTTTTTTTTTTTAACACAGAGTCTAAAAAATAAAAACTACAAAAATTGAATAAGATAGGTCACCAGCACCTGCAGCATTAGTCCATTGGCCGTAAGCTGTTAAAGAAACTTTTGCCCCACCCAGTCTTGTGGCTCAGTCTTCGCTTAAAGTGCATCAACAAACAAAAAAATATATCAACAGTTACGAGTGCTTTAGTTTAACAGCTCTAAATGTGGTGAGGTTCCATATCAGTCATAATCACTGTAGGCCTCTTGGCCCTGGAGTCACCTTACTGGCCCCTATACAGTATTATGCCAGCTTCCTTCACCCCTTTTATACATTAATACTATCTAACTATTCAACTCTTTACATATTCCACTTTCTACATTTTATTCTCTGTATCTAAGTGGTGGACAGCCAAAGTTAATATGTGTTGACCTGCGTAAAATTGGTATACTTGAGGGTCTACTTACTCTCCTAGTGGAAATGGCAGGTACACCGACTGCAGGAATCTCTGATTCCATTACAACGGGTGGTTCTTCTGCTCTGGGCGTTTCACTAGGTTGTGGAAAAGTCACCATCGGTATCAAGTATACGCCATCTACTTGCGGCCAATCTGCAGGAAGTTCTCCTAAAATCGTGTTGACTATTCTTTCTTTCTCTTCTTTTCTCTAAATAGGAACTCTCTCTACTGGTTGCAGCTGTTGAAGGTATTTCTTTAAATGATCCCTGGACACCGTGGTCGTTATTTCACTTTTGTCTTTACTAATCAAACACGTTTTCTGATTGTTGAAGTTTGATGATGGTTGTACAGTGTAGGGTTCTGCCTCCCATTGATCATCTAACTTATGCAGTCGTCTTTTTCTCTTTAAGACTAATTCATCTGGTAGTAAGGGTGTTCCTTCAGCACTTTTGTTAAAGTTTGTTTCTTGTTTTTCCTTTGATTTTTCCAGGCTGCTCTCGACACATTCCTGTATTTTCTGATATTGCTCCTTTCTTTTTACTTCCCAATTTGCATCTGAGGTATTTTAATCAGGAACTATTATGTCCATCTCCAAATCCACCGGCAATGTTCCTGGTCTTCCTCTCATAACGTATGCAGGGGTGCAATTTGTTGAGCTTACTGGAATGTGGTTATACATGTCAACTAGATCTGGTAACTTCTCTGGCCATCTGTTCCACTCCTCCAAGGGCATAGTTTTTAGCAGCTCTATCACAATGTGATTCATTTTCTCACACATGCCATTAGTCTGAGGATGATAAGGCGTATTGCGAATTTTCTTGCATCCGTATAATTAACAGAATTCTTTAAATAGTTCAGACTCAAAAGTCGGGCTTTGATCTGTTAATACCCGTTCTGGATATCCATGTGGTCTGCAGAAATAGGCTTGGAATGTTTTTGCCGCTGTGTTCGAGCCGTTAAGTCCTTCACTGGAGCTACTACTAGAACCTGTAATAGTGGTCCACCATGGTAAGAGCATAAGTATAACCGGATCTGCTGGGTATGAGCTTGACGTGATCAAGGACTACCAGCTCTAATGGCTGTTTGGTAATGATGGACTGTAGCAGTGCCTTCTGACTGTTACGGTCTTTTCTTCTTAATGAGCATGGTCCACAATCTCTACACCATTTCTCTATAGTAGATCTCATGCCAATCCAGTAAAATCTTTCACGTAACAGGCTCTCCAACTTCTTCCATCCAATATGTCCTGATTGATTATGATACATATCTAACACCATTTGGGTGTCTCTTTTTGGAACCAAAATTTGCCAAACCATCTCATGTGTACTAGGATTATTATATCTTCTGCACAGTTTATCTTGATGGATAAATAACCTACTTCTTTCTTTCCACAATTGCTTGGCCTCTAGTGGGGAATTTTTGTCAAGTTTGCAGCTTGGTTCGGTTACTAGCTTTTTCACTAGACTCACTGCCGGATCACTATCTTGGGTTTCTTTCCAATTATAGTGAGGCAACGGGTTCAATGCTATATTCTGCTGGTTTTGATAGATAACAGCCTCTGTCACTTCCCATTTTCTGTTCTTATGGAAAGCTGGGAGTTCTATTTCCTCCAAGTCATCCTCCTCTACTTCTGATCCTGGTAGATATGCCTGAGGATTCCTAGACAGGGCAACAGCATTGGCATTTTTACGGCCTGTCCTGTACTTGATGATAAAATCAAAATTTGACAATCTGGCCATCCCGCGTTGCTCCAATGCGCCAAGTTTTGCGGTGTCCAGATGCGTCAATGGGTTGTTATCTGTATAGGCGACGAATTTTGAAGCAGCCAGATAATGTTTAAACCTTTACGTTATGGCCCAGATCAAGGCCAAAAACTCCAACTTAAAAGAACTATAAATTTCAAGGTTTCTTTTGGTGGGTCGAAGTTTCCTGCTGGCATAAGAAATTACCCTTTCTTTTCCATCTTGTACCTGAGATAATACTGCTCCTAGGCCTACATTACTTGACAGGACAGGACAAATGGTAGGTTATAATCAGGATATGCCAATATTTCCTCCCCAGTCAGACCTGTCTTCATCTGTTGGAAGGAATCTTCTTGCTCTTTACTCCATACCAATGATGGTTCTGACCTTCTTCGTTTAGTTTGGCCTACCAGTAGGTCTTGTAAAGGTGCTGCCATTTTCGTATAGCCCCTTATAAATCTCCAGTAATATCCGACCAAACCCAGGAACTGGCGTACTTCTCTGATGGTGGTTGGTCTCTGCCAATCTTGGATAGCTGTTATCTTCTCTGGATCTGGTGCCATTCCATCTGCGCTAACTACATGTCCAAGATATTGGACTTTTGGTTTCAGCAGGTGACATTTTGATGGTTTAAGCTTCATTCCATATTTTGCTAGAGATGCAAATACCTCAGCCAAGTATTCCAGGTGATCTTCATAGCTCTTGGAGTATACGATTACATCGTCTAGGTACAAGAGTACGGTCTCAAAGTTCTTGTGTCCCAGGCAACATTCCATGAGCCTTTGAAATGTTCCTGGTGCATTACATAATCCGAACGGCATCCTATTAAATTCACATAGGCCCATTGGTGTTGTAAATGCCGTCTTCTCTCGGTCTTCCTCTGCCACGGAGACCTGCCAATATCCACTAGGGAGATCTAATGTAGAAAAATAATTAGCAGTCCTCAATGCAGCAAGAGACTCCTCTATATGGGGTAACGGGTAAGCATCTTTGTGAGTGATCTTATTTATTTCCCTGTAATCCACACACATCCTCATAGTGCCATCTTTTTTTCTAACTAGGACTAAGGGTGCTGCCCAGTCCTAGTTAGGACTCTCTTATAACCCCTGCCTCTCTCATGTCCCGCAGCATCTCTTTTGCACACTGGTAGTATTTTGGTGGCACGGGTCTATGTCTCAGTCTAATTGGGGGATGATTCCCTGTGGATATGTGATGACTTACCACTTCGACCTTCCCAAAGTCTAACGGATGCTTACTAAACACCTGTTCGAATTCTCGTGCTACCCGATAGATTCCATGTTTTTGATAGGAAGGGGTGGTATCAGTCCCTACATGCAACTGCTGACACCATTCCTCCAGCTGTCCCTTGGAGTCGTTGTCCTCCGCTTGATTTGACGGGGGCAAAGGCTTTATTGCCTGTATATGGCTGTCAAAGACAGTGTATAGCTTTGCTACTGTAATGTACCTGGGTAATTTTACTTCCTTTTCCCCACAGTTTATGATACAAATTGGTACTCTTCTTTTGCGTACATCCACCACCCCTCTGGCTGTCAGCAGCGTAGGTCTGTGCTCTGAGTATACTGGTTCTACAACTGCCTGGTATTCCTTTCCTCTAAGACCAATAGCTGCTTGACACCAGATTATCATTTCACTTTTAGGTGGTATCATAATAGGAAATTGGTCTGTAACCCGTACACTGCCAATTTCCCCTCCAGACAGATTTACCTGTTGTCTGTGTGTCAGGACTCGAATCTCACGATGTAGCACTCTCCTCTGTTCATGATCAGCAGTCACAGCAATCTGTCAGAGCACAAACAATACTTCCCCAAGGCAGTTTTTAATTAGATTTGTTCCAAGTACCATGGAGGGGCATTTGTTGTTAGGGTCATCTTCTACCACACATAATCCTTGGTCTTTTAACTCTACTCTCCCCAGTTTTAATGGGACTTCATTAAACCCAACCTGGTTTAGTGGTAGTCCATTGGCTGCTAATATAACCAAACTAGAATCTGGGGGTCTAAGATCGTCATCAGACCAATAGTGTTTGTACAATATATGTGGGATGGTGGTTACTTGTGACCCAGTGTCCAAAAGAACTGACATGGGGATTCCTTCTAGTGTAATATTAAGGTACGGGCAGCCTCCCACGTACCGACTATGCCAGTCTTTCGGGGCCGACTGTCTTATTCCTGAGGCTCGGCCCTGGGCCCCAGGAATCGTCGGTTTAAAAGACATCCTCTTGTGAAATGGCCTGGCTTGTTACAACGAAGGCAGATGGGTTGTCCTGAAGAATCCGTGTGGTCCATGGCTCTTTGTTGGAATGGTGCGTTGGTCCCCTGAATGGGCGACTTGTTGGTTCCCTCCACGGGCGACATGTCGGTCCCCTCCACGGGCGACATGTACCTTTTCTTCATCCATGGAAAATCCTCAGAAGAACCAGCTAACTGTATTTTACTGGGTAGTTGTGAACCTGGCTGGTTCTGCAAGAGTGTTAGCACAAAGTCCATCTTTTTAGTCAGCTGCTGTACTTGGTTGCGCAAATCATCCTCTCTGTTTGATGTCTCAGCTGGCTTTACAACCTTTACCAAATCTTTAACAGAAAGAAATAGTAGAAATCGGGTTTCTGAAGCCGCGCCAAAGATCACCACCAGGACATCAGATTTATGTGACTTTATTACAGCATCGGTCTACGCGTTTCGTGAGCGCTGCTCACTTCCTCAGGACCATATGAAAGACACCATCAATTGAGATTTGAGAGATTTGATGGTGTCTTTCATATGGTCCTGAGGAAGTGAGCAGCGCTCACGAAACGCGTAGACCGATGCTGTAATAAAGTCACATAAATCTGATGTCCTGGTGGTGATCTTTGGCGCGGCTTCAGAAACCCGATTTCTACTATTTCTTTCTGTTATCAGCCCTTGGGTTGCCGCGGCCAGGATCCATTGATACATGCGAACATAGTAGTTGTGACTTTCACAACTACATATGGTGAGTAGTTTTTCTCCCCTCCATACCCTGTGTCTATAAGGGTAAGACCCTATTGCGCTCTTTGTCCACAGCTCCTGTTTTGTATTTACCAAATCTTTGGAAGCATTTGTTATGCCGGCGGGTGAAGTATCAACCTGCCAGGACGGGTCCACTGACTTGGCCGGCAACTTCTACTGTAATACTGTTATTGCTCTATCTTTTATAGCATCAAACTCAACATCAGGGTGATCTAAGACCCACATATGCACCTGCTGACGACTGACTTCTGACGTCAAGCCAGCTATGAACGGTTCGGCAACCATTTTATCCTCGTCGTCCACACTTGCTGGATCCACTTGCTTAAAGGACCGGAGTGCTACCTGTAAACGTAAGGCATAATCTCTGATGGTTTCCTTTGGCCCTTGTTCACATTGGTAGAATATCATCCTCAACTTAGCCCAGGTGCGTTTCTCAAAAGCAGATTTTAACTTGGCAAATATATTTTCTACGGAGTCTCTGTCAGTATCTTTCCATGACTCCACCTCCAGCACTGCTGCACCGATTAATTGTCCCAGCACCATAGTGGCTCGCTGTTTCCTGGTGATAGCATACATATCCAGTACCGCACATATTTTCCTCTTAAAAGCTGCCAAAGTGCCTGGTTTCCCTTCATAGATTAGCAAGCATTTTGCTCCGGGCATATACTGCAAGGTTATTGGCATCATTGAGGCTACTGGCGCAGCTCCTCCTTCTGCAGGGACCCAGGAATCATTGTCCTCACTCATGGCGGTGCCCCCTTAGTTAATTGCGGCTAGTTGCAAAGCCTTTAGATACAGTCAAAGTTCAGCACACACTAGGCTTTTGCATAGACAGACCCGCCTTTTGTCAGTTTTCGGGTCTTTTCGGAACCAGCCACTGCACTTCGGGTAGTCTGAACAGAGCGCTGAGCGGGACTTATCCTCGCTCTCCTTTTCACCTGTTGTGTGGCGCAGCTTCAATTTCTGTGGTAGCTCGCGCCTATTTCAAACCAATGAGCAACGCCATTTAATTACAATGACTATGGCGGTTCTGTGCGCACTTTACATAGCCAATAAAGTCTTTTTAGGCACAAATTTGTTGGTTTTTAAGTACGATCCTGTTTGTGATGCCAATTGAGTCGACCATCAGGGTTTTCGGTAGGGGGATACTCTGGCGCCAGGACTACGGATACTCTACTCTCGATGGCGTTATCACCGGTGGTCGGTCCCGGCTTCGTGCCCTGGGCGCTCACTCTGCGGCTGGGGAATGGGGTACAGGGATGATTTTGGGGATATATGTAACGCCACCTGTGGTGTCTGGTAAGCGGGATATACCAGCGCTGCCCGCGGCCGACCTCTGAGGTGATGGTGACGGCAGCTTAAGATCTCTCAGCTCCCCACAGGTGGAGCTATTTTACCTCAGGGCGGCGGGTCGCTGACCAGGAGGGAAGCGACCGAGCGGTGATGGCTGCCTTCTTCTCTGACATTGCAGGGTCCTGTCGAACGGCGGAGAGACGACACACCGAGTCCACATAAGCTCAAACAAGTCCTTTTTACTACCATCTGGTTTGTTTTGCACAGTACACAGCAGAAACAGTTCGGTTACCAGAAGGCCAATGGTCACAAATTTCGGAAGAGATTTAATGACAGAGTCTCTCTGTGAGGTAACCTTTCTATGTCTCTTTCTCAATCCCTGCTCTGAGGGCTCTATGACTCCCTCTTTAACCCACTCGTTAGTCTTGTCACTGGTTTTCCTAGGGGTCTGATGCTGCACGATTTCTTTATCTATCCCGCAACAGCGTCGTGAACTCGGCTTGGGGTTAGTAGTCAGACTCTTGATGGGTACCGGGACTCCTCTAATTTAGGATCCCATGTTAACAGTCTGTCAGGTTTCCAGGTTTTCCAGTTCTCTTTTGAATGAGCTTGCCCTCGGTTAACATGGAGTTTACTGTTCTGTTGCCCTACTTCTTGTCCAGCTGCTTAAAAGGCCGCCTCTAAGCCTAGTCCAGTGCCTGAGTATACTGCTTGCTGTGTGCTCCTGCTTTGCTGCTGCTAATCCTGATTGCCTTTGGATCCTCCTAAAGACTACCGACCGACCGACTCTGGACCTTACCCGGTTTCTCAAAGCTGTGCCCGGATTCCGTCTGCCATCTTCGGTCAGCACTCTGCCCGGTTCTCTCTGGTTTGTAACCACTCTGGACAATCATCCCGTACGGACACTCCTGGACTTTTACCGCTTGCCCCTTGTGTCCCGGCTGCGGCGCATTTAGGCCTTCCGGGGTGATTGCCGGACAGTCCCTGTATAGGGGTTCGCTCTGGTGGTCTCCCTGGGGGAGTCCGGTGCGTGGCCCCGGGAATTCCCTTCGCTCCGTTTCGGGAAGGTATTGTGTGTATTTGTACCGCTGTGTTTTCCGTTGTGTATCTACCGTGGTTACACATTATAAAATATCTTGTACCAAGAACTCGTCTCTGATTGTCATTGCCCTACGCTATCGAAATCCTCAGAACATATATAAGTATTACATTATACTCAGGCCATAAGAGGATTTCGCTGGGGCAATGACTGAGACACGAGTAGACCAGCTCTTCTCCATGATTAACTCCCTGCAGCAGGAGATGGAGGCGGTGCAGAATAAACTTAGAGATGTGGAGGCACAGCTGGGCCATGATCACCAGGTACTGGGGCCGGCTATACAGGATTTGCAAGTCAGAGTGGAGGCTCAGGAAGCCGTCCCCACTACGTCCGTATCAGCTGCCGGTATTCCTAGGTTACCCCCATTCCGTTTCAATGGTGATCGTAGTCAGTTCCGTGGATTTGTTAACCAATGTATACTGTTTTTCGATGTACATTCTGATTATTACCGTTCTGATCGGTCAAAGGTGTTATGTATCATCATGTTATTAACCTCACGAGCACTGGCTTGGGCTAATCCCATGATAGAGAATCGGGACATCCGTTTGAATCACCTGGATGACTTTCTGAACGCAATGGCGCAAATGTTTGATGATCCGAATCGCCGTGCTACCGCTGAAGCGGCTCTCCTTTCCTTACGTCAGGGAAAGCGTTCTGTCGTTGAATACGCCACTGAGTTCAAGAGGTTAGTGGTAGACACCGATTGGGGAAACAATGCCTTATTGTCTGTTTTCAGAAAAGGTTTGTCCGGTACCATCAAGGACGAGTTAGCCCGTTCCGAATCTCCAGGGGATTTTCAACTGTTTCTCCATTGATACCCGTTTGACGGAACGTAGACAGGAAAAATGGGCAGCTGTAAACCGTGTAAACAATATTGCGTTTCCTTCCAGAGAACCCGCTCTCAGGACGCCACGGGAGGCCGAGGACGTACCTATGCAAGTGGACTCTCTGCAAAAACGAGAGACCAACGAACGTCGTGAACACCGGCTCCGTGAGCGTTTGTGCTTCTATTGCGGTCAATCGGACCATTTCTTGATCGACTGCCCGAAACGTCCCAATCGCCCAAATAAGGTATTGGCAGCCATGGCAGAGTGTGACAACACGGACGCAGAGTCCGAAATCTCTGGGGCAAGTGGACACTTGGATGCGGTATTTCCCTTGACGGTAATGTCCACCTCACCGAAGGACTCAGAGGGGAAATACACCCATTGCTCACTCCCCATTCAGATCCGTTGGGAGGGACAGCTAATTCCTACCTCTTCAATGATAGACTCTGGGGCAGGGGGAAATTTCATGGACTCTTCCTTTGCCAGGAAACACAGTATCCGGACTCAGCAAAGATCCTCGCCGGTTACCATGGAGACGGTAGACGGATCCCCGTTAATCTCTGGACCAGTGGATCGGGAAACAGTACCGCTCGAATGCGTGATGAAGCCAGGTCAGCAGGGGACCCTTGTTTTCATGATAATTTCTTCTCCTCATTTTCCGATTATTCTAGGTATTCCGTGGCTACGGTCTACAAATCCCGTCATCGATTGGGAGACTAAAGAAATATCCTTCCCACCGCAGAGTGGTCCGACCCTTTGTCCAACTGTTCCGGTTCCAGTAACATCTAATACGGAGGGCACTGTACAGGTACCTGTTTTACCCCCGGTTTACCGTGACTTCGCTGATATATGCGACAAAAGAAAAGCTGATCGGCTTCCCCCGCATAGACCGTATGATTGCCCCATAGACTTACTCCCAGGGGCGGAGATTCCGTTTGGTCATGTCTACCCGTTGGCGGCACCTGAGCTAGCAGCACTAAAAGAGTATATTGATGAAAGCCTAGCCAAGGGATTTATTCGTCCGTCTACCTCACCCGCAGGGGCACCCATCTTTTTCGTGAAAAAGAAGGAGGGGACTCTGAGACCCTGTATTGACTACCGGGAACTGAATAAAATAACCATCCGGAACCGGTATCCGTTACCGTTGATTCCTGAGCTATTGGAGAGGGTCCAAGAGGCAAAAATATTCACCAAATTAGACCTCCGTGGGGCATATAATCTGCTTCGTATACGTCCCGGAGACGAGTGGAAGACCGCGTTCCGATGTCGGTACGGACATTTTGAGTACCTAGTGATGCCTTTTGGACTTTGTAACGCTCCCGCGGCATTTCAACATCTGGTTAACGATATTTTTAGGGATATCATGGACCAATTCATGGTGATCTATCTGGACGATATCCTAATCTTTTCTGATTCTCTACAGGAACACCAGGAGCACGTTAAGACCGTACTTACCCGTCTGAGGGAAAACCACCTGTACATTAAACTGGAGAAATGCGAGTTCCACTGCTCACAAATACAATTCTTAGGGTACGTCATCTCTCCTCAGGGACTGAACATGGAATCTAGCAAGATACAAGCCATTCTAGACTGGCCGGAACCGGGAAACATCAAAGAGGTACAACGCTTTGTCGGTTTTGCCAACTTTTACCGACGCTTTATCCGTAACTTTTCAGAGATTGTTCGTCCCATCACTCTGTTAACCAAGAAAGGACAGAAGTTTGTGTGGTCCGCCCAGGCCCAGGAAGCATTCCATCGTCTCAAGGTATGTTTTACCTCAGCGCCAATATTGGTACATCCGAATCCCGCTCTTCCCTTTATCGTGGAGGTCGACGCTTCCGACTATGCATTAGGGGCCATTCTTTCTCAAAGGACCGGGGACAAGAGTCTCTTGCATCCGTGTGCCTTCTTTTCCCGCCGGTTGTCCCCTGCAGAAAGGAACTATGACATTGCGGACAAAGAATTATTGGCGATTATTTCCGCTTTCAAGGAATGGAGACACCACTTACAGGGAGCCGCGCAGCAAGTGATAGTACTCACAGATCATCGTAACCTGGAATTTCTTAAGTCTGCCAGGTGCCTGTCTCCACGGCAAGCCCGTTGGAGCCTATTTCTTAACCAATTCAATTTTATCGTTACATACCGTCCAGGTTCACGTAATGGGAAAGCCGATGCCTTGTCCCGAATCCACGCCGTGGACTCCGTGCCTGGAACCCCGTCTCAGACCGTGTTATCGGATGCCAATTTCGTTGGAGTAATCCAGGACCAGGACTTGTGGAAGGACATCAAGCTGGCCTATGATGGTGACGTATTTCTTGCTGCCCCCCCGAAGGATGTAACGCTTGTTCTTCGGAATGGTGTGTGGTTGAGAGAGCGACGCATTTATGTCCCGGAGGCCGTAAGACTTCGGGTTCTCAAATTGGTCCACGACTCCGTGTTGGCTGGTCATAGGGGGGTACTGAAGACGCAGGAATTTCTGAGCCGTTTTTTCTGGTGGCCTACCTGTTTAAAGGATGTGAAGGACTATGTCCACTCATGTGTGGTTTGTGCCCGGTGCAAGGTCCCTCGTGTGGCTCCTACGGGACTCCTCCAACCGTTACCCGTGCCATCTCGCCCTTGGGGGTCTATCTCCATGGATTTTATTGTGGAGTTGCCAGTCTCAGGCGGGCACAATACCATTTTAGTGGTGGTGGATCGATTGACTAAAGCTGCTCACTTTATTCCGTGTACCGGTCTTCCCTCAGCCGCAGAGACAGTGGATTTGGTTATCCAGAACGTATTCCGATTGCATGGGGTACCAGACGAAATCATCTCTGACCGGGGCGTGCAGTTCACGTCTAGATTCTGGAAGGGGTTTTGTACGGCACTCCAGATTGATGTCTGTTTGTCTTCTGCATACCATCCTCAGACAAATGGGCAGACCGAACGGACGAATCAAACCCTGGAACAATACCTTCGATGTTATGTCAGCCATCTCCAAGACGATTGGTTGAAGATGCTTCCGTTGGCGGAGTTCTCCTATAACAACACTCAGAGCAGCTCCACTAAGGTAACGCCCTTTTTCGCTAACCTGGGTTACCATCCGACTGTTTTACCTAGGTCACCGGTTGCGGTTTCGGTGCCAGCGGTGGAGGACAGATTGACGGAACTACGACAAAATCTGGAGGTTCTAAAGGACACTGTGGCTACGGCCCAGGAGCGTTACAAGAGGTCGGCAGACACTCACCGGAAACCGGCACCCATGTACAAGGTAGGGGACTCTGTATGGTTATCCACCAAAAACCTGAGATTGGGTGTTCCTTCGCAGAAGCTGGGACAAAAATTCATCGGTCCGTTTAAGATCACCGGGATCGTGAGCCCTGTGGCCTGTCGGCTATGGTTACCGCACCATCTAAAGGTACACCCGGTCTTTCATGTGTCTCTCCTCAAACCCGTTTCCCCTAATACGTTTCATGGTCGTGTTGTGCCTCCTCCTCCACCTGTGATGGTCGACGGCGAGGAGCAGTTCGTGGTTGAGGACATTATTGACTCCCGGCTCCATCGTCGTCGGCTTCAGTATCTGGTCCGTTGGCAGGGGTACGCCCCCGAGGACGATTCCTGGGAACCGGTGGGGAACATTCGGGCACCCCGAAAACTTTCATCGACGGTACCTGGACAAACCTGGGCCTGATCCGTCCTGAGGCCGTCTCTGGGGGGGGGGAGTAATGTCAGGTTTCCAGGTTTTCCAGTTCTCTTTTGAATGAGCTTGCCCTCGGTTAACATGGAGTTTACTGTTCTGTTGCCCTACTTCCTGTCCAGCTGCTTAAAAGGCCGCCTCTAAGCCTAGTCCAGTGCCTGAGTATACTGCTTGCTGTGTGCTCCTGCTTTGCTGCTGCTAATCCTGATTGCCTTTGGATCCTCCTAAAGACTACCGACCGACCGACTCTGGACCTTACCCGGTTTCTCAAAGCTGTGCCCGGATTCCGTCTGCCATCTTCGGTCAGCACTCTGCCCGGTTCTCTCTGGTTTGTAACCACTCTGGACAATCATCCCGTACGGACACTCCTGGACTTTTACCGCTTGCCCCTTGTGTCCCGGCTGCGGCGCATTTAGGCCTTCCGGGGTGATTGCCGGACAGTCCCTGTATAGGGGTTCGCTCTGGTGGTCTCCCTGGGGGAGTCCGGTGCGTGGCCCCGGGAATTCCCTTCGCTCCGTTTCGGGAAGGTATTGTGTGTATTTGTACCGCTGTGTTTTCCGTTGTGTATCTACCGTGGTTACACATTATAAAATATCTTGTACCAAGAACTCGTCTCTGATTGTCATTGCCCTACGCTATCGAAATCCTCAGAACATATATAAGTATTACACAGTCAATGGTTTAGGGATAAACCTGACAAACCTCCTCGGTTCCGTTATACCGGTGTCGACCTGAACTCTTCAGCCGGCTCTCGCCAGTCCTAAAGTGTCCCCTTTCCGTCTGGGTTACCCCTTTTCCTGTGTCTTTATTTTCTTTTGGGGTACCCTCGCTCAGGATGTCGGGCCTATGTTATTTCTAGCCCTTCTTTCAGTCATCAATTTACTCTTGTCTCTTCTTGTCACTCCTTACTGACTGACTGTTAACTGACTAACTGTCACTCAGTCGTCCTGTCAATCACGTCGCGTCTCACGCTCAGCTAGGCTCCACCTCCTTATGGACCTATTATATAAACAGTCCCAGGAATATGAAGATAGGGGCTGCTGAGTCAATGTTACTCAATCTAATATAAGACTCTGCATTTCTTCTCTCTTTCACCTGTAACCAAAGAGCACTGCACCTTGCTGTAAAGTTACTGTATTCCCCGGTAGTGCCTAACCACAGGGGCACCACACTTTTATCATTCTATACTGTAATATTTTTGTTCTGCAGAAACCTGTTTGGCAAAAATTCAGCATTCTTTTTATAAGGCTGATTTACATGGCGTAGAATTTCATTGACAGCGGTGTCTTTATCAGGGCCGGAATTTGACAGTTGTTGATGATCTCATGGAGAGTGCTAGTGATAACTGCGAGATAGAAAATGCATTTAACAAGTATGTACATCGTAGAAATCTAAGCATTTTCTACCTGGCACAAAACATATTTTGTCAGGGTAAGAAAAGCTGGACAATAAGTTTAAACAAAAATTACATGGTACTGTTTAAAAATCCTTGAGATAAATTACAAATCGTACCGTTAGCACCACCGATGTACCCCAGAAAAACACAATTCTTGGAAGCTTTTGAGAATGCCATGTGTGAGCCTTATGAGTTTTTGCTAGTAGACTTCTTGAGAGCCAATACCCCTGAGGATCTTTGCTTAAGGATGGGGTTGTTTCCACCAGTTTTGCTTGCTGTGTATGTTTTAAAAAATGAATTTTACACAAAATCAGACAATCTACACTGTGTTTTTAGTAAATTCTTTTTAACAACCACATCACCACGATGCTTGTAATGTTATTAACAGTCCAACCAAAGAAAGGTGTGGGATGTGTAAGGACACCAGACAAATCGCACCAATCATGCACACCAGAAAGAAAAAACGCAATCAACCATCATTGTCAATATTTATAATGCTTTTATTATTAAATAGGTGCAAGGTAGAAAAAAGAGGAGCATACAAAAAAGGGTGCACAACCCCGGTGGTGCCTAAACAGTTAATACTATTGGAGGGAAATTGGCAGTCAATAAAAAAAACAATATATATTATATAATACCCACAGTACATATATTATATTAAGGGTAACAATCCCATATAGTGGTAGTTGAAAAATAATTACCTATATTGAATTAAACTGACAATATCCCTCAGGGTGAACATAATAGTCAACACCTCAGTCCATGTTTCCCCACAATATAAGGTGCATAGGGAAGATCAAACAACATTGTAAGGGCTTACAAAATAGCAGGCATACCGCACACACCGAGAATGGCGCCCACCCGATAGACGTTTGTTTCGGCGACTGCCTGCGTACTGTGGGTATAATATAATATATATTGGTTTTTATATTGACTGCCAATTTCCCTCCAATAGTATTAACTGTTTAGGCACCACCGGGGTTGTGCACCCTTTTTTGTATGCTCCTGTTTTTTCTACCTTGCACCTATTTAATAATAAAAGCATTATAAATATTGACAATGATGGTTGATCGCGTGTTTTCTTTCTGGTGTGACTGTGATTTTCGTGTTGTAAAGAGAACTGAGGGAATCCGACGTAACTGAGCTCTCTTAAAAACGCTGGTGAAGGCAACTCTTTCTGTCAGAAAGTCTATTTTGCACAACGCAAGCACTGATTTTCTTACAGCCATAGGGGATATTGCTTTAAATAAGCTAAAAGGCCAAATTCCTCTGAAAGAGCCTCAAAAAATATATTTATGAAGCTATAAGAACCCTGAGTGATCAATCACAACCCTTAAAGTGAAAGAAGCATCTGCTAAAGCAGATCGGCAGGTTTATAGGTCATCTTTTACGCTTTCCAAACCTGATAGTAAAAAGTCTGCTCTTTGGCAAATAATGAAAAATACAGAATCTTTATCTAGTCCTCAAAAAGAATCTAATCATACTAAGACCCCCTATTACAGACAACATACAACAGGGTGTTATTGGATGCTTTCATGGTGAAATTAATGACATTTTACAATGCTGTGACATATCATATAACTTGAAATGGTCACTGTGAGGCAAATCCCGGGATATGAAGATGAATTATGACTCCAGTCATAATCCCTCATCACTCCCTGGCAGTGCCCCCTCCCTTCTTGTTCTCAGTGTTCCACTTACACCTCCATGGCCATGTCCTGTGATATGGAGATGAGGTGGTGTGGGAACAATGGACACAGGATGACTCCCTGCCGTCACCCTGTAGTAGGAGCTGCTAGCTAGTTAGCAAGGCTATGGAAATAGCCAGACAGAACGACTCCAGTAAAAAATGGTTCATATCTCGCAAGCCATATTTCCGATAAATATGGCAACCATAAAAATGGTGTCTCCGCATGCGGACGATGCTGGCACACCCTTTTTATGGGAGCAGGACATTGGGAAATGCCCCAGGCGTGATATCAGCCAATGGGGAACTGGCAGACAGGTCATGAGTCCCCTCGTTCTGTAGCTAAATTCATAACTGTCACAATGAGAGCATTGGCGTCCGCCTACGACGCTCCCAGGCAAAGTTATGGCCCATATTCCATGTTGTGGATTGTCCATAACTCAAGCCAGGGGTGGAGCAGTGCTCCCTCTGAGGTCACGAAGGTAGGAGGGGACCTGGATTTGTCCAGGTTGATAACCCTACTTCGGCCATTTTCCAGTGTTCTTTTCGCTGGGGGCACGTGTAGGAAACATCTGTGGGAAGGATCCTAGAAACCTGGGTACAGCGCCCCCCTGTGGCCAGACGCAACAAGGTAACTGCTGGAACTGTGTATGCCTGTTTGTAACCCATGCTTTGATTGTAACTGTACTCTGACATATGTATATTCTGTAGATTCCCTATTGTGTATATTGTAGTTTCTAGTGTGCTTTAGGCTGATTAAATTATATAATTAATCTTGGGCTGTTCTGTTATCTCGATCTTGAATCCCACGTCTGTGTGTTCGGCTAATAGTTACCGTAAATCGGTTGGTGGCAGCGAATTGTGCCAAGGATTATTGTGGGGAGGCCAGTGAGATTCGGGGAGATTTTATATATTCCGCCCGCGGAGGTCGGGGGAATATATACCTTACTCTCACCGGGGACCCTTCAATAATCGGCATAAGTAGTATAGCGGCCTCCTTGCTTATGGTCGGGCAATTCCATAATTGGCCTGACTATAAGAGGGGCGCTAGAGAGCGCGTCACGTGCTCTGTCTGTCGGTCGGGAGGTATAAAGGAGGGGTGACCCCCACTTGTTACCCCCCGATTGTGACGTACTGGTAGCCAGCGCGGGGGATTTCTGAGTGACCCCCCCGGTGGTTTCGTGACATATTGGTGGCATAGCGGTGGGATCGAGATAATAGTGTGTGTGAGTGTGAGACCCATACTCCCAGACACTAAAGACTGCCTGCAGCAGCTGTGGCTGCTGGGGTCTTCAGACTAGCTCAACACTAGAGTGTCAGAGTGCAGATACTGTAAGGTGTGTGGAGGCATCAGGTGTCAGTTCTGTGTCAGTGACCAAAAGTCTGCAAGAATGGCTGATGGCACCAGGAGCAGAGCTATGCAACTGGCCAATGCTAAAGCAGGAGCCGAAGAGAGGGAGGACGGTGCTGTGGGCAGTAATGAGGAGGTTGCCCACGAGTCCTCCAGGAGCTCGACGCCAGAAAACCGTTCTGCAGAGGACAGCGCACAAGCTGGCAATTATGGACAAGATGAGGAGCAGCTCACCCAAGGGTCCTCAACGAGCCAGATGCCAGCCCTCCGCTCTGCAAGGGACAGTGAATCACCAGGCTCCGCAGCGGGCCGCAGATCACCACGTGCCATTCCACCGAGCCTGGGAGGCTCGGATAGCCTTCTTCAAATGGCTATGGCCCTTCTCCAGGCTGGAGACCAGGAGGGCTACAAGGGACTCCTGGCAGAGCGCAGGGCAGAGCGGCAAGCAGCGCGTGAGGCTGAGGCTGCGGAGCGGCAGGCAGCGCGTGAAGAGCGCCAGGCAGAGCGTGACTACCAGCTGCAGCTAGCTCAGCTCCGGCCCTCATCAGCCACACGTGACCTTCAAGACACCAAACTTCCAAAGGTCCGTGTTGAGGACTTCCCAGTGCTGGAGAAGGATGGAGACTTGGACTCTTTCTTGACTGCTTTTGAACGGACTTGCTTGCAGCACCATCTGAACAAGGACCAGTGGGCCAAATACCTGACCCCCCGTTTAAGGGGTAAGGCCCTGGATATCCTTGGGGACTTGCCTGCTGAGGCAGATCAGGGCTACGACACCATCAAGCGGGCCCTGATCCAACAGTACAACCTCACTCCAGAGTCCTACCGCAAGAAGTTCCGGAGCCTACAGAAGGGACCAAAGGACTCCTGGGCTGACCACCGGCGGGCACTTGCCCGAGCTGCCGACCACTGGACCCAAGGCCTGCAGCTTTCCACCGGACCGGAGATCCTGGACTTGTTCATCACGGAGCAACTCTTGTGGAACTGCCCTGAGGATCTCCGCCAGTTCATCCGAGACCAGAAGCCAAAGGGGTCCACGGCTACAGCTGCCCTTGCCGATGACTACACCAACAACCGGGCCCCTGAGGCCAGGAGAGCGGCCACCAGCAGCACCTGGAGAGGGGGTAAGATGAATTCTGCGACTGCCCCACCTGCCCCTAGACTGCAGGGGGTGTCCCCCTCAACTCCCCTCTCCAGGCCCGTGGCAGAACCAAGATGGTGCCACCAGTGCAACCTACCTGGACACTTCAAGGCCATGTGCCCTCAGCGTCCCAAGGCCCCGGCTCCGTCCCCGTCCCAAGGGCCGCCCAAGGTGTATTGTGTGGGTGGGGGTGGTGGTAGGTCCCTGGACAGCTTCCAACCTGTCACCGTCGGCCGGTCTGTGACCATAGGACTGCGAGACAGCGCCTCGGAGGTGACTCTGGTGCGGCCTGAGATGGTGTCCCCCCAAGACTTGATCCCTGGAAAAACCCTCGCTGTCTCCGGGATTGGAGGCACTGACCCGGCGCTGCCTGTTGCTGACATTTATGTGGACTGGGGCGCAGGGCGGGGGGTGAGGGAGGTGGGGGTAACTGATCGGATCCCTGCAAACGTGCTACTTGGGACAGATTTGGGGCAGATAACCTCCCAATTTGGGCCCCAACCAAGGGCTGAACCTTCAGCCCGTACTGACATGACTCCTAACAATGTTAATGTGTTATCTATGAATGATGTAAGGGAGGAGGGAGTGAACTCTGATATTTCTGCTTGCATAGACACCATAGACACACACTCAGCTGCAGCTGTGACAGGGGAGGGGGTCAGAGAAAGGTGTGACAATGCCTCTACAAGTAACCAGCCTGTGAGCTGGGATCTGTTGCCCTCTGCAGGGATAAGCAGAGAGCAGGGTGCTGCAGGGGGAGGACCAGTGTGTGGGGTTGGGGCTACCACAGCAAATGTGGGGTCCCCAGAGATTTCACAGCGGGGTTCTGTTGCTGCAGGAGGGGAACAGGCAGGTGAGATTGGGGCCGGTCCAGGAGCGGAAGTGCTCCCAGGTAAGATCTCGGTGCATGGTTCCCCCACAACCGGGGTGTCAGGAAGCCAGGTAGGTCTGCCTGAACCGGCGACTTGGTCAGGAACGGAGGAGGAGCAGGCACGACCCACGGTCGCAGCGGCTGTGGCCGCTGTCACCCGCAGTGGGAGTGCTGGAAGCCAAGGGGCCTCCCGGAGGTCCGATAGCTCTTCCCCTTCTGACCAAGTGGCAGCCGAGTCAGGTGGAGGCCAGGACACAGGTCCCGGGGTACTGACTGAAGATGTGACAGTCTCGTCGATTCTGGCCACATCTAGTCAGGGGTTTCAGGCAGCGTTAGAAGCTGACGACAGCCTGAAAGCTCTTAAGGAGCAGGCGGCACAGCCTCCCTCGGACTCGGACCCGGAGCGAGTGGTCTGGGACCAAGGACGGCTGTACCGGGCCACGGTCCAGCAGGGTTCACCGGAGGCGTGGCCCAGGGACCGACAGTTGGTGGTACCCTATCCGTTCCGGACGGAGTTGTTGCGGATCGCACATGAGATTCCGATGGCCGGACACCTAGGGATCGCTAAGACCAAGGCCAGGTTAAACCAGCATTTCTACTGGCCAAAAATGGGGGCCGATGTGGCTGCCTACTGCCGTTCGTGTGAAACCTGTCAGAGAGTGGGGAAGGCGGGGCCACGCCCCAAAGCCCCACTGGTATCTCTGCCAATCATCGATGAGCCTTTCAGGAGGGTGGCTGTGGATCTGGTCGGCCCGCTGGCCATCCCCAGCAGCTCCGGGAAACGCTTCATACTGACGGTAGTGGACTATGCCACCCGGTACCCAGAAGCAGTGGCCTTGTCGTCCATTCGGGCTGACAAGGTGGCCACCGCATTGCTGGAGATTTTCTCCCGAGTGGGTTTTCCCCAGGAAATGCTCACTGACCGGGGGACCCAATTCATGTCCCAGCTGATGGAGGCCCTCTGTAAGCAAGTCCAGGTGCGACATCTGGTGGCCAGCCCGTACCATCCACAGACTAATGGCCTGTGCGAGCGGTTCAATGGCACCTTAAAGCAGATGCTTAAGATGTTGGTCGACTCCCATGGGCGTGACTGGGAGCGGTATCTCCCACACCTGTTATTTGCTTACCGGGAGGTTCCACAGGCCTCAACAGGATTCTCACCGTTTGAGCTCCTGTACGGGCGACGTGTGCGGGGCCCCCTGGCTCTGGTGAAAGAGGCTTGGGAAGGGGATTTGGCCACCCCTGGAGTGTCGGTTATCGAGTATGTCATGCGCTTCCGGGACAAAATGCAGGCCTTGACGCAACTGGTGCACGACAATATGGCTCAAGCCCAGGCCGATCAGAAGCGTTGGTACGACCAGAACGCTTGTGAGAGGACCTACCAAGTGGGTCAAGAGGTGTGGGTACTGGTCCCCGTACCACAGGACAAGCTTCAGGCAGCCTGGGAAGGCCCATACCTCGTGTACCAGCAGCTCAACCCTGTGACGTACCTGGTCACCCTGGACCCTGCCCGTGGAAGGCGGAAGCCCTTCCATGTGAACATGATGAAGGCACATCATGAGCGGGAGGCATGTGCGCTCCCCGTGTGCAACCTGCCCGAGGAGGGAGAAGCGGAAACCCTCTTGGATATGCTAGCCCAGGTTAGGGCAGGCGGATCCATTGAGGATGTGGAGGTTGGCCACCAGCTCTTGGAGGACCAACGGTCCCAGCTGTGGGCCACCCTACTCCCCTTCCGGGGGTTGTTTACCAACCAGCCCGGAAGGACTGACTTGGCTGTCCATCACGTGGACACTGGGGATCATCCCCCGATCCGGCGTTCAGCATATCGGGTCTCCCTGGAGGTGCAGCAACACATGCGCCAGGAGATTGACGAGATGCTGAAGCTGGGGGTGATCCAGGCATCCAACAGCGCTTGGGCCTCGCCTGTAGTCCTCGTCCCTAAGAAGGACCGAACCACTCGGTTCTGCGTGGACTACAGGGGGCTCAATGCGGTCACGGTCGCCGATGCGTACCCAATGCCACGCATCGATGACCTGCTCGATCAGTTGGCCGGGGCTCAGTACCTGACCATCATGGATCTGAGCCGGGGATATTGGCAGATCCCCCTGACTCGCAAGGCCAGGGAACGCTCTGCCTTTATTACCCCATTTGGACTGTACGAGTCCACGGTGATGCCATTCGGGATGAGGAATGCCCCTGCCACTTTCCAGCAGATGGTCAACACCCTGCTCAAGGGACTTGCAGGGTACGCGGCCGCGTACCTGGATAACATTGCCGTCTTCAGTCCCACTTGGGAAGATCACCTAGAGCATCTAGCACAGGTGCTCAGGCGGATCCACCAGGCAGGTTTGACCATCAAGCCGGGAAAGTGTCAGCTGGCCATGAGCGAGGTCCAGTACCTTGGTCACCGGGTAGGCGGGAGAACACTGAAGCCCGAGCCTGAGAAAGTGGAAGCCATCGCATCCTGGCCCACCCCCAGGACCAAGAAGCAGGTGATGTCCTTCTTGGGGACCGCTGGGTACTATAGGAGGTTTGTTCCATGCTATAGTAGCCTGGCAAAGCCCTTGACGGACCTCACCAAGAAGAAGCTGCCCTCTGCAGTCGATTGGACAATGGACTGCGAGACAGCCTTCCGGGCCCTAAAGGACGCCCTGTCCAGCCCGCCCGTGCTACAGGCAGCCGACTTCACGCGGCCGTTTGTAGTACAGACCGACGCCAGTGACTTCGGCCTCGGTGCGGTGCTCAGCCAGGTGGACTCTGCGAGCCAAGAGCACCCAGTCTTGTACCTGAGCAGGAAGCTGTTACCAAGGGAAGTTGCCTATTCCACGATGGAGAAGGAGTGCCTGGCCATAGTGTGGGCCCTGCAGCGTCTGCAACCCTATCTATACGGGCGCCACTTCATCGTGGAGACGGACCACAATCCCCTCAGCTGGTTGCACACCGTCTCTGGGACGAATGGGCGATTGTTGCGATGGAGCCTTGCGCTCCAGCAATACAACTTCACCATTCGCCACAAAAGGGGCCGTGACCACGGTAACGCAGACGGGCTGTCCCGACAAGGAGAGGTCGCGGACGGGCGCACGGGGGAACACCGGAGTGTGCTGCCCCCTAGCGCCCTCAAAAGGGGGGAGGTGTGAGGCAAATCCCGGGATATGAAGATGAATTATGACTCCAGTCATAATCCCTCATCACTCCCTGGCAGTGCCCCCTCCCTTCTTGTTCTCAGTGTTCCACTTACACCTCCATGGCCATGTCCTGTGATATGGAGATGAGGTGGTGTGGGAACAATGGACACAGGATGACTCCCTGCCGTCACCCTGTAGTAGGAGCTGCTAGCTAGTTAGCAAGGCTATGGAAATAGCCAGACAGAACGACTCCAGTAAAAAATGGTTCATATCTCGCAAGCCATATTTCCGATAAATATGGCAACCATAAAAATGGTGTCTCCGCATGCGGACGATGCTGGCACACCCTTTTTATGGGAGCAGGACATTGGGAAATGCCCCAGGCGTGATATCAGCCAATGGGGAACTGGCAGACAGGTCATGAGTCCCCTCGTTCTGTAGCTAAATTCATAACTGTCACAATGAGAGCATTGGCGTCCGCCTACGACGCTCCCAGGCAAAGTTATGGCCCATATTCCATGTTGTGGATTGTCCATAACTCAAGCCAGGGGTGGAGCAGTGCTCCCTCTGAGGTCACGAAGGTAGGAGGGGACCTGGATTTGTCCAGGTTGATAACCCTACTTCGGCCATTTTCCAGTGTTCTTTTCGCTGGGGGCACGTGTAGGAAACATCTGTGGGAAGGATCCTAGAAACCTGGGTACAGCGCCCCCCTGTGGCCAGACGCAACAAGGTAACTGCTGGAACTGTGTATGCCTGTTTGTAACCCATGCTTTGATTGTAACTGTACTCTGACATATGTATATTCTGTAGATTCCCTATTGTGTATATTGTAGTTTCTAGTGTGCTTTAGGCTGATTAAATTATATAATTAATCTTGGGCTGTTCTGTTATCTCGATCTTGAATCCCACGTCTGTGTGTTCGGCTAATAGTTACCGTAAATCGGTTGGTGGCAGCGAATTGTGCCAAGGATTATTGTGGGGAGGCCAGTGAGATTCGGGGAGATTTTATATATTCCGCCCGCGGAGGTCGGGGGAATATATACCTTACTCTCACCGGGGACCCTTCAATAATCGGCATAAGTAGTATAGCGGCCTCCTTGCTTATGGTCGGGCAATTCCATAATTGGCCTGACTATAAGAGGGGCGCTAGAGAGCGCGTCACGTGCTCTGTCTGTCGGTCGGGAGGTATAAAGGAGGGGTGACCCCCACTTGTTACCCCCCGATTGTGACGTACTGGTAGCCAGCGCGGGGGATTTCTGAGTGACCCCCCCGGTGGTTTCGTGACAGTCACCAACAACTGTCAAATGTAGACCCTGAATGTAAAATGTCCATCATTGAAGCTAGTGGAGTATCTGCCACTCAAGCTCTATTCACACAATGCATTGCAATTCAATCTTTACACTCTGCACCATTAGGTATCAGACATGACACATTGGTGCCTATCAAAAGGACTCTCCCGATACTGCGATCCATGTGGCTCATGAAATCACTGATATGCTGCCTAAATGATTGACTTGAATTGCAATGCTCTATATCAATTTATAAGATTTGTAATGGTATATATTATAAAAAACTGAATAGTATATACTGTATGATTGTAATACTTTATACTACTCTGTAATGATTGTAAAATAATTGTAATGCTCTGTGACGCCCTACAATTTTACTGAAATTTTCTGTGTCTGATACATTCTAAGGCCTGCGACACACATCCGTGCTGCCGGCACGTGTTTGTCATTTTTTACACGTACCGGCGGCACGGAGACACGTTAACCAATGCTACCCTATTGTAGCAGGCACACACACGTAAAACCACACGGAACGTGTGTCCGTGTGCGTTTGTACGTGTGTGCGTTTTTCAAAGCGCTGACATGTCAGTGATTTCTCCCGCAGCACGGGTGTCACACGGCCCGCACCCGTACCACACGGGTGTAGTGTGGATGCGGTCCCGTGTGACACGCGCCGGAGAAAACACACATGTCAGTGAAAAGAAAAAAACATTAACTCACCTTCTCCAGCCCTCCTGTCTCTGCCGCTGCTGCCTCTTGCTGCCGACCGCCGCTCATTATTCTCATTGAATATTCACTTCACTGCCTGGCAGCAGCAGCAGCAGGGAGATGGGAGGGCTGGAGACCGAGGATCAGCACCACGGACAGCAGCGCGGACAGCAGGAAGGACCAGGTGAGTATGTTAATTACCGGTTCTACGTGTGTTATCGCGGATAGCACACGTAGAACACACGTGTCACGCACGTACCAGAGACACGTACTTACCTGCACGCAACACGCAGGGAAAATACGTGTCTCTCGGCACGTGCGTGAATTTCACATGAGTGTGGCAGAGGCCTTAAGCAAATTTTTTTCTTCCAGTTACCTCCAGGTAATCCTCTCAACACCAAAAACTTTAACCATGTAGTATCTCTATTGTGTATATCCAGAAAGTGCTTGTTAAGCTCAGAATAGGTATTATTATTTTTGTTTTTTGAAAAATTATATAAATGTTCAGATATCCTTTTATTTATTTTTCTGGTAGTGCAACCTATATACCACAAACCACAAGGAATACATTCCACGCAGTATTTTAAATGGTCAGAATCGCAATTAATAAACCCCTCTATATTGTGTGTTTTATTATTGGGCATGACAACAGTTTACTTTTTAGCAGCAAACGGGCACATATTAAATTTATCCCACAATTGAAAAAACCTGTGGTAACCATGGATACCTAAGGTTCTGCAATGCCCTGAACATGAGGTAAGCGGCATAATGAACCAGGAGAACTATATTACATTACTAATTGGAGGCATTTTCTAATATTATAATTATTACCCCTTCTACATATTGGAATAGGATCATGGAGATGGGAATACCCCTTTAAGGTATAAAAAGCCGGGAAAATGGGTATGTATATATATTCAGGATATACCTTTATTATAACTACTTAAAGTAGTCCAAGGGGGGAAGAAAGAGTTAAAGAACAATTATGGGCACCTGTTAGGGCCAGGTGGACGGGCAGACCCAGGAGGTGGATCCACTGGGCTGAACACCTCACCGAAGGCAAGGTGCCCGGTAGCCGGAGCACTAAAGGTAGCAGGACAGTCCGTTCCGAGGAGTGGAGTGCAGAAGTCCCTGGGACCACGGAGTCACTGAAGGTAGTCCGGGTGACGGAGCTCAGGTTCGGAGGCCGAGATGACGTCAGGCAGAGTACGGAACCGATGGAGCGAGAAGACGGGTCACCACAGGGATCGGAGATGGTAAGTACTGACGGGATGGCAGACAGTCACCGTTCGGGGTTCGGGTATCGTCAGGATCGGTTGGCGAGGCAGGCGTGGCTCTAGGAGAGAGATAGGTAACCAGACACAAGGAGACCTGACTCCTAGCTAGCAAAACACGAAGAACAGGCCCCGCCCACTTGGACATTAAACCCCTTTATACCCTGTACCTGTGTGTTCAATATCCTGTCAGTGGACGCTGGCCCTTTAAGAGAGGGTCAATGACCGCGCGCGCGCCCTAATGCGCATGCGCGAGGCCCGAGTGCCAGAAGCCAGAGCAGGGAGCGGTGAACAGGAGGCAGAAGAGCCGGGCTGGAGCAGGGATGCCGACGGGCGCCGGGAGCGGGGACCGGGCTGCCTGGGGACCACAGGTGCTTGGAGCATGGAGGCTGTGGAGTGGGGGACACCTGGCAGAGGAGCCGGGAAGCAAGGCAGGTGAGCCGGGGAGCGTGGCAGGGGAGCCGGGGAGCGCGGCAGGGGAGCCGGGGAGCGTGGCAGGGGAGCCGGGGAGCGTGACAGTACCCCCTCCCCCACGCCCCCCTCCCCGCAACCGGGACAGGAAGGCACGTATAAGGGGAGTACCCACATTCTCCCGGGGTTCCCAGGACCTATCCTCAGGACCATACCCTGCCCAGTCCACCAGGAAGAACTGTCGGCCCCGTACGGTTTTCATGGCCACGATATCCCTTACCGCATAGATGTCATCATCAGCAATAGGGGGAGGAGCAGAACTGGCAGCAGCGGAGAAGGGACCAAGGACAACCGGCTTGAGCAGGGAGATGTGGAAGGAGTTGGGTATTCTCATCGTGGCCGGGAGCTGCAGCTTGTAGGAGACCTCATTTATCTTGCTGAAGACTTTAAATGGCCCAATGTAGCGAGGACCCAGCTTGTATGATGGTAGCTTCAATCGGACGTACTTGGAAGCAAGCCAGACCAGATCTCCTGGAGAGAAACAGGGAGGATCCAGACGCCTCTTGTCTGCGTGTCTCTTCATCCGCAGGGAAGCACGTCCAAGGGACGTCTTGACAAAGTCCCAAATTGTTCTAAAGTCACGGACTACGGCATCAGCAGCAGGGACATCCGAGGAAGAGGATACAGGTAATGGGACGGAAGGCTGAAGTCCGTAAATGACATGGAAGGGAGAGCTGGAGGAGGACTCACTGACGTGGTGGTTATGGGAGAATTCAGCCCAAGGAAGAAGCATGGACCAGTCGTCGTGATGGGCGTTAACGTAGTGACGTAAGAAGGAGGTCAAGATCTGATTGACTCGTTCCACTTGGCCATTCGACTGAGGATGGTAGGCTGAAGAAAAGTCCAGAGTTACTCCCAGATGTTTGCAGAGAGCCCTCCAGAAGCGGGAGGTAAACGGAGTTCCTCTGTCGGACACAATGTGTGATGGAAAGCCATGCAACCGGAAGATGTGCTGTATGTAGGCGTCAGCAAGTTCCTGGGCAGAGGGCAGTCCAGCCATAGGGACGAAATGAGCCATTTTGGAGAATCGATCCACCACGACCCATATGACTGTGTGTCCGGAGGACAGGGGCAAGTCTGTAATAAAGTCCATTGCAATGTGTTGCCACGGAACGGAGGGTATAGGCAGAGGCAGAAGACGACCATATGGCAGGTGTTTGGGCGTCTTGTTCCTGGCACAAGAGGAGCAGGCTGAGACAAAAGAAGCGACGTCCGTGCGAAGGGATGGCCACCAGTAGTGAGTGACGTACAATAGTACTCCATGTTTTCTTCTGACCAGCATGGCCGGCTATTTTCGAGGCATGGCCCCAGTGCAACACTTTTTCCCTGTCAGTCTCAGAGACATAGGTCTTCCCAGGCAGTATCTGGGCCAGGGTGACAGGGGCCACCGGAATGATTTTACTTGGACAGATGATTGGCTGGGATGTCTCCTCCTCCTGTTCCATGGGCATGAATGACCTGGACAAGGCATCTGCTCGCACATTCTTATCCGCGGGTCGAAAATGGAGCTGAAAATCGAACCTGGCAAAGAACAAGGACCACCTGGCTTGCCGTGGGTTCAGTCGCTGAGCGGACCGCAGGTATTCCAGGTTCTTGTGATCCATGTAGATGATCACGGGGTACACTGCTCCCTCCAGAAGGTAGCGCCATTCCTCCAGAGCCAGTTTGACTGCTAATAGCTCTCGGTCACCGATGGTGTAGTTGCGTTCATTCGCTGAGAAGCTCTTGGAGTAGAAACCGCAAGTAACCATCTTCCCGGAGGAGGACTTCTGCATGAGCACCGCTCCGGCTCCCGAGGAGGAGGCATCCACCTCCAAGGTGAACTGTCGGTTTAACTCAGGACGGTGGAGCACAGGGGAGGAAGCAAATGCCTGTTTCAGGGAGCCAAACGCGGCGTCGGCCGCAGGTGACCAGTCCTTCGGATTAGCCCCCTTCTTGGTCAAGGCGGAGAGAGGTGCAGTCAGGGCAGAGAAGTGAGGAATGAACTGACGGTAATAGTTTGCGAATCCAAGAAAGCGTTGGATTGCCTTCAGTCCAGAAGGAGGGGGCCAGTTGAGAATGGAAGATACCTTCTCTGTGTCCATCTGCAGGCCGGTATCGGAGATTACGTAACCCAGGAAGGGAAGAGAAGACTGCTCGAAGACACAATTCTCGTACTTGGCGTACAGCCGATTCTCTCTCAGTCTTTGTAGTACCAGCTGCACGTTCTCTCTGTGGGTCTGGAGGTCCGGAGAGAAGACCAGGATATCATCAAGATACACCACCACACAGACGTAGAGAAGGTCCCGGAACACGTCGTTCACCAATTCCTGAAAGACTGCTGGTGCGTTACACAGGCCGAAGGGCATCACACAGTATTCATAGTGCCCATCGCGAGTGTTGAATGCGGTCTTCCATTCGTCCCCAGAGCGGATGCGGACCAGGTTGTAGGCACCCCGAAGATCCAACTTGGTAAACACACGAGCTCCTCTAAGCCGATCAAACAATTCGGGGATGAGCGGCAGGGGGTATTTATTTTTCACGGTGATTTGGTTCAATCCCCGGTAGTCTATGCATGGGCGTAGGTCGCCCTCTTTCTTCTTAACGAAGAAGAAGCCTGCTCCAGCAGGAGAGGAGGATCTCCGAATGAATCCCCTTGCCAGGTTCTCCGTGATGTAGGCAGACATGGCCCTTGTTTCAGCAGGAGACAGAGGATATATCCGTCCTCGAGGTGGTGTAGTTCCTGGGAGTAGGTCGATGGCACAGTCATAAGGACGATGTGGCGGCAGTACCTCTGACTCCTTTTTATCAAAGACGTCCGCGAAGGACCAATAGGCCAAGGGCAGTCCCGGTAGGGACTCCGGAGCCGGAGGCCGTCGGGTGGGCTGTATGGTCTTCAGACAGTTCTCGTGGCAAGAGGACCCCCATCGGGTGATTTCACCAGTACACCAGCTGACTGACGGTTCGTGTGTCCGTAACCAGGGGAGTCCCAGCAGGATTTGATGAGACATGTGTGGGAGGACGTAGAGAGCGATGTTCTCGGTGTGCAGGGCACCGATACGTAGTTCCACTGGCTTAGTGATCCACGAGATGGTGTCAGAGAGGGGTCTCCCATCTACAGAGGCAATCACGAGGGGTTTGTCGAGTGGAGTAACAGGCACCTGGTACTTGTCCACCGTGGCCTGCTGGATGAAATTGCCTGCTGTCCCGGAATCGAGGTACGCCTCGGCCGTGAACCGCGTCTCTCCCGTTTTTACTTGAACAGTCCACGTAACCGGATCTGAGAGAGTCCCAGCACCTAGGGTGGCCTCTCCTACCAACCCTAGGCTTTGGAGTTTCCCGGCCTCTCTGGACAGGAACGTAGCAGGTGTGTGCCCTCTCCGCAGTAGAAGCAGAGGCCCTTGGCGAGCCGTTCTGCTCGGCGTTGTTCGGACTGCCGCAAACGGTCGATCTGCATGGGCTCATGGACAGAGACACCAGACGATGCTGACTGAAGTACGGCGGGCTTCTGTGGAGGAGAGGAATGCCGTATCGGACGTCTCTCACGGGACACCTCTTTGGATCGTTCCTGGAATCTGAGGTCTACTCGGGTGGCTAGTGCAATCAGGGCATCCAGAGTAGAAGGAACATCGCGGCCTGCCAGCTCGTCCTTAATACGACTGGAGAGTCCTTCCCAGAAGGCGGCGGTGAGGGCTTCATTGTTCCACCCCAATTCTGAGGCCAAAGTGCGGAAGCGGATGGCATACTGCCCCACTGTCATGGTCCCCTGACGTAGCCTGAGGAGTGATGAGGCGGATGCAGCGGCACGTCCGGGTTCGTCAAAGGTGGTTCTAAACGCTTGCAGAAAGTCCTGGATGTTAGTGGTCACAGGGTCCTCCTTCTCCCACAAGGGCTTCATCCAGGCCAGTGCCTCACCCTCTAGATGGGACATCACAAACGCCACCTTGGCTTGGTCGGAGGCAAACAGGTGCGGAAGCAGCTTGAAATGGAGGGAGCACTGGTTTAAGAATCCTCTGCAGGTCTTGGGATCTCCGGCATATCGGGGTGGAGAGGCCAAGCGGAGTTTAGAAGCTTCTGAGGTAGCCGCCACGGGAACCGTGGCCGTGGACTGTGCAGTGGTAGCCTGAGATGCCTGTGACGTGGCAGTTGCTTGCAGCGTGTTCAGGCGGGTATCCACCGAGGACATGAAGGCCAGCATGCGGGACTGGGTCTCGCGCTGTCGTACGAGTTTCTGCTGCAAGGCGCCCAGCTGGGCCGCTAGTGCTTCGGCGGGATCCATGGCCTGTTCTTACTGTTAGGGCCAGGTGGACGGACAGACCCAGGAGGTGGATCCACTGGGCTGAACACCTCACCGAAGGCAAGGTGCCCGGTAGCCGGAGCACTACAGGTAGCAGGACAGTCCGTTCCGAGGAGGGGAGTGCAGAAGTCCCTGGGACCACGGAGTCACTGAAGGTAGTCCGGGTGACTGAGCTCAGGTTCGGAGGCCGAGATGACGTCAGGCAGAGTCCGGAACCGATGGAGCGAGAAGACGGGTCACCACAGGGATCGGAGATGGTAAGTACTGACGGGATGGCAGACAGTCACCGTTCGGGGTTCGGGTATCGTCAGGATCGGTTGGCGAGGCAAGCGTGGCTCTAGGAGAGAGATAGGTAAGTATATCACCAGACACAAGGAGACCTGACTCCTAGCTAGCAAAACACGAAGAACAGGCCCTGCCCACTTGGACATTAAACCCCTTTATACCCTGTACCTGTGTGTTCAATATCCTGTCAGTGGACGCTGGCCCTTTAAGAGAGGGTCAATGACCGCGCGCGCGCCCTAATGCGCATGCGCGAGGCCCGGGTGCCAGAAGCCAGAGCAGGGAGCGGTGAACAGGAGGCAGAAGAGCCGGGCTGGAGCAGGGATGCCGACGGGCGCCGGGAGCGGGGACCGGGCTGCCTGGGGACCACAGGTGCTGGAGCATGGAGGCTGTGGAGCGGGGGACGCCTGGCAGAGGAGCCGGGAAGCGAGGCAGGTGAGCCGGGGAGCGTGGCAGGGGAGCCGGGGAGCGCGGCAGGGGAGCCGGGGAGCGTGGCAGGGGAGCCGGGGAGCGTGACAGCACCCAAGGCTTGTTGATGTGTATTGTTAAAGGATGAAGTCTAGCACATATCCTATAAACACACAGAAGATCTGTGGACCACCAACAGTGAGTATTAATGTAAAAATCAGAATCAGGACAATAAAGCAAAAGTAAAATGGATTTGTCATCCGATACATGGGTTATTTTTTTTACATTCTGTGAATAGTTGGAATTGTGGGAAATGGCAGCCACGGATACACAGTAGAAAAATTCAAACCTACAAAGACCATATGATGCTCTTTTCAATGTTCAACTGGAAAACATTTCACATATTCCACCTACGTAAACATTGATTCAGTCCAAGTATACCTCTTTATCCCAACAGTAGTTCCTCATGGTACCGTCCTCTTTCAGCAGGATAAAGCACTGTGTCAGAGTCCAAAATTCATTCAGGAAGAGTTTGAGAAACGACAAAGAGGTGAAGGTATTAACTGGATCTCCAAATTTTCTCGAGGAGTTTGAAAACTAGTAACTAATAGGACTTTAGCAAATTCACTGCTGAAGTCACCTTCAGAGTTCTTGTAAAATGCATGCTTCAATTGGTGAGAGCTGTTTGACTTCAAAAGGGGATCTACACAATAAGAGGCTGTGGTTACAATGTTATGGCTAATAGGATATAGGTTTCATAAGAACATGTATAATAAAATGTGTAACATTTTATATGATTTTAAACCTGTTTTTACAATGATTGCAGAGCCTGGACAAACCAAGTATAAATTCTCCCCCTTTTTTCCACAGAGGATGACTTATCACAGGAGCTCACTATCCTGGCAGCTATTCCATGGAAGATTCTGCATAATTACTTGCATGAATGATGAATTACACTGCAATATTTGAATTCCATATACATTCATTTCAAATGTTGAATGTGGGAGCATAGAGTCACACTGGATGTACGCTAAGATGACTGTATAAGGCTATGTGCGCACACTACGTCTTTTTGACGCTGTGTTTTTGTGCGTTTTTGGCCGCTAAAAACGCACAAAAACGCAACTGCGTCGAAAAAACGCATCAAAAAACGCATGCGTTTTTGCCGCGATTTGGTGCGTTTTTGGCTGCGTTTTGCTGCGTTTTTGATCTCTGCGTTTTGCTGCGTTTTTCAAATGCATTGCATGGGCGGAAAACGCAGAAAAACGCAGGAAAGAACTGACATGTCCATTTTTTTTTTTAACTCAAAAACGCAGGTAAAAAAAACAGATGTGTGCGGACAGCAAAAATGAAAACTCATAGACTTTGCTGGGGAAGCAAAGTCCTGCAGTTTTGAGGCCAAAAACGCACCCGAAAAACGCGCAAAAACGCAGCGAAAAACGCACTGTGCGCACATAGCCTAAATCGGACTTGTGTTTTCTGATTTTTTAGCTAAAAGCACAATGATCCATGTTATCAGATGAGGTAGTGCAGATGACAGGTTTTTTCACGGACTGATTTGACTCTGAAATCGGATGTGAATTACCCACTCAAGTCTATGGGTGTGAGGAAAAAAAAGTCAGATGGCAACTCATCCTATTTTTACAGATACATTCTGTAGCATTGCAAACTTTAAGTGGTCCTGGAAATGATTACTAACTGCTACCGTTAAAAAAATGGATTGCACATGGATGACAAGTGAGAAAAGAAATTGGCCCATTTTTCTGAATGAAAATCTGACCTTTTTTATACTGTTGTGGCACCAAATCCTAGATCTCATTCCTTGACCATGGCATGCCAATAAAAATGTGAATGGTCAAATTTCATTTTCTCACACAATTCACAAAGTTTAAATCAAGCAAACAATAAAAACCTCTCCCACTTTTGGAACATCAACAAATTCATGAGCCGAATGCTAGAACTACAAAGAAATTAAAACCTCATTGACACAGAAAAGATATTGGCACAAAACCTAAGGGGTACTTTGCACGTTGCGACATCGCTACTGCGATATTGTCGGGGTAAAATCGAAAGTGACACACATCCGGCGCCAGTAACGACGTTGCAACGTGTAAAGCCTAGGAGAGAAGATGAATAAGCATGAAACAGTCAAAAATCGCTGATCTGTGTCACGTCGTTCATTTTCATAATGTCGGTGCCTCCGCAGGTACGATGTTGTTTGTCGTTCCTGCAGCTCCACACATCGCTGTGTGTGAAGCCGCAGGACCGACAAACATCTCCTTACCTGCGACCGCTGTCCAC
This sequence comes from Anomaloglossus baeobatrachus, assembly GCF_048569485.1. Taxonomy (NCBI): domain Eukaryota; kingdom Metazoa; phylum Chordata; class Amphibia; order Anura; family Aromobatidae; genus Anomaloglossus; species Anomaloglossus baeobatrachus. The sequence goes on along the minus strand of NC_134359.1, from coordinate 209,945,053 downwards.
CGGCAATGCGGAAGGGAGAAGGTGGGCAGGATTTTACATCCCGCTCATCTCCGCCCCTCCGCTTCTATTGGCCGCCTGCCGTGTGACGTCGCTGTGACGAAGCACGACCCGCCCCCTTAGGAAGGAGGCGGGTCGCCGGCCAGAGTGACGTTGCAGGGCAGGTAAGTGTGTGTGAAGCTGCCGTAGCGATAATGTTCGCTACGGCAGCTATCACAAGATATCGCATGTGCGACGGGGGCGGGTACTATCGCGTTCGGCATTGCTATCATCGGCTAGCGATGTAGCAGCATGCAAAGTACCCCTTAAGGCTGCTTTACACGCTACGACATCGCTAGCAATTGCTAGCGACGAACTATTTCGTGCACCGAGCAGCAGCGATAATCGAGAATAGGGGGGCATGTCACTGATGAGCGATTTTGACCGTTTTTGTGACGATTCAAAATCGCTCATAGGTGTCACACGCAAGGACATTGCTAAAGCGACCAGATATGCGTCACAAATTCCGTGACCCCAACGAGATCGCTTGAGCGATGTCGCAGCATGTAAAGCGGCCTTTAGTGTAGGACTTCCTGTAGCCTCTTACCACAGCAAGGAAGGCACATATAATATTATGAAGATATTCTCTTATAGATGTAATGCTTCTAGAAGATAACTCCATTATAAAACGTTGGATAGATTTGTATGGGATCAAACACTTGTTTGCCTCAGGAGGTCATCAAATATACATGCAGGACCACTAAAGACCTTACTCTTTTTGATGTGTTATCGTTATACACGCCACAAAATTAAGAATGACAAGTCATGGAATTATGGAATAGATTTGCACATCATAGAAATTTTAATGGTACACAAATTATGAAAAATTAAGAACTGTTCAAGACATCTTAATTTATTCAGTATCTAGTATGTTCACCACACACAGAAATACATGCTGTATATTTACATGCCTTAGTATGTTATCAATGAGGTTACTAAAGGTTGGCTGAAGACTTAATGCACTTGAGCACTTACACATGTTGGCTGCTTTCAAATGACTCTATTAATGATTGAGGGGTCTCAAAGACTACAGTTGTGCACAAAAATCTTCAAGATCTGCTGCTGGCATCTTCCTTTGCAATTCCCAGCCAATGACATTCCAGATGTGCAGTAGCATGATCAACATGAAAACCTGCATTGCCTAGTTAAAGAACAGCTCCTGAGTCACTTGACCTGGCCACTTGTTCAACTGTTCACATAGATATTATGCCCCTCCATATGATTATCCTGGGAGTATTACCAGTGTGACGTTTCATCACAAAGGACTATTTATGGCATTACTCACAAGGTATCATCACAAAAATGTATCATGATTCTTGTACTACTGTGAACAGCTGCATGGCCTAAACAGTGTCTTCAGACTCGTTTTTCATCAGTAAATCAAAAATACTCAGCAGGGCAAATACATTTTAAAAATGTGTAAATAAAAAAAATGTATAGTCAAGTGACAGAAAAGTAGAAGGTATTAATCAAATGAAGGAAAATTAATGGGCAAATAAAAAGAAGAAAGACAAAAAAAGAGAGAATAAAAAAACTTCTAATGAGCTCACAAGATAGAGACTATAAAAAATATAATCTGCATTATTTAGGTAAGTATATCAAAGTATATGCATTAGTTCAAAAATATAAAAAATTAATATATATATATATATATATATATATATATCTCTGTCTATCTATCTATGGATATATATATATATATATATATATATATATATATATATATACATACAGTACTCAGCATGAATGCATGTGCACTATTTAGATTTTAATAATCTCACTAACCATTAAAACAATTTACATTTTTTTTACCAGACTGGGTTTCATAGAACATGTTTTAACCCATAGCATGAAAGTAAAGTTAAAGAGGTTGCCTAGGCTTGTCATGAATGTCTTAAATCCCTCTATGTGGCGGAATCCTCTTAATGCATACACTATAAGGATTCTTCTATGTCAACGGTAAGTCTGTGGGGTTATTTGATTGCAAGTATGCGATATGCATACTTCCTGCCACATTTTAACTATACGTGTATGGTCACACTTAATGCAAGTGAATTGAATGAGACTAGGCACGGCCAGTCGAATTGTGGCCGGGAGTATGATATCGCGTATTTGCAGTCACAGGACTACTCCATATCATTGTTAGAACGTGTAAGGAAGGGTAAGTCCTGCACCACTCGTGCGTTTCTGTTACCCTGTTATGAACTCACGTTCAGGAAGAAGCGGCACCAGCACTGGTATTTACTCCGGGTGCAGCGTGCTGGTCAGATGAGGAGAAGCGTCCCAGTCATCGAAGGTAAGAAGAAAATGACCGCAACAAACAGCTGCTATGCTGGATGATCTTTATTCAGACTTCAGTGCAGACTAAAAACAGTGGCGGGAGGAGACCTGGATACCCGCCCCTCACTGAGGACGACGGCCGTTTCGCCTGTAATTAGGCTTCTACGGGTCCACATGTGGGTGCAGTAAGGCCCTCCTTAAATAGGGGAGTGCATCCAGGTGCCATCACCGCACATACAAACAAAAAGGAATGTCAAGCAATTTATATAAACATACAAACACTTAAAAACTGTGTATCAATGGTACACACTGTAGTTAAAACCAACATTTGATAAACCAGAGTTTTACAATTTTTGGACAAGAGGAAAATCTAATCACAACATGATGTAAGATTTTACTTATAATATTGCACATGATTTCTTTTACATTTTCCAATTTTTTACGCACTGATTATGCTAATTAAAAACTATTTCACCAAGTCAAAATATATACATATGTGCACATCACAAAAAAAATTGGTCAAAAGAATCATCTATACCTCATGAAAATACGGCTAAAATACCTCATGAAAATACAGCTAAATCATTCCGATCATTAAGACCCAAACTTCCCTGTGCTCCATATTTGATTATTAGTTTGGCCTCGGTTTGCAGCAATAGTTTGTAGAGATCTCCTCCCTGTGGGGGCAAAGTTGTTCTCTCTAGGCAAGCAAAACGCAGGCCATCAGGTCGACTAGCATGGGCTTCACGTATGTGATTTATTAGTCTGGGCGAACCCTTGCCCATGAGGATTGAATTGTAGTGTTCTCTGAAATGAACATACAAACACCTAATGGTTTTACCAATATAAAACCTTCCACACGGGCACATCACTACATAGACCACATATTTAGTTTTGCATGATATAAATTGTTTTACTCTGTGTGCATGGGAGCCAATCTGCAGAGAGTTACCTGTAAGGTGCAGGTTACAAAATCTGCACTGTCCACATTGATAATTCCCCACTGGGGATTGTGTATCCAGCCAGGATCTAGGACTCATTAGCCTGTTCCTGACTAGCAAATCTCTTAAGGCCCCGTCACACTAAGCAACATCGCTAGCAACATCGCTGCTAACGAACAACTTTTGTGACGTTGCTAGCGATGTTGCTGTGTGTGACATCCAGCAACAACCTGGCCCCTGCTGTGAGGTCGTTGGTTGTTGCTGAATGTCCTGGGCCATTTTTAAGTTGTTGCTGTCCCGCTGTGAAGCACAGATCGCTGTGTGTGACAGCGAGACAGCAACAACTAAATGTGCAGGCAGCAGGAGCCGGCTTCTGTGGAGGCTGGTAACCAATGTAAACATCGGGTAACCAAGAAGCCCTGTCCTTGGTTACCCGATATTTACCTTTGATACCAGCCTCCGCCGCTCTCACTGCCTGTGCTGCCGGCTCCTGCTGTGTGCACATGTAGCTGCAGGACACATCGGGTTAATTAACCCGATGTGTGCTGTAACTAGGAGAGCAAGGAGCCAGCGCTAAGCAGTGTGCGCTGCTCCCTGCTCTCTGCACATGTAGCTACAGCACACATCGGGAAATTAACCCTATGTGTGCTGTAACTAGGAGATCAAGGAGCCAGCGCTAAGCAGTGTGCGCTGCTCCCTGCTCTGTGCACATTTAGCTGCAGCACACATCGTGTAATTAACCTGATGTGTGCTGTAACTAGGAGAGCAAGGAGCCAGCGCTCAGTGTGCGCTGCTCCCTGCTCTCTGCACGTGTAGCTCCGTGCGGTGGTAACCAAGGTAAATATCGGGTTGGTTACCCGATATTTACCTTAGTTACCAAGCGCAGCATCTTCCACGCGGCGCTGGGGGCTGGTCACTGGTTGCTGGTGAGCTCACCAGCAACTTGTGTAGCCACGCTCCAGCGATCCCTGCCAGGTCAGGTTGCTGGTGGGATCGCTGGAGCGTTGCAGTGTGACATCTCACCAGCAACCTCCTAGCAACTTACCAGCGATCCCTATCGTTGTTGGGATCGCTGGTAAGTTGCTTAGTGTGACTGGGCCTTTAGATTATGACATCTCCTATATGTAACTAAGGGTCTGGAACTGGTCATGCTCATTAAATCTTAATCTCTTTCTAAGATATGCCAATTTCTGTCCAACGCTTTCTTTATGACATCATGCATTGGGCCAAATCTAAAGCTAAACACAAATCTTTTATTAGCGTCTCTTTTTTCTTTTTTGTTACCATTATCCCCATTCAAAGGACAAACACATGGTTCCTGAATCATACTTTTATTGTATGCTGCATCAATGACCGCATCTGGATAGCCACGGTCTTGCAGTCTATGTTTTAAATCAATAGCCTGCTCCGAAAAACCCTCTCTGGTACTGTTAGTTCTTTTTAGTCTCAAAAACTGGGCATAAGGGAGGGCAGTTTTAGTGTGATGGGGATGAGCACTTTGAAAATGTAGTAGAGAATTGGAGGCCGTAGGTTTTCTGTAAACCTTGGTAGATATTCTACCTTCCTCCACCCATACATCTATATACAAAAAATTGAGGGAATTTCCTCCAAAGACTGATGTGAACGACATGTTCATGGTGTTGTTGGTGTTGAGGTAAGAAACAAAGTCGGAAAAAACTTCCTCCGTTCCATCCCACACCATGAACACGTCGTCCACGTATCTTAAATAATTCCTAATATGTTTTAAATATGGGTTGGAGTTATCAAAAACAAATTTGCTTTCAAAATGGCTCAAAAACAGATTAGCCATGATGCAAGATACGGGGGTACCCATCGCGGTACCCCCGCACTGTACGTACCACTGCTCCAAAAACATAAAGGCATTTTTAGACAATACAAAATCCAGTGCTTCCCCAACAAAATCACAAAATAAAGGATTTTTACCACTCCGCGCCACTATATCTTTAACTGCCTCTATACCTAAGACCTGTGGAATTTGGGTGTATAAATTTTCCACGTCAATGGATGTCAAACTAAACCCCTCTTGCACGTAATCCCTTTTAATAGAAATATGAAATCTCCACTGTCTTTTACATAAGAGGGGATGTGTTGTAATAAAGGTCTTAAGAGCAAATCCAGATAGTGGGAGAGTGGCTCAGTAAGTGAGCCAATCCCTGCCACTATCGGGCGGCCAGGGGGATTATTGATATTTTTGTGAATTTTGGTTATACAGTAACAGTGAGGTTTCATCAGAAAAGGTGGAGCCAATTTTTCTGCCTGTGTACGAGAAAGGAAATCGAGAGCCACATATTTGTCCAATAAACAGGTGAGTTGCTTTTTATACTCATTAATGGGATTAGATGATAAAGGGGTGTAAGTGGAACGATCCTGTAACTGTCTCAAACATTCATGCATATACATTTTACGAGACAAGAGGACTATATTGCCTCCTTTATCCGCTTCGCGGAAAACAGTGTCGCTCCATGAGCGTATAGTTTGAACTGCAGTCATTTCACCTCTATTCAAGTTCAAATCACGACTAGGATACATTAAAGCTTCCACACCCCTAAGTACCGTATCTTGGAATAAATCAATGAGATTGCCATGTGCCGTGGGTGGGTAAAAATTAGACTTATTACCCTTTGTGAACCTCATTGGTTCACTAACTAATTCATTAGGATCGGTGTTCAGATCCTGTGAAGGGTCGTTCAGACTTAACAAAAGCCCAGCGTCTTGGACTGTAGCCAAGTCGAAAGCCCCCATCACATCAAAATTCCTATTTACCATCGCACATGGTTGCTCACCCTCAAGAACAGTCCTCTCGGGTGTAGAGACCTGATGAAAATGTTTGAATAAATGAATCTTTCTTATAGCCTTGAAAAGATCAATTTTAAACTCAACAAAATCAAATCCCTCTGGGACACAAAAATTTAACCCTTTGGATAAAACAGATAACATATCATTAGAGAGTTCATGATCAGACAGATTCACTATAGTGTTATTAACCGGGGTACTAATTGACTCATTTACTAATTCCTCCAAGAAACAGTTTTTCTCTTGCGACTTTTTCCTTTGGCGATTCTTCCTACCCCCCCGCTGGATACTTTTCCTAAAGGGGCAGGGGTCATTCCCAGAGTAGGGGCTACATTTGAGGGGCCAGGAACCACATCCTCAGAGCCACTAGACTCTGAGTCTGTCGTCCAGTACCCTCTGCCCTGAAACCCAGTTTTTTTATTTTTCATATAGGATTGTTTTTTATAAACCCTGGTCTTATCTTTGGTCCAGCAAAAATTTTGATTTGTGTCATAGTCGTTTTTATCTCTTAGGAATTTTTCCCTTTTTTTATTTTTAATATCTACTTGTGCGTCAATTAATTTCTTATCTAATTCTTGTGAAAAAGCAAGCCAATAGTCCTTTGCCACCCTTGCAGAGATTTACAATTTTTCGGACAAGAGGAAAATCTAATCACGACATTATGTGAGATTTTACTTATAATATTGCACATGATTTCTTTTACATTTTCCAAGTTTTTACACACTGATTATGTTAATCAAAAATTGTAAAACTCTGGTTTATCCAATGTTGGTTTTAGCTACAGTGTGTACCATTGATACACAGTTTTTAACTGTTTGTATGTTTATATAAATTGCTTGACATTCTTTTATGTTTGTATGTGCAGTGACAGCACCTGGATGCACTCCCCTATTTAAGGAGGGCCTTACTGCACCCACATGTGGACCCGTAGAAGCCTAATTACAGGCGAAACGGCCGTCGTCCTCAGTGAGGGGCGGGTATCCAGGTCTTCTCCCGCCGCTGTTTTTACTCTGCACTGAAGTCTGAATAAACATCATCCGGCATAGCAGCTGTTTGTTGCGGTCATTTTCTTCTTACCTTCAATGACATATCATTGCTAGCACCTGAGAACCCTAACAGCATACGCTGGATGATGTGAGTGTTTACAAGTCTGCGGACAAGTAGAGAGGCTACATAATTTTAAGATGTGTCCTGACAATGCCTTTAATAATAGGCATAGTAGACAATGCCTTTTGACTTTTATTACAAAATCTTCAGTTTTACTCAAACTAGTTGATGCAACAATGAATACACCCCACATCAAAAACTACTATATCTAGCATTTTGCATGACCTTCATGATTTTTAAAGAAGTACTCCAATCAATATTTTTTAATTAAATATGTGTAGATTTTCATGTAATGTAGTGTAAGTATATTACATACTCACTTACCACTGCTCTCTTTGGTGTCTTAACGTCTTCTGAGGGACTTCAGCCCTCTGCAGACTGTGGCTTTTCAGTTTAAGCCAATGGAGCACGAGAATGTGAGCCAGCTAGTTACAATTGTGGTGACGTTACTGAGAAGTGGAAAAGAACGGCGCTGTTACAATCACAATACATTAAATGTTATATATATTTACATATATTTATATATATATATATTTGCTAGCTGTAGTACCCGGGCGTTTCTCGGGATAGTAACTGTCTCTTTGTCTCTCTCCCAGTCTGTCTGTGTTTGTCTGTCTATCTCTTTCTCTCTGTGTATCTGTCTGTGTGTGTGTGGCTCTGTCTGTGTCTGTCTCTATCCATGTCTGTCTGTTTCTGTCTCTCTGTCTGTCTCTCTATCCCTCTGTCCATCTCTTTTCCCCCTCTGTCTCTTTTTCCTCTTCTGTCTCTTTTTCGCCCTCTGTCACTTTTTCCCCCTGTCTCTTTTCCCCCTGTCTCTTTTTCCCCCTCTGTCTCTTTTTCCCCTCTGTCTCTTTCCCCCCTCTGTCTCTTTCCCCCTTCGTCTCTTTTTCCTCCTTTGTCTCTTTTTCCCCTCTGTCTCTTTTTCCCCTCTGTCTCTTTTCCCCTCTGTCTCTTTTCCCCCTCTGTCTCTTTCCCCCTTTGTCTCTTTTTTTCCCTTTGTCTCTTTTCCCCCCTCTGTCTCTTTTTCCCCTCTGTCTCTTTTCCCCATCTCTTTCCCCCTTTGTCTCTTTTCCTCCTCTGTCTCTTTCCCCCTTCTGTCTCTTTCCCCCTATGTCTCTTTCCCACTCTGCCTGTTTTCCTGCTCAGTCTCTTTCCCCCTCTGTCTCTTTCCCCCTCTTTCTATCTCTTTCCCTGTCTACCTGCCTCTGTCTCTCTCTTTGACTGTATCTGTCTCTCTCTATCTCTTTCCCTGTCTGTCAGTCTCTGTCTGTGCTTATTTCTGTCTGTCTCTCTCTATCCGTCTCCCCACCGACATCCTATTACCTCACACATAAGCTTTTTATACTAACAATTTATTTTGTTCCCATAGCAACCAATCACAGCTGCTATTAATGAGCTGTAGCTCCTATCTCCATTGACTTTAATGGAGACAGGTGCTTTGGAGAGTAACTGTAAAGTGCGGGGTTACATTTTCCTGTCAAAACATAGTCTATGACGTTCCCCGAGTCATTTGGGGTGTCTGTGCACAATTTCGTGATTGTAAATGCGACGGTGCAAATTCCTTTAGCGGACATACATACACACAGACACACACACACACACACACACAAAAACACACACATACATACACTCCGCTTTATATAATATATATATATATACATATATATATATACATATTTTTATATATATATATATATATATATTAATTAAAAAATATAGATTGAAGTGCTTCTTCAAGGATAGAACAAAAGTCTTGTAGACATAAACAAGTTTTCGACATATTTCAACATTTATCTTTTTTTATTCTGCAAGGATGACCTTTTTAGACTCGGCTGCTGAATGGTGAGTGATGCTCAACTTGTCTCTTCAGAATTCCCTATAGGCCTTTGATTGGGTTCAGATCAGGAGACATACTTGGCCACTGAATCTCTTTCACCTTGTTTTATATCTGTAAAAAAACAAATGTGTGTTTTGGACCATTGTCATGTTGAATGACTGCCCTCCAATGGAGTAATGTGAGTATCTTCTTTTTCAAAATAGAGCAGTACATCTGTACCAGTAATGTAATGAAATTTAAGTCCCCGACACCAGCAGATCTCATGAAGCCTCAGATAAGGACACTGCTACCACAATTTATAGTGTAGGCACTATTACAAAAAATGTGAGACTGCATGAGTGCTACTAGTGTCGGTGAGCTACATTACATTGAGGTTATCATGAATTCTCAGAAGTACTGCTTGACATTGAAAATGAAGAGGCTACCATCACTCTATGCCATTGGTAGACATGAAATTTTCCAACATGACAATGATCCAAAACATACATCTATTACAGCTCTGAAATCAAGCAGGATGAATGTGATTCACTGGCCAAGTATGTCTCCTGATCTGAGACTGATTAAATAGCTATAGAGTTTTCTGAAGAGACAGACTGTCATGACTAGAGTTGAGCGCGGTTCGCGGTTCGAGGTTCTCCAGTTCGCGGTTCGAATGATTTTGGGGGCTGTTCTAGATCGAACTAGAACTCGAGCTTTTTGCTAAAGTTCGATAGTTCTAGATGCATTCGAGAACGGTTCTAGCAGCAAAAAGACAAGCTAATTACTAGCTGGCTTTCCGCTGTAATAGTGTAAGTCACTCTGTGACTCACACTATTATGAAATTTCAGCGTATAGTGTGCGGGAACAGCGCATTCAGATCACTGCTGTTTGGATAATGGCCATTTTTTTTTTTCCCTTGTCTTCCTTCCCTAAGAGCGCGCATGTAGTGGGGCGGGCCAGCATGTCAGCCAATCCCAGACACACACACAGCTAAGTGGACTTTTATCCAGAGAAGCAACGGCATGTGTGATAGGATGTCCATGTCAAATGTCCATGCATTATAAAAATGGACATTTTCCTCCAGCACGCCATTATCTGCCTTCTGCGTCTTGGTGTCAGTCACCGCTGGCGTAGCTCCTGTCTCCGATACTGCTGTGTACGCTCTATACACAGCGCTATACAGAATAGGGATAGAAGTTTCTTTTAGTCCTTGTAAGGGCTAATACCGGCAGGGTCAGAGCCATAGGTGACAGTCAGGTCCGTGAAAACAGATTTTAACAGCTACACAAGATGACAGCGTCTGTGTAGCTAAGGTCAGGGATTTCCTCGCTGCATTTCCCCTATAGGAGGGATAGAAAGGGAGGCTTCCTTTCCTCTACCCAGACCCACAACCCTGCCACTGTACCCTCCTGCCCTTTGCACACTCAAACTCATTGTTACTAAGCCATTATACTAGCACACACTGAGTAAACTTAGTGGCATCCTAAAAGTGGCTGTTGGACTTCCATTAGTGTCCCATTGGTGCAAATCTATGTGCAGCACCTCTGCATTGCACACTCAAACTCATTGTTACTAAGACATTATACTAGCAAACACTGAGTAAACTTAGTGGCATCCTAAAAGTGGCTGTTGGACTTCCATTAGTGTCGCACTGGTGCAAAGCTATTTGCAGCACCACTGCATTGCACACTCAAACTCATTGTTACTAAGCCATTATACTAGCAAACTATGCTGCCAGTTTAAGGGCAGTGTCAGGGATAGTTATTGTTGTTTATTCTGCTGTTAATAAAGATAGACCACCGCTGCAATCTACATCACCTCTCAATTTTTACTACCACATTTTAAGTGCACAATCTTGTCGCAATCAAAATGAGTGGCAAAATGACAGATGCTGGTGGAAAGGGGAAGAGGCGTGTTGGAAAAGGAAAAAAAGGGTTTGTCCATGGGGAAGGTGGCAAAGCTCCATTAACATCTGCTGAAGATAGACCACCTTCCAGCAAAATTAAGATGTCTACTACTTACCGTGGACAATCCGATGTGCTCCCTTTTTTACGGACACGAACAACTGGAACAAAGGTAGATGATGGCCAAAAAAAGAAAATGCTTGAATGGATCTCAATTGGTCCAACAAGTGCCCTCTCCGCCACCTCAACTACCGCATCCAAAAAACACCAGTCCTCTGAGTTGTCATCCCAATCACACTTGCTTTCTCCCAGCTCTGAAGTCTCCATCCGCCCTGCCCAGTATGGTGGAACTGAGATGGCTGAGTCTGCAGAGCTGTTCACTCACACTATAGCCTGGGAATCGGAGTCTGCTCCCAAGCTACATTGAGTACAGACCAGGAAATGGTCTGCAGTGATGCCCAGAATCTTTGTGACTCAGATTCAGGCCGTGATGAACAAGTTTCTGAGCATAATGTTGACCCTTATTCACAAACTGAAACACCTGTTGTAATAGACAATGAGGAACCTACTGATGACGATGAGACGCAGATACCAGATTGGGATGACAACTTAAATATTCGGTCAGGGCAAGAAGAGGCTCGGTCTGAGGGTGAGGGGAGTGCAAACACAACAATTGATGAGGAAGTTCTAGATCCCACCTACTGTCAACCCACAGTCAGGCCCTCGAGGAGGTCAAAAGAGACGGTGGAGGAGGATGCAACTCACGACGAAGTTACCTTGCACCTTCCTGGACAGAGTCGTAGTACTGGTAGCACGTCTACAACTGCATCCTCAGCCACCACTGTGCCTCTGAGCACTAGTCGGGGTGGATCAGCAGGTCGCATGCCCTCTAAGCCTTGCCTAGCCTGGTCCTTTTTTGACATAGCAAAAGATCGCCCAAATTATGTGATCTGTAAAATTTGTCGTGATTCTGTTAGTAGAGGGCAAAACCTCAGCAGTTTGACAACTTCTTCCATGAATCGTCACATGAATAAATATCATATGTCCCAGTGGGAAGCTGACCGTGCTGCAATGCGGCCTAGCGGAGCGAACCATCCACCGCCTGCCCCTTCCAGTGCATCCGCGCTCTCTTCATCTTCTAGGACTGTGGGGACAGCTGTCACACCTGGTTTTCCACGCACAACTTCCACCACTGTAACCGCAACAGGCAGTTTGCTTGGTAGGTCATCAGTTCGTTTGGAAGGGGAAACAAGTGCGTGTGTACAGCTCTCTCAGACATCGATAGCACCAACGTTGGATGAAGGCAACATCATGTCTATGCCTGCACTTTCCTCACAAAGCGGCATTTTTCCAGGGACACCCTACTCAACACCGTCTACACACAGCAGCCAGATCTCTGTCCCTCAGATGTGGACAAATAAAAGGCCATTTCCTGTGACCCATGACAAAGCTAAAATGTTGACTTTATCCCTCTGTAAGCTCTTGGCTACCGAAATGCTGCCTTTCCGCCTGGTGGACACACATGATTTTAGAGATCTTATGTCTGTCGCTGTGTCCCAGTACCAGATGCCCAGTCGCCACTACTTCTCTAAGAAAGGTGTGCACGTGCTACACCAGCATGTCGCACACAACACCGCTTCCTTGAGAAACTCTGTGTGTGAACGGGTGCATTTCACCACCGATACTTGGACCAGTAAGCATGGACAGGGACGTTAAATGTCGCTAACTGGGCACTGGGTAACTATGGTGATAGATGGTGAAGGGTCTGCTGCACAAGTCTTGCCGTACCCATGACTTGTGTGTCAATCCTCTGTCTGTCCAAGTTCCGCCACTGCTTCTGCCTCCTCCACCTCATCTGGGCCCTCCACCTTCGCCCCAAGCCTGCCTGGTCAGGCCACCAGCGTTCTCACTGCGCAGAAGGAATCACGCACCCCTCATTGCTATGCTGGCAGCAGAGCGCAACGGCATCAGGCGGTCTTTAGCTTGACATGTCTTAGAAATAGGAGTCACACAGCGGATGAGTTGTGGGCAGCTCTGGAGACTGAGTTTAATAAATGGTTGTCTCCACTCAACCTGCAGCCTGGTAAGGCTGTGTGCGACAATGCTGCAAACCTGGGTGCGGCCCTTCGCCTGAGCAAGGTGACACACGTGCCTTGTATGGCTCATGTGTTGAACCTTGTTGTCCAGCAATTTTTAACACACTATCCCCGCCTAGATGGCCTTCTGAACAGGGCACGAAAACTGTCTGCTCACTTCCGCCGTTCAACCACCGCTGCTGAGCGACTTGCATCGCTCCAGAAGTCTTTCGGCCTGCCGGTTCATCGCCTGAAATGCGATGTGGCGACACGCTGGAATTCGACTCTCCACATGTTACAGCGACTGTGGCAGCACCGCCGAGCCCTGTTGCAATACGTCATGACGTATAGCCTGGGCCAACAAGATGCAGAGGTGGGGCAGATCACCCTGATGGAGTGGTCTCAGATCAAGGACCTATGCACCCTTCTGCACAGTTTCGACATGGCGACGAATATGTTTAGCGCTGACAATGCCATTATCAGCATGACAATTCCAGTCATTTACATGCTGGAGCACACGCTAAACAATATTCGGAGTCAGGGGGTGGGACAACAGGAAGGGGAGCAACTACAGGAGGATTCATATGTGCAAGACACAACAACATCACCAAGGTCCAGACATTCATCATCACCAACGCGGCAGGCATGGGACCATGGGGGACAGGGATCAACAAGGGCGAATGGTAGCAGGCGAAATGTTGAGGAAGGTGCAGGAGAACATGAAGAAATGGGGGACGAACTGTCCATGGACATGGAAGACTCAGCGGATGAGGGAGACCTTGGTCAAATTTCAGTTGAAAGACATTGGTGGGAGATGTCAGAGGAAGAAAGAACAATTAGCACCTTTATGCCACAAACACAGCGTGGACTTGGTCTGCATGGCTGCGCAAGACACATGATTGCCTTCTTGCTGCACTACCTCCAACATGACCCTCGTATTGTCAAAATTAGAAGTGATGATGACTACTGGGTTGCCACACTATTAGATCCCCGGTACAAATCCAAATTTTGTGACATAATTCCAGCCATAGAAAGGGACGCACGTATGCAGGAGTATCAGCAGAAGCTGTCACTCGATCTTAGCTCGGCTTTTCCACCAAACAACCGTGCAGGTGCAGGGAGTGAATCTCCCAGTTGTAACTTGACAAACATGGGACGGTCTCGTCATCTTCAACAGTCTACTCGTACCAGTAGCACCGTATCTGGTGCTGGTAACAGCAATTTTATTAAATCTTTTCATAATTTTTTTAGACCCTCCTTTGCAAGGCCACCAGAGACAACAAGTCTGACACATAGTCAACGGCTGAAGAGGATGATACAGGAATATCTCCAAATGAACATCGATGAGATTACTTTGCAAATGGAGCCTTGCTCATTTTGGGCTTCAAATCTTGAAAAATGGCCAGAGCTCTCCACTTACGCCTTGGAGATTTTGTCGTGTCCAGCTGCCAGCGTTGTCTCTGAATGTGTCTTCAGTGCTGCTGGGTGTGTGCTGACAGATAAGTGCATGCGTCTGTCCAGTGACAAAGTGGACAGACTAACGTTCATCAAAATGAACAAGTCATGGATCCACAAGGAATTTACTACACCTGTGTCATCCTGGGGAGAGTAAATGCTTGTGTATTTTGAATGTGCTTGATGCAAATCTAGATGTGAAGCGTACAACTAGGGCACAAGTGCTGCCACTAATGGGGTGTCTGTGTGGCCCAATTTTTGGAAAAAAGGGAGACTCTTCTTGGAGTAACCCTTGCTGTGTTTTTAAAAATGATCCAAGATGCACAGCGCTGGGATCAGGAAAGACTTTGCTACCTACCCCGGTGTCATCCTGGGGACGGTTAAGTATGGCATATTTTTGAATGTGCTTGATACAAATCTAGCTGTGAAGTGTACAACTGGGGCACAACTGCTGCCACTGAAGGGGTGGGTGTGTGTGTGGCCCAATTTTTGGAAAAAAGGTAGACTCCGCTTGGAGTAACCCTTGCTTACATTGTTTTTAAAAATGATCCAAGATGCACAGAGCTGGGATCAGAAAAGACTTTGCTACCTACCCCGGTGTCATCCTGGGGACGGTTAAGTATGGCGTATTTTTGAATGTGCTTGATACAAATCTAGCTGTGAAGTGTACAACTGGGGCACAAGTGTTGCCACTGAAGGGGTGGGTGTGTGTGCGGCCCAATTTTTGGAAAAAAGGGAGACTCAGCTTGGAGTAACCCTTGCTTGCTGTGTTTTTTAGAAAGAGCCAAGATGAACATTTCATGGTTCAGCCAAGACTTTGCTATCTACCCCGGTGTCATCCTGGGGACGGTTAAGTATGGCCTATTTTTGAATGTGCTTGATGCAAATGTACCTGTGAAGTGAACAACTGGGGCACAAGTGCTGCCACTGAAGGGGTAGGTGTGTGTGTGGCCCAATTTTTGGAAAATAGTGAGACTCCGCTTGGAGTAACCCTTGCTTGCTGTGTTTTTTAAAAGGAGCCAAGATGAACAGAGCTGGGATCAGGAAAGACTTAGCTACTTACCCCGGTGTCATCCTGGGGACGGTTAAGGATGGCGTATTTTTGAATGTGCTTGATGCAAATCTAGCTGTGAAGTGTACAACTGGGGCACATGTGCTGCACTGAAGGGGTGGGTGTGTGTGTGGCCCAATTTTTGGAAAAAAAGGAGACTCCGCTTGGAGTCACCTTGCGGTGTTTTACATGATTTTAGAAGGGCGTGCCATGCCTATATCTGTGTCTCCTCCTCTTTTTCCTTGTCCAGCTCTTTTGTTTTCGCATGAGTATATGTCCTTGTCACTTTCCCATGTGTTTGTGTTGTGTTGTGAGTTGTTTGTCACCTTTTGGACACCTGTGAGGGTGTTTTCTAGGTGTTTTTATGTGTTTGTGATTGCCTGCCATTGTTTCCTATGCGGTTCGAGTTCGGTTCGTCGAACGTTCGCCGAACCAAACTCGAACGAGACGTCCGTTCGCCGAACCGAACTCGAGCCGAACCATGACCGGTTCGCTCATCTCTAGTCATGACTCTCTCTGCAGCATTCAGGCTCTAAAATAGGTTGTTCTACAAAAATGGAAAAAGATGTTGCAATGTCATCAACTTGTACATTACATGCCTAGAAGAAATATACTATCCTTAAATTTAATAGAGCTCATACAAAAGACTAGATGTAATAGTTGCTATTGGGGAATATTTCAATTTCTGGTCAATTAATCTAAGTGAAACAGAAGAGTTTGTATTGAAAGTTATGTTATTAACCTTACTTTCATGTAAGGTTAATGGGTTAAAAAACTGTTCTGAGAAACTCAGTCTTGTCAAAATTTTGGAAATTGTTCTTGCATTCAGTGAGCTATTGATTAAATTCTTACTTTTTTAAGGAAGTGTATTCATGTAAAGTGAGCACTTTATATATTTTGATACTCAACCAAGATAAAGCCGACAGATGGGGGCTGGTATTTTATGCCTAGGGAGGCCTATGATTAATAGGGCGCCAAGTCTAAAAATAGCAACCCCCAGTCATCCAGAATTGTTGCATCCATTAGATGTGACAATACTGGTGCTTTACCCATCTCATTCCAATTGCTCTGGTGCGGTTGCATTCAGGGTAATAAAAGAAGATAATGGCAGCTAGCTGTGATTTGTCAGCAAATGACAGCTGCCATCAAGCCCTAGAATGTGATGGGAGTCTATGAGACCCCCATTACTAACCCTGTAAGTAGAAAGAAATAAAACATAAACACCCCAAAAATCCTTTATTTGAAATAATATACAAAAAAACAAGCTATTTCTCCAATTTATTAACCCCCCAAACACCCAAGTCCAATGTAATACACACGAGGTCCCACGATGATCCTGGCTTTGCTACATACTGAAATTGCAGTGCAGGCACAGTACAGAACGTGACCACCAGCTGTGGCTTCAAGCAGAGACTTATTGAACCACAGCTGTGAGCGTGATGTTGCTACGTTTATCTGCAGTTACAGCTGGATATTCCCATGGTACTCCACCTGTGACAGCAGGTAAACTGACCTGAGGCGAACTGATTAAACTCACTGACCATCCTCATCTGAATTGAGTTCAATCAAACCTGCATCTCCAGGCAGAAAGCCATGTTTTTTTGCCAATAGATACAGATTTGGTGCTTTATTTTATACAGCAAATTCTTGCACCAAATCTGCATCTTCTGGCTAAAAAAAAACACATCAAAATGCAATGCGGTTTTGATGCAGTATTGATGCGATTTTTTTCCCAGGAGTTGCAGATTTGGTGCATAAATTCTATCACCAAATTTGTATCTGCTGGCAGAACACTGCACAAAACCTCAGTTTTGATGCTGTTTTGATGCTATTTTCTGCCAGGAGATGCAAATTTGGTGCAGAAATATGGTGTAGACATTTCTGCACCAAATATGCATCTCCTGGCAGAAAACCACACCTAAACTACGTTGGTTTTATTTGCCATGAGATGCAGATTTGATGCTCAAATTTGTACACCAAATTCGTGCACCAAATCTACATCTTCTGGCAAAAATGCATCAATACCACATCAAAACCGCATCGCATTTTGATGCATTTTGTTTTCCCAGAAGATGCAGATTTGGTGCAGTAACTTGGTGTGTAAATTTCACAATCAAATCTGCTGTTGGTAAAAAAAATTGCACAAAAACAGTTTTAATGCTTTTTTGGTGAAATATTTTGCCAGGAGATACAAATTTGGTGCAGAAATGTCCACTATATTCCTGCACCAAATTTTCATCTGGCAAAAAAATCGCACCAAAATGGAGACAAAACCATTTTTGTGTATTTCTTTGAAAAGAGATGCAGATTTGATGATGAAAGTTATACACTAAATTCCTGCACCAAATCTGCATCTCCTGTCAAAAAATTGTATCAATATTACATCAAAATGGCATTGCGTTCGATGCATTTTTTTGCCAGGAGATGCAGCATTAGTGCAGGAATTTGAAGTTTAAATTCTAGCACCAAATGTGCATCTAATAGCAAAAAAAAATTGGTTTTCTGTCAGGATATGCAGGTCTGATTGAACTCAGTTCACCTGAGGTGACGTTGCCGAGTTCAATCAGTTCACCTGAGATCAGTTTACCTGCGGTCACAAGTGGGTACCGTGGGAACCTCCAGTTGTGATGTCACAGCTGAGGCTCAGTCAGAGTCTGCCTAAATCTGCAGCGGGTGGTCACACTCTGTACTGTGCTTAACGCTAAGACTTTGGTATGTAGCAGACCCGAGATTGACATGAGATGACATGTTGATTACGTAAGATCTGGGTGTTTAATGGGATAATAAATTGGAGAAAGAGGTTGGGTGTTTTTGTATGTTTTTTCATGTAAAGGATTTTTTTGGTGTTTGTCTTTTACTTCTTTTTGCTTACATGATTAGTAATGGGGTGGTCTCATAGACCTCACCCCATCACCAATGTAGGCCTTGATGGCAGCTGTCATTAACCCCTTATATTACTCCAACTATCACTGCACCAGAGCAATCGGGATGAGACAGGCATCGAAGTGTAGTGACAATTTTGGGCAACTACAGCCTGCTATTTTTAGGCTGGGGGCCCAATAACCATAAGCCTCCCCAAGCTGAGAAGAGCAGCCCCCAACTGTCTGCTTTATCTTGATGGGTATCACAATATGTGGGGCACTCTAAACCATTTATTTATTTTTACATCATTAAACAGATGCAGACAGCATGTGTGAGTCCAACAAATTACAGACGCTGTCTCATAGATTGGGGATGAGTCTGGCTCCATCCAATCACAGACCCTGAGACTGCCGGCGGTCGGGGGATAGCAGCGAATATGTATGAGCTTTAATGAATGGACCCAGAAGTAGTATTACAGCTGCAGGGAAGGTCAGTAAGTATAACTGTCTAGCTTTAATCTTTATTTCTTATGCAGCCCCCTAGCCCTTACTAACACTAAGCCCCTTAGCCTTTACTAACACAAAAGTTTTTCCTCCCATTGAAATCAATGGCATTTGGATATAGTCATAGAACTGTTCAGCGAACACAGGTAAATTCGGTAAACACGAACTGAACATTGGGAGGTTAACTCATCTTTAGTGTTGACAGCTTCAAGGTGCCATCTGTAAGGAAAACTAGTTGCATGTAATGTTCAGGTGTGATTGTTGTCAATTCTTCAACACAAAACCCTCTTCACATCTTGAAGGTTTCGTGAACTTCTTCTTTGAACTCTGAGATTTAGTTCCTTCTAAAAATTTTCTATTGAATTCAGGTCAGGTAATTGGCTAGGCCACTCTACCAGCTTTTTGTTTCTTTCTCTGAAACCAACTAAGAGTTTTGTCTGCTTTGTGTTTGGGATCATTGTCCTGCTAAAATGTCCACCATAGTTTCATGTTCATCATCCTAGTAGATGGCAGCAATTTTTTAACAAGAATGTATTAGTACATTTGTTCATTCATCCTTCCTTCAATTATATGAGGTTTCTCAGTGTGGCATGATTAAAAACAGCCCCACATCATGATGTTCTCACCTCCAAACCACTTTTGGTATAATGTTTTTGAGGTAATATGCAGTGCCTTTTAGCCTCCAAACATGTTATTTGTTATGGAATATTAAGATGAATTTTGGTCTCATCTGACCAGACTACATTCTCCCAGTATTTATCAGATTTGTATAAGTGTTGTTGAGCAAGCTTTAAACAAACTTGAGCATGCTCTTTATTTAGTAATGTAATCTTGCATGGGGAGTGTGCGTAGAAGCCATGGAGGTTGAGTGCATTACTTATTGTTTTCTTTGAAACAATTGTAGTTGCTGATTCCAGGTCTTTCTATAGTAGTGTATAGTTCTTGTACAGCTCTCTTAATAATCCCTTTCCCTGTTTAGTCTGAAATATTGTGATGAGCACCTGATCGTGGCTGGCTTATGATGAAATGATGTTTTCTACACTTCCGAATTATGGATTCAATAGTGCTCACTGGAATCAGTCATTTAGAAATTCCTCTGTATTCAATACCCTCAGCATGTTTTGAAACTTGATGGTTTTGAAGGTCGTGAAAAAGCTCACTGGTTTTACCCATCATGAGATGTTTTTTGTGTGGCACCTTGGTAATGAGACATGACTGATGGACTAGTGAATTGCGCTCCTGGTAACCTAATAAATAAGACACCACACACTGCGTGACATGGATTAAAATTTTGGCCACAGCAGCCCTTTATTTTTTATAAGAAAAAACATCAACAAGAAAAAACAAGATTATCGGCCCAGAGATGCGGTTGTTATAAATCCCAGCCCCATATCCCCCTCCGCCGTGTACACCTAGCTCAAGGGGGAATCTGGGTATACCCCTTGATCATTTTCCTTGTGTCCGCTGAGCTCCTCCCCAGGGACCCATCTATTCCACTGTCCACTGAGCTCCTCCCCAGGGACCCATATTCCACTGTCCGCTGAGCTCTGGCCCAGGGACCCCATTAAAAACATAATTCTCCAACCAACAAAGAGGGGGTTTAAACAACCACATCCCGCCGCCGCCAAATGCTGCTGTAACATACAATATTAAAATGTTAATACAATATTAATATGTTGATATGACATTGTCAATTTGGATACATTACTGATAACAATTGATACAATACGATACAATACTAATAATGTTGATAAAATACCGATGATGTTGAATACCAAAACATTGTTAGAATATTGACAGTGTTGCAAAGTCCTGATATTGATACATTTCCCTTTATTATAGGGAGGGTGGGTGGGACAACTGCTGGTTCAGTCTTTGAGTCCAGGACAAAGGAATGACACCTTAACATGGGACCTATTTCTTATATGGCCCCTGCCCCCCATCTCTCCTCCTGCTCGCTCACCCCCCACCACATTCCTTAGGTAAAAACCCCATCCCTTACTCCTTAACCCTTTCCTGGATCTATCACTGCCTCAGTCATGTACGTTACGGCTATCTGCCTTCACTCTGCTTGACTGATGGACTAGTGAATTGCGCTCCTGGTAACCTAATAAATAAGACACCACACACTGCGTGACATGGATTAAAATTTTGGCCACAGCAGCCCTTTATTTTTTATAAGAAAAAACATCAACAAGAAAAAACAAGATTATCGGCCCAGAGATGTGGTTGTTATAAATCCCAGCCCCATATCCCCCTCCGCCGTGTACACCTAGCTCAAGGGGGAATCTGGGTATACCCCTTGATCATTTTCCTTGTGTCCGCTGAGCTCCTCCCCAGGGACCCATCTATTCCACTGTCCACTGAGCTCCTCCCCAGGGACCCATATTCCACTGTCCGCTGAGCTCTGGCCCAGGGACCCCATTAAAAACATAATTCTCCAACCAACAAAGAGGGGGTTTAAACAACCACATCCCGCCAAGACTCGCTCTTGTGACACCTTACAAGAGTGAGTTCCTCCACAACTTAATGGCTCGTTCTACTCCTTCTTGTATTCCCAACATCCATATATCAATGCCAATGTCATTAAGATGTACCTTATCATCTCTCCAAAATTGTTCCTTTGTATTTTCCAGCATCTGGTGACGTATGGCCACCCCTCCGTTTTCCAACACAAATTTTGTTATTTTTTTATTAACCTTTATCCTTGTATTATTGATGCGAGCCACTGATCGCGCTGTTCTCCACATTTGTCTAGCTACTATATCCGACCAGACCACCACTGTTTCTGGGTAAGACCTCCATAAATTCAACATATCAAGCTTTATGTTCCTAACTAAATGTCTTGATGTTCTTATTGCTAAATCATTACCACCTAAATGGATAAGTAAGACGTCCGGGGGGCGGTAGAACTCCACATGATACTGGATTTCTTTTAACAGCTGATGCCACTGCATTCCCCTCTTTCCTATCCATGTCACCCGTGCCAAGGAACTGGGCAACCCCAACTGTTTACCATTAGGCCTGACTGCTGCACGTAAGGCCCCCCAAAAAACAAATGAATGTCCCATGATCCAAACAGCTAAAACAAAAAACAAAAACACAATTATCACACAATTGTCTAAATGAAGACACAACTACTATAAGATTACCAAAATGTACACATATATATATATACATGTACGCCATTTATAATAAATGTAAACTAATGTAACTCTTAAATCTGCTCGATTCCCATCTCCCGATTTTTTTAACTATGTCAGGCCCTAAGCCCCATCTACAGCTTCTGTGGCTGCTCCTATCCTAAACGAGTGTGAAGTGAATGCGTTTGGAGACTCTGCCAATATTGTCAGGCATTTTTTAAGAACTGCTGTGAATTGAAATTGTGACAATGACTTACAATCCTCATGAATTAGTAATGAACCTTGGATATTTGGCCTTCTTAAGACATAGTTTCTAAAACAGATGACCGGGCAGGCCCTGGAACCGCTTAAAGGAAACAATGTGATCCATTTTCCTTTACCCTGTTGATCAGTTTTTGACTTTGCCAGAAAACATTCCAATCTGTCTGTGTACTGATGCACGTCCTCGGCTTGTAGACCCCCACTTCTGGTGGAGCTACTCGACACTAACTCGCTGATTCTAAAAGCTCCAAAAAAGGCCAGTGTGAATGCACAACTAAAGAGAAACACTTCAAACGGACTGCTCCAGACTCGGCCTAGTACACTCAGTATCTGCTGCAATAACTGGAAAGAAATCGGACGCCGTTTATCTCTGGTCTTCTTACAACTTTTCCTGTGACCCTTTAGGGCCTGCTTAACTAAAAAATGCTTTGTGTAATCAGTGAAGTCGTGCAACTTAAACCAAAAAGCTAATCCAGACATTTTACTATCAATACTGGACAATGAAGTACCGTCCACAAAGGCCCTGCTAATGCAAAATAACAACAAGGAAACATTGTCATGTACACTGGCATCATGTGCCACTAGAGCACACAAGTCTTCCCATTCCCTCCATGCTGACTGGTACCTCTGCCATGTGCTTACACCCACAGACCGTTCTATCAGAGCGTATGCGGTGTCACTGGCAGTGACCACAGAAAATCCGGACACTTCTTGCCTTGTACCTCTGCCATCGGGGCTAACGAACGGAATCTGTCCCACTGAAAACGAGACAGAGCATCAGCCACAGAATTGCAAACACCGGGGACATGCACAGCTGTAATCTGACAATTTGACTTTAAGCAGCGCAGCACTAGATGACGCAGCAACGTAACAACAGGCAGGGAAGAAGCTGATTGTTTGTTGATGACTTCTACAACTCCCAAGTTATCACAATGAAATCTCACTTTTCGGTTTTGGAAAATATTGCACCAAATTTCACAAGCAACCACTATGGGGAACAATTCAAGGAGTACTAAGTTTCGTGTTAACCCATTGTTTCTCCAACTCTCTGGCCACCTATCTGCACACCACTGTCCAGAACAATATGCACCAAAACCAGTTGACCCCGCTGCATCAGTGTGGATGTCTAGATCAAAATTTGAAACCGGTGGTCTGATCCACAATGACCTCCCATTAAACTCCATTAAGAACTGTTCCCATACCGCCAGATCGTCCTTTAATGTTCTAGCCAGCCGCACAAAGTGATGTGGAAAGGTTATGCCTGAGGTAGCTGCAGCTAGGCGCCTACAAAAAACTCTACCCATTGGAATAATGCGACACGCAAAGTTCATTTTTCCTAACAGCGATTGTAGATCCTTTAATCTGATCTTACGGTGAGATCTAGCTTCTCTGACTGCCTCCAGCAGATCACTGACCTTGTCATCCGGTAATCTGCACTCCATTGTCTCACTGTCAATCAAAATTCCTAAAAACTTGATAAGTGTAGACGGGCCTTCTGTTTTATCTGATGCTAACGGTACTCCAAAACACTTAAAAACTGACTGAATCGCTGCCAATAATGAAGCACAAACAAATGACTTTGGTGGACCAATACATAGGAAATCATCTAGATAATGCAGGACAGAACGCACGCCGGCTTCCTTCTTTACTACCCACTCCAAAAATGTGCTAAATGATTCAAACAAGGAGCATGAGATGGAGCAGCCCATCGGTAAACACAAGTCTACATAAAACATTCCCTGCCACTGACAACCCAAGATATGGAAGCTTTCTGGATGGACTGGTAGGAGTCTAAAGGCAGCTTCAATGTCTGTTTTTGCCATTAAAGCTCCTCTGCCGTACTTCTGAACCCATGCAATCGCTGTATCAAATGAAGTATACGAGACTGTGCAAAGTTCCTGATTGATTCCATCATTAACTGAGCTTCCATGAGGGAAGGACAGATGATGGATCAGCCTAAACTTATTGGGTTCCTTCTTTGGGACCACTCCCAATGGAGAGACCCTTAAGTTTTCTATTGGCATTTTGGGGAATGGGCCTGCCATGCGGCCCAGGTCAATTTCTTTGTTTAGTTTTGTGGAGACAATGTGAGAATATGTATAAGCTGAAGCAAGGTTACGAGAACAGGTTAATGGGCCCGAAGTAGATGGGATCTTAAAACCTTCTGAGAAACCCTCCCCCAGCAATTGTGCTGCTTTTCTATCTGGGTACCTGCTTAGATAGCCCACCATCTCCCCGAGTCTAATTGGGGTTTCCCCCTTTTTGGTTAATCTCTGCTGTTGGGGTTTTATTTCGTTTAAAGCATTTTGATAGGCTATGGTTTCCACTACAGAAGGTGCATTCATGTTTGTACCTGCATGTGTTTCCGAATCTGCACTGGCTATCATTGAACTGCCAGCAGCAACCTTTTCTGTTTGCTGCCGACAATCCGATTGCTGATGATCTGCCGACATAGCCCTGAAAGGGCTGATTAACCCCACGTGGCGCTGTCATGAGACGCATCCATAAACCAATATCTTTGTGATCCCAACGAATCCCTTGGCGACCAGCCTTTCGTTGGCGAAACTGCTCATCATAGCGCAGCCATGCTAAACCTCCATACACACGGTGCGCCTCCCCGATAGAATTCATGTAACAAAATAAGGCAGAGCAATGTTCAGGAGTTTTTTGGCCTATTACACTTGCTAATATGGCAAAGGCCTGGAACCAATTGCTAAATGTTTGGGGGATGAGACAATACCGTCTTTCTTGTTCCTCTCTTTTCCTCTCATCAAACCTTACTCTATCCAAGTTATATTTTTCTAAGGGCAATAATGAAAATATTTCCACATATTCGTCGGCCCAAATCTTCTCCCTAACCTCCTGTTTCAAATGAATTCCTAGAGGACCCTCAAAACATACATATAATTCTCCTTTTGCTGCATCAGATAATGTAACCCCTTGTGAAATTACTGCGTCCTCCTGTGTCTCTGGATCAGCACACGACTGACTTACCATCTCCGATGTCCGGCGACCATTCCCGCACCATGCAGCAATAGGAGAAGAAGTTATGGGTAAGCTAGACTGACTCAAAGCCTCCTTAACCCCTGACACTAATTGCTGTACTACTGAATTAAGATCCCATCCTACATTGCCGGGACCCGTACCCCCAACTGCGCCCACTGGACTCATTACAGGTGTTGTTACACTAGATATAGGACAAGAAAAATTGTTCTCACCAATACCTGGCTGCGTCCTAGGTTGACCAGCCGTCCGTGACGTATTAGTTATAGTCTCTACAGCCCCTCCATTATTGAAGTGCTGCGTGCTGCTGCCCTCTAGTGGGGAGTCGTTATCTGTGTCATAGTCATTGTCTGGAATCTCTTCTGAGTCTTGTAGCTGTAGATTTATTGCCTGACTCACATCCTGAGCCGGCCGATGAAGTCTTTGTCTGGTTAAAGTACTTTTGCGCAGTTGTCTTTTTGGATTCCTACCACTCCTCGTGTAATGAGAACCCGGATCCGGAAATGTTGTGTGTCCTAAGCCCATCCCCCCGTGTTGGTTCATTTCCTGGGGTGAGGCCGTATGATGTCCTCTAGAATGATGCAAAGTTTGTTGAGGAAGTTCTAAGGATTCATGGTGGGCTGTGGTCACGTCAGTTGTAGCTTGTGTGGCTGCTTCTCTGGCTGGCACCTCAGTAGAGCTGGACTTTCTCCTTGCACTTCTTGGTGTCTCTCTGGTTAGATGGTCGGGCTCTTTTCTCTGTACCTTGTTATTCTGGTACTGTAGTTTCCTTCCTGGTTTGTAAGAAGGATCAGAGGCCGTGCTGCGCTTTGCTCTTTTCCTAGAAGTAACAGAAGGACTTATGATCCTATTGTGAGTCCTATTGGCCATTTCAGAAGTTAGTCTCTCAGGAGGTCTTGATCTTCTTAGAGTTTGATGTATAGAAAGTTCAGAAGGGACAGATGCTGTATCCCGGGCACTCTTCAGCAATTCGTCTAGCTGGGCCTGAATCCATTCGGGCCTACACGTCAAAGCCGCAGCCTGAACGCTCTTCAGCAAGGCATCCATACTGCTGGTTCAGTCTTTGAGTCCAGGACAAAGGAATGACACCTTAACATGGGACCTATTTCTTATATGGCCCCTGCCCCCCATCTCTCCTCCTGCTCGCTCACCCCCCACCACATTCCTTAGGTAAAAACCCCATCCCTTACTCCTTAACCCTTTCCTGGATCTATCACTGCCTCAGTCATGTACGTTACGGCTATCTGCCTTCACTCTGCTCTTTATATAGACCATGAATTGAACCAGCTGATATTATTCTTTCCTAAGTAGTAGGATTGCTTACCAACTACTAATAGATGTTAACTGGTCTCATAACCTTTAATGGATTTTTACACTTCTCTTTCCTCATGTATTCAATATGCTTTCCCAGTGTTATTTCTTTTAATTACACATAATTTAATTTATTGCCTCTATAGATTGGATGGGTTGTTACCAACATCTGGTGAGAAATTCATGTTATTAGCACTATATATATATATATATATATATATATATATATATATATATATATATATATATAGTTTCTCAAACTAGGTACAAAATATACTACCATTGCAGCAAAATACCCTAAGGATCAAAAGGATAACAATTATGGATGAGCGAATGTATTCACCATTATTCGGTATCCGATAATGGGGTATTCGAGGTATTCACTATCCGCCGGCTAATATGGTATTCGCTCCGATACTTTCATTTTCATTTCTGACTTCCTGGCACCTGTTTTCCAGCCAATGAACACATCTGATGTTGCTTACACTCACAGTAACGCTGCAGCCATCTTTGTTGTGGTGTTACTCTGATTGGCTTGGCCGCACAGCATCATAGGGGCTATATAAGGCTGCTGCCATTTTGTGAACATGCAGCCATATGGAGCTGGCAGTGTAGAATGACTGTATTGTGTGCGGGAGAGCATTCTTAAATCCAGCTAATAAATAGTCTGGACACAGTAACTAGGTAGCTGCTAGCAGCTCCATAAATCACTTTTTTGACAAAAAGGAACGCAGGTCTTTCGGTCACTCTCTCTGTCTGTTGGTCGCTCCCTCTACCCCCTTGTCTCATACTCACCGATCACTGACCGATCACTGATGCGGAGCTGAATGGCTGTCACACTGCTCTGGCAGCTTCTCCAGCTTTTGAAAATACCCGCCGCTCATTATTCCATCTTGTATTCCCTGCTTCCTCCACCCACTGGGCCTATGATTGGTTGTAGTCAGACACGCCCCCACGCCGACTGACAGCTGTCTCCCTGCAACCAATCACAGCTGCCGGTGGGCGGGTCTATGTAGTGCAGTAAAGTAAATAAATAAATAATTTTTAAAAAAATGGCGTGCGGTCACCCCAGATTTTGATACCAGCTAAAGCCACACAGCTGAAAGCTGGTATTCTTAGGATGGGGAGCCCCAAGTTATTGGGAGCCCCCCAGCCTAAAAATATCAGCCAGCAGCCACCCGGAATTACCGCATCCATTAGATGCGAAAGTCTCAGGACTTCACCAGGCTCATCCCAAATTGCCCTGTTGTGGTGGCAATTGGGGTAATAAGAAGTTAATGGCAGCCCATAGCTGCCACTAAGTTCTAGGTTAATCATGGTAGGCGTCTATGAGGCACCCCCAATGATTAACCTGTAAGTGAAAGTAAATAAACACATACACCTGAAAAAATACTTTATTTGAAATAAAAGACGAAAAAAACACCCTCTTTCATCACTTTATTAAAATCCCCAAATACCACTCCAGGTCCGGTGTAATCCTCATGAGGTCCCGCGATGCATCCATCTCTGCTACATGAAGCTGACAGGAGCGGCCATACAACACCACCACTCTCTTTCAGCTTCACAGAGCAACTGAAGTGAGCCACACGATCAGCGGTAAAGTCACTCAGGTGACCCGCTGCCACAGCTCTCAGGTGGAGGATTCTAGCTAGCCACTGGTCACCTGAGTGACGGCACCGCTGATCGCGCAGTTTACTTCAGTCACTCAGGGGATTTGCGGTCAATGGTGAGTCCTTCACCTGTAGTCACAAATCAGGCTGTGGTGCACAGACAGAGCCACGTGATGGCAATGAAGTCGGGTGAAGTTCATCCGAGTTCATTCTGATTGTGTGGCTCTGACTCGCAACCAGCCATGCTCTATGCTCTGCTTACCAACATTCCCCATCCTCTCTGCTTGCTGTCAATAAATAGAAACATTCTCCATCATCTCTGCTTGCTGTCATTGAATGGAAATATTCCCCAACACCCCTGCTTGCTGCCAGTAAATAGAAACATTGCCCACCATCTCTACTTGCTGTTATTGAATGGAAACATTCCCCAACAAATTTGCTTGCTGTCAGTGAAAGGAAATATTCCCCACCATCTCTGCTTGCTCTCAGTGAATGGAAACATTCCCCACCATCTCTGCTTGCTGTCATTAAATGGAAACATTCCCAAACATGTTTGCTTGCTGTCAGTGAATGGAAACATTACACACCCATCTCTGATTGCTGTTAGTGAGTGTAAACACTCCCCATCATCTCTGCTTGCTGTCATTGAATGAAAACATTTCCCAACATGTCTACTTGCTGTCAGTGAAAGGAACCATTTCACAACATGTCAGCTTGCTGTCAGTGAATGGAAGCATTCCCCACCATCTCTGCTTGCTGTCAGTAAGTGGTAACATTCCCCATCATCTCTCCTTGCTGTCATTTAATGGAAACATTCCACAACACGTCTTCTTGCTATCAGTGAATGTAAACATTCCCCAACATGTCAGCTTGCTGTCAGTGAATGGAAATATTCCCCACCATCTCTGCTTGCTGTCAGTGAATGAAAACATTCCCCACCATCTCTGCTTGCTGTCAGTAAGTGGAAACAAGCCCCATCATCTCTGCTTGCTGTTATTGAATGGAAACATTCCCCAACAAGTTTACTTGCTGTCAGTGAAAGGAAATATTCCCCACCATCTCTGCTTGCTCTCAGTGAATGGAAACCTTCCCCACCATCTCTGATTGCTATCAGTAAGAGAAAACATTCCCCATCATCTCTGCATGCTTTCATTAAATGGAAACATTCCCAAACATGTCTGATTGCTGTCAGTGAATGGAAACATTATGCACCAATCTTTGCTTGCTGTCAGTGAGTGGAAACATTCCCCATCATCGCTGCTTGCTGTCATTGAATGAAAACATTCCCCATCATCTCTCCTTGCTGTCATTGAATGGAAACATTCCACAACATGTCTGCTTACTGTCAGTAAATGTACACATTCCCCAACATGTCAGCTTGCTGTCAGTGAATGGAAATATTCCCCACCATCTCAGCTTGTTTTCAGAGAATGTAAACATTCCCCATCATCTCTGCATGCTGTTAGTGAATGGAAACATTTCTCAACACGTCAGCTTGCTGTCAGTGAATGGAAATATTCCCTACCATCTCTGCTTGCTGTCAGTGAATGGAAACATTCTCCATCATCTCTGCTTGCTGTCAGTAAGTGGAAACATTCCCCATCATCTCTGAATGCTGTCAGTGAGTGGAACATTCCCCATCATCTCTGCTTGCTGTCAGTGAGTGGAATGATCCCCCATCATCTCTGCTTGCTGTCATTGAATGGAAACATTCCCCAACAGGTCTGCTTGCTGTCAGTGAATTGAAATATTTCCTACCAGCTCTGCTTGCTGTCATTGAATAGAACCATTCCCCAACACGTCTGCTTGCTGTCAGTGGATGGAAACATTCCACACCATCTCTGCTTGCTGTCAGTGAGTGGAAACATTCCCAATCAGCATTTTAGATGCATTTTTGACAGTGTGGTCCAATTTGGCTCTGCTTCATCCCCATAAAACATGGCTGGCTGCGAGACAGAGCCACGCGATCAGAATGAACTCAGATGAACTTCACCCGACTTAATTGCCATCGCGCAGCTCTGTCTGTGTGCCGTGGCCTAATTTGCGATCACAGGTGAAGAAGTCACCAGTGACCGCAAATCCCCTGAGTGACTGAAGTAAGCCGCGCGATCAACGGTGCTGTCACTCAGGTGACCCACGGCCAGCAGGAGTCCTCCACCTGAGAGCTGTGGCAGCGGGTCACCTGAGTAACGGCACCGCTAATCGCGTGCCTCACTTCAGTTCCTCTGTGGAGCTGACAGAGAGCGGTGGTGTTGTAGGACCGCTCTTGTGAGCTTCATGTAGCAGAGCTGGATGTGGCGAAGGACCTTGTGAGGATTACGCCGGACCTGGAGTGGTATTTGGGGATTTTAATAAAGTGGTGAAAGAGGGTTTTTTTTCTTCTTTTATTCCAAATAAAGTATTTTTTCGGGTGTATGTGTTTATTTACTTTCACTTACAGGTTAATCATTGGGGGTGTCTCATAGACGCCTGCCATGATTAACCTAGAACTTAGTGGCAGCTATGGGCTGCCATTAACTCTTTATTACCCTGATTGCCACCGTACCAGGGCAATTCGGGATGAGATGAATAGAGTCCCGGGACTGTCACATCTAATGGATGCGGCAATTCCGGGTGGCTGCTGGCTGATATTTTTAGGCTGGGGGGCTCCCAATAACGTGGGGCTCCTCATCCTGAGAATACTAGCCTTCAGCCATGTGGCTTTATCTTGGCTGGTATCAAAATTTGGGGGGACCGCACGCCGTTTTTATTTATTTATTTATTTATTTTACTGCACTACATAGACCCACCCACCGGCGGCTGTGATTGGTTGCAGTGAGACAGTTGTCACTCAGCGTGGGGTCGCGTCTGAATGCAACCAATTATAGGCGCCGGGGCGGGGGAAGCAGGGAATACGAGATGGAATAATGAGAGGCTGGCATTTTCAAAAGCTGGAGAAGCCACCAGAGCAGTGTAACAGCTGTGCAGCGCTGTGCCGGTGATTGATCAGTGATCGGTGAGTATGAGAGAAGGGGGAAAGGGAGAGACATACAGACAGAGAGAGAAACTGAAAGACCTGCCTTCTGTTTTTTCAAAAAAGCGATTACTTTGGTTTGAGTGCTGTTCTGGCGACTAAAAGTAAACGCCACCTGCTGCTCTGAGCACGTTATTCCAAGACACCAGAAATGCAGTCACGCACCTTCTATAGGCTGTGCCCATACTGTTTCTGCTTTTTCCCATCCATTTCAACTTTTTCCTCAGTCACCACAGCTCGCCATTAGGTCCAATATGAAATTATTCAAGTTTACCTTAGACTTACATTGCGCATAGAATATTCGTGAATAGTCAAATAGTGCCGATATTCGTCGAAGCGGATATTTTGGTATTTGATCATCCCTAATTACAACGTTTTGAACTTTTGACTTTCAGGGTTCATATCTCACTGTCCCCTCCCGGAAGCTCCTGCTTCTGAGTCTGATCTTTGCTGTGCCACTGGTAAACAGCAGTGACTTGCAGGGCCCTCAATGACATCATAGCATGTTACCGCCTGGTGTGAATGTTGATTGGCTTACAGACTGGTCACATGACTATGACGTCATCGAAGGTCCTGGTAACTGAACTTTCATTGTCACTGTGCGAGTGTTACATCACGGCGCACAATCTCCCCACAGGAGGGGTCGGCTGCATGTATTTCCATGCAGCTTAAGTGCTCCTGTCCTGAGATCAGTCGGTGCGGGATGATACAATGCGAGACACAAGTGCAGTCATCCCCTCACTGTCAGGCTGCTGCTTGCTCTGTAGAGAGCGATGTAGCAGTGCTGACTTGGCTCTCTGTGCTTCTCACTATGTATAGACTATGTAAGGAGTGTATTGCATTCTATTACAATGCTAGAATTTGCATCTTTCCTGTCTCCTTCTCTTCCTCAGGCAGCATGGTTAGTGTACTTCCCATCTTTCCTTTCTCCTTTAAGTTATTAATCTGTATAATCTCTGTGAAGTCAACAGTGGTTACAGCGACTGACTCACATTTAATTTGTATAACCTCTGTGAGGCAAATATAGGTCATTGCGACTTCCCTTAATACTTCGGTGTGCCATCAACAAAGTCTATTGGGTGCTTATTCATATTTACCTGTATGCTGTTGTGTACGCCTTGTCCTTTGGACTACTAGCTCTAGTATTCGATCTCTGCATGGGGGATGCCGGTTTATGATGGAATTATAATTTTCTTTCAGTTCGCAAACTCCATAACACTTAGGTGTAAAGATGAGCGAACCGGTCGCGGTTCGGCTCGAAGTCGGTTCGCCGAACGGAGGTCCCGTTCGAGTTCGGTTCGTCGAACGTTCGACGAACCAAACTTGAACCGCATAGGAAACAATGGCAGGCATTCACAAACACATAAAAACACCTAGAAAACACCCTCAAAGGTGTCCAAAAGGTGACAAACATCTCACAACACAACACAAACACATGGGAAAGTGACAAGAACAAATTCTCATGCGAAAACCAAAGAGCGTAACGAGGAAAAAGAGGATGAGACACAGATATAGGCATGGGACGCCCTTCTAAAATCATGTAAAACACCGCAAGGTGACTCCAAGCAGAGTCTCCCTTTTTTCCAAAAATTGGGACACACACACACACCCATTCGGTGGCAGCACTTGTGCCCTAGTTGTACACTTTACAGCTAGATTTGCATCAAGCACATTCAAAAATACGCCATTCTTAACTGTCCCCAGGATGACACCGGGGTAGGTAGCAAAGTCTTTGCTGAACCATGACTTGTTCATCCTGGCTCCTTTTAAAAAACAATGTAAGCAAGGGTTACTCCAAGCAGGATCTCCCTTTTTTCCAAAAATTGGGCCACACAGACACCCCATCAGTGGCAGCACTTGTGCCCTAGTTGCAAACAGGATGTTTTGATTTGCATCAAGCACATTCAAAAATACGCCATAATTAACTGTCCCCAGGATGACACTGGGGTAGGTAGCAAAGTTTTTCCTGATCCCAGCTCTGTTCATCTTGGATCATTTTTAAAAAACACAGCAAGCAAGGGTTACTCCAAGCGGAGTCTCCCTTTTTTCCAAAAATTGTGCCCCTCACACACCCACCCATTCAGTGGCAGCACTTGTGCCCTAGTTGTACACTTCACAGCTAAATTGGCATCAAGCACATTCAAAAATACGCCATTCTTAACCGTCCCCAGGATGACAACGGGGTAGGTAGCAAAGTCTTTGCTGAACCATGACTTGTTCATCTTGGCTCCTTTTAAAAACAATGTAAGCAAGGGTTACTCCAAGCGGAGTCTCCTTTTTTCAAAAAATTGGGCCACACAGACACCCCATCAGGAGCAGCACTTGTGCCCTAGTTGCAAACAGGATGTTTTGATTTGCATCAAGCACATTCCAAATCCACAAGCATTTACTCTCCCCAGGATGACACAGGGGTAGTAAATTCCTTGTGGATCCATGACTTGTTCATTTTGATGAACGTTAGTCTGTCCACATTGTCACTGGACAGACGTGTGCGCTTATCTGTCAGAACACACCCAGCAGCAATGAAGACACAGCAGCTGGACACGACAAAATCTCCAAGGCGTAAGTGGAGAGCTCTGGCCATTTTTCAAGATTTGAAGTCCAAAATGAGCAAGGCTCCAATTGCAAAGTCATGGCATTGATGTTCATTTGGAGATATTCCTGTATCATCCTCTCCAGCCGTTGACTATGTGTTAGACTTGTTGTCTCTGGTGGCCTTGCAAAGGAGGGTCTAAAAAAATTATGAAAAGATTCCATAAAATTGCTGTTACCAGCACCAGATACAGTCCTACTGGTACGGGTAGACTGTTGAAGATGACGAGACCGTCCCATGTTTGTCAAGTTACAACTGGGAGATTCACTCCCTGCACCTGCACGGTTGTTTGGTGGAAAAGCCGAGCTAAGATTGAGTAACAGCTTCTGCTGATACTCCTGCATACGTGCGTCCCTTTCTATTGCTGGAATTATGTCACAAAATTTGGACTTGTACCAGGGATCTAATAGTGTGGCAAGCCAATAGTCATAATCACTTCTAATTTTGACAATACGAGGGTCATGTTGGAGGTAGTGCAGCAAGAAAGCACTCATGTGTCTTGCGCAGAGATGCGGAATAGGTCCACGCTGTGTTTGTGGCATAGAGGTGCTAACCGTTCTTTCTTCCTCTGACATCTCCCCCCAACCTCTTTCAACTGAAATTTGACCAAGTTCTCCCTCATCCGCTGAGTCTTCCATGTCTATGGACAGTTCGTCCTCCATTTCTTCATGTTCTCCTGCAACTTCCTCAACATTTCGCCTGCTACCATGCGCCCTTGTTGATCCCTGTCCCCCATGGTCCCATGCCTGCCGCTTTGGTGATGATGAACATCTGGACCTTGGTGAAGTTGTTGTGTCTTGCGCATATGAATCCTCCTGTAGTTCCTCCCCTTCCTGTTGTCCCACACCCCTACTCCGAATAGTGTTTAGCGTGTGCTCCAGCATGTAAATGACTGGAATTGTCATGCTGATAATGGCATTGTCAGCGCTAAACATATTCGTCGCCATGTCGAAACTGTGCAGAAGGGTGCATAGGTCCTAGATCTGAGACCACTCCATCAGGGTGATCTGCCCCACCTCTGCATCTCGTTGGCCCAGGCTATACGTCATGACGTATTGCACCAGGGCTCGGCGGTGCTGCCACAGTCGCTGTAACATGTGGAGAGTCGAATTCCAGCATGTCGCCACATCGCATTTCAGGCGATGAACCGGCAGGCCGAAAGACTTCTGGAGAGATGCAAGTCGCTCAGCTGCGGCGGTTGAACGGCAGAAGTGAGCAGACAGTTTTCGTGCCCTGGTCAGAAGGCCATCTAGGCCGGGATAGTGTGTTAAAAATTGCTGGACAACAAGGTTCAACACGTGAGCCATACAAGGTACGTGTGTCACCTTGCCCAGGCGAAGGGCCCCACCCAGGTTTGCAGCATTGTCGCACACGGCCTTACCAGGCTGCAGGTTGAGTGGAGACAACCATTTATTAAACTCGGACCGCAGAGCTGACCACAACTCCTCAGCTGTGTGACTCTTATTCCCAAGACATGTCAAGCTAAAGACCCCCTGATGACGTTGCGCTCTGCTGCCAGCATAGTAATGAGGGGTGCGTGATTCCTTCTGCGCAGTGAAAACGCTGGTGGCCTGACCAGGCAGGCTTGGGGCGGAGGTGGAGGACACAGATGAGGTGGAGGAGGCAGAAGCAGTGGCGGAACTTGGACAGACAGAGGATTGACACACAAGTCGTGGGGACGGCAAGACTTGTGCAGCAGACCCTTCACCATCTATCACCAGTGCCCAGTCAGCGACATGTAACGTCCCTGTCCATGCTTACTGGTCCAAGTATCGGTGGTAAAATGCACCTGTTCACACACAGAGTTTCTCAAGGAAGCGGTGATGTTGTGTGCGACATGCTGGTGTAGCGCGGGC
The DNA here is from genome assembly GCF_048569485.1 of Anomaloglossus baeobatrachus. Classification (NCBI taxonomy): domain Eukaryota; kingdom Metazoa; phylum Chordata; class Amphibia; order Anura; family Aromobatidae; genus Anomaloglossus; species Anomaloglossus baeobatrachus. The sequence goes on along the minus strand of NC_134359.1, from coordinate 209,909,419 downwards.
ACACCTTTCTTAGAGAAGTAGTGGCGACTGGGCATCTGGTACTGGGGCACAGCGACAGACATAAGGTCTCTAAAATCCTGTGTGTCCACTAGGCGAAAAGGCAGCATTTCGGTAGCCAAGAGCTTACAGAGGGATAAAGTCAACCTCTTAGCTTTGTCATGGGTCGCAGGAAATGGCCTTTTATTTGTCCACATCTGAGGGACAGAGATCTGGCTGCTGTGTGTAGACAGTGTTGAGTAGGGTGTCCCTGGAAAAATGCAGGTTTGTGAGGGAAGTGCAGTCGGAGACATGATGTTGCCTTCATCCAACGTTGGTGCTATCGATGTCTGAGAGAGCTGTACACACGCACTTGTTTCCCCTTCCAAACCAACTGACGACCTACCAAGCAAACTGCCTGTTGCGCTTACAGTGGTGGAAGTTGTGCGTGGAAAACCAGGTGTGACAGCTGTCCCCACAGTCCTAGAAGATGAAGAGCGTGCGGATGCACTGGAAGGGGCAGGCGGTGGATGGTTCGCTCCACTAGGCTGCATTGCAGCACGGTGAGCTTCCCACTGGGACATATGATATTTATTCATGTGACGATTCATGGAAGAAGTTGTCAAACTGCTGAGGTTTTGCCCTCTACTAACAGAATCACGACAAATTTTACACATTACATAATTTGGGCGATCTTTTGCTATGTCAAAAAAGGACCAGGCTAGGCAAGGCTTAGAGGGCATGCGACCTGCTGAGCCCCCCCGACTAGTGCTCAGAGGCAGAGTGGTGGCTGAGGATGCAGTTGTAGACGTGCTACCAGTGCTCAGACTCTGTCCAGGAAGGCTCAAGGTAACTTCGTCGTCGGTTGCATCCTCCTCCACCGCCTTTGTTGACCTCCTCGAGTGCCTGACTGTGGGTTGACAGTGGGTGGGATCTAGAACTTCCTCATCAATTGTTGTGTTTGCACTCCCCTCACCCTCAGACCGAGCCTCTTCTTGCCGTGACCGAATATTTAAGTTGTCATCCCAATCTAGTATCTGCGTCTCATCGTCATCAGTATGTTCCTCATTGTCTATAACCACAGGTGTTACAGTTTGTGACAAAGGGTCAACATTATGCTCTGAAACTTGGTCCTCACGGCCTGAATCAGAGTCACAAAGGTTCTGTGCATCACTGCAGACCATTTCCTGGTCTGTACTCACTGTAGCTTGGGAGCAGACCTCTGATTCCCAGGCTATAATGTGACTGAACAGCTCTGCAGATTCAGCCATCTCAGTTCCACCATACTGTGCAGGGCTGATGGAGACTTCAGAGCTGGGAGAAAGCAAGTTTGATTGGGATGACAACTCAGAGGACTGGTGTTTTTTGGATGCGGTAGTTGAGGTGGCTGAGAGGGCACTTGTTGGACCACTTGAGATCCATTCAAGCATTTTCCTTTTTTGGCCATCATCTACCTTTGTTCCTGTTGTTCGTGTCCGTAAAAAAGGGAGCACATCGGATTGGCCACGGAAAATAGTAGACATCTTACTTTTGCTGGTAGATGGTTTATCTTCAGCAGATGTTAATGGAGCTTTGCCACCTTCCCCACGGACAAACCCTTTTTTTCCTTTTCCAACACGCCTCTTCCCCTTTCCACCAGCATCTGTCATTTTGCCGCTCATGTTGATTGCGACAAGATTGTGCACTTAAAATGTGATAGTAAAAATTGAGAGGTGGTGTAGATTGCAGCGGTGGTCTAGCTTTATTAACAGCAGAATAATAAAGAATAATTATCCCTGAAAATGCAACTACGTCCCTTAAACTGGCAGCATAAATTGCTAGTATAATGGCTTAGTAACAATGAGTTTGAGTGTGCAATGCAGGCAGACGTGCTGCAAATATCTTTGCACTTGTGGGACGATACAGAAGTCCAACAGCCACGTTTAGGATGCCACTAAGTTCACTCATTGTTTGCTAGTATAATGGCTTAGTAACAATGAGTTTGAGTGTGCAATGCAGGCAGACGAGCTGCAAATATCTTTGCACTTGTGGGACGATACAGAAGTCCTACAGCCACGTTTAGGATGCCACTAAGTTCACTCAGTGTTTGCTAGTATAGTGGCTTAGTTATAATGAGTTTGAGTGTGCAATGCAGGCAGACGTCCTGCAAATATCTTTGCACTAGTGGGACGATACAGAAGTCCAACAGCCATGTTTAGGATGCCACTTAGTTCACTCAGTGTGTGCTAGTATAATGGCTTAGTTATAATGAGTTTGAGTGTGCAATGCAGGCAGACGTGCTGCAAATTTCTTTGCACTAGTGGGACGATACAGAAGTCCAATAGCCACGTTTAGGATGCCACCAAGTTCACTCAGTGTTTGCTAGTATAATGGCTTAGTGACAATGAGTTTGAGTGTGCAATGCAGGCAGACGTGCTGCAAATTTCTTTGCACTAGTGGGACGATACAGAAGTCCAATAGCCACGTTTAGGATGCCACCAAGTTCACTCAGTGTTTGCTAGTATAAAGGCTTAGTGACAATGAGTTTGAGTGTGCAATGCAGGCAGACGTGCTGCAAATATCTTTGCACTTGTGGGACGATACAGAAGTCCAACAGCCACGTTTAGGATGCCACTAAGTTCACTCAGTGTTTGCTAGTATAATGGCTTAGTAACAATGAGTTTGAGTGTGCAATGCAGGCAGACGAGCTGCAAATATCTTTGCACTTGTGGGACGATACAGAAGTCCTACAGCCACGTTTAGGATGCCACTAAGTTCACTCAGTGTTTGCTAGTATAGTGGCTTAGTTATAATGAGTTTGAGTGTGCAATGCAGGCAGACGTCCTGCAAATATCTTTGCACTAGTGGGACGATACAGAAGTCCAACAGCCATGTTTAGGATGCCACTTAGTTCACTCAGTGTGTGCTAGTATAATGGCTTAGTTATAATGAGTTTGAGTGTGCAATGCAGGCAGACGTGCTGCAAATTTCTTTGCACTAGTGGGACGATACAGAAGTCCAATAGCCACGTTTAGGATGCCACCAAGTTCACTCAGTGTTTGCTAGTATAATGGCTTAGTGACAATGAGTTTGAGTGTGCAATGCAGGCAGACGTGCTGCAAATATCTTTGCACTTGTGGGACGATACAGAAGTCCAACAGCCACGTTTAGGATGCCACTAAGTTCACTCAGTGTTTGCTAGTATAATGGCTTAGTAACAATGAGTTTGAGTGTGCAATGCAGGCAGACGTGCTGCAAATATCTTTGCACTTGTGGGACGATACAGAAGTCCAACAGCCACGTTTAGGATGCCACTAAGTTCACTCAGTGTTTGCTAGTATAATGGCTTAGTTATAATGAGTTTGAGTGTGCAATGCAGGCAGACGTGCTGCAAATATCGTTGCACTAGTGGGACGATACAGAAGTCCAACAGCCACGTTTAGGATGCCACTTAGTTCACTCAGTGTTTGCTAGTATAATGGTTTAGTTATAATGAGTTTGAGTGTGCAATGCAGGCAGACGTGCTGCAAATATCTTTGCACTAGTGGGACGATACAGAAGTCCAATAGCCACGTTTAGGATGCCACTAAGTTCACTCAGTGTTTGCTAGTATAATGGCTTAGTAACAATGAGTTTGAGTGTGCAATGCAGGCAGAGGTGCTGCAAATATCTTTGCACTTGTGGTACGATAAAGCAGTCCAACAGCCACGTTTAGGATGCTACTAAGTTCACTCAGTGTTTGCTAGTATAATGGCTTAGTAACAATGAGTTGGAGTGTGCAAAGGGCAGGAGGGTTCAGTGGCAGGGTTGTGGGTCTCTGGGTAGAGGAAAGGAAGCCTGCCTTTCTATCCCTCTTAATGGGGAAATGCAGCGAGGAAATCCCTGACCTTAGCTACATAGACGCTGTCATCTTGTGTAGCTGTTAAACTCTGTTTTCACGGACCTGTCACCTATGGCTCTGACCCTGCCGGTATGAGCCCTTAAAAGGACTGATAGAAAGTGCTATCCCTAAGCTGTCCAGCGCTGTGTATGGAGCGTATACAGCAGTATCGGCGATAGGAGCTGTGCCAGTGATGTCTGACACCAAGGACGCAGAAGGCAGATAATGGCGTGCTGGAGGAAAATGTCTGGTTTTATAATGCAGGGACATGTGACATGGACATCCTATCACACATGCCGTTGCTTCTCTGGCTAAAAGTCCACTTAGCTGTGTGTGTGTCTTGGATTGGCTGACATGCTGGTCCGCCCCACAACACGCGCGCGCTTAGGGAAGGAAGACAAGGAAAAAAAAAAAATGGCGATCGCCATTATACATACAGCAGTGATCTGAATGCGCTGTTCCCGCACACTATACACTGAAATGTCATAATAGTGTGAGTCACAGAGTGACTTACACTATTACAGAGGAAAGCCAGCTAGGAATTAGCTGTTTTTTTTGCTGCTAGAACCGTTCTCGAACGTATCTAGAACTATCGAGCTTTAGCAAAAAGCTCGAGTTCTAGTTCGATCTAGAACATCCCCCAAAATCACTCGAGCCGCGAACTGGAGAACCTCGAACCACGAACCACGCTCAACTCTACTTAGGTGACAGAAAATACCCATAAGTGACACAATTCTAAAAACAGCATACAGTACCTCAAAGGACTCAAAAACATATAAAAGACATTTATAAACTCTTAAGGTGGTTCACAGGAACTAATGCATTGTGGAATAAAAAAAAATAATAATAATTTACCTAAAAATGTTTTTCTAGCCTAAAATGCATTTACTTGGCTGAAATTTGGCTGAAAGAGATTGAGGACACTATGTTGCAATTGCGAGACCCTTAAGGTACCTAAACAGCAGAAACCCCCACAAGTGACCTCATTTTGGAAACTTGACCCCTCAAGGATTTTATCCGGGGTGTAGAGAGCATTTTGAACCCACAGGTATTTCATATAATTTTATAACATTAGGTCGTCATATTGAAAATTTTCATTTTGTTACAAAAATGTTGCTTTTGCACCAATTTTGTCACTTTGTCCCGTGGTAACACCAAAACATGGATACCATTGTTAGTTATCCAATTTCTTATGAGTGCAGTGATATCCCACTGTTTGGACGAACGGGGGTCTCAGAATAGAAGGAGCAATATTTGAATTTTAGAAAAGCTGAAATTAATTGCTGGCATCATGTTGCATTTGCAGGGCCCCTAAGGTACGTAAACAGCAGAAACCTCCCTCAAGTGACAACATTCTGGAAACTAAAAATTTTTATTTTTTTCACAAAAAAGTTGCTTTAGCACCAAATTTCTCACCTTTTCAAGAAGTAACACCAAAAAGTGGACCATACAGTTTGTTACCCAGTGTCTTATGAGCATAGAGATACTAGACATGTTGTAAGAAACCACAGTTTATACAAAAGGGAATGCTTGAAATGGAAGGAGCAATATTTGAATTTTTTAACACAAATTTGGCTGAAAGAGATTGAGGACACTATGTTGCAATTGCGAGACCCTTAAGGTACCTAAACAGCAGAAACCCCCACAAGTGACCTCATTTTGGAAACTTGACCCCTCAAGGATTTTATCCGGGGTGTAGAGAGCATTTTGAACCCACAGGTATTTCATATAATTTTATAACATTAGGTCGTCATATTGAAAATTTTCATTTTGTTACAAAAATGTTGCTTTCGCACCAATTTTGTCACTTTGTCCCGTGGTAACACCAAAACATGGATACCATTGTTAGTTATCCAATTTCTTATGAGTGCAGTGATATCCCAATGTTTGGACGAACGGGGGTTTCAGAATAGAAGGAGCAATATTTGAATTTTAGAAAAGCTGAAATTAATTGCTGGCATCATGTTGCATTTGCAGGGCCCCTAAGGTACGTAAACAACAGAAACCTCCCTCAAGTGACAACATTCTGGAAACTAAAAAAAATAATTTTTTTCACAAAAAAGTTGCTTTAGCACCAAATTTCTCACCTTTTCAAGAAGTAACACCAAAAAGTGGACCATACAGTTTGTTACCCAGTGTCTTATGAGCATAGAGATACTAGACATGTTGTAAGAAACCACAGTTTATACAAATGAGAAGGGTTGGAATGGAAGGAGCAATATTTGAATTTTGAAACACAAATTTGGTTGAAAGAGATTGAGGACCATGTTTCAATTACAGGACCCTTAAGGTACCTAGACAGCAGATACCCCCACAAGTGACCTCTTTTTGGAAACTTGGCTCCTCATGGATTTTATCCAGGGGTGTAGAGAGCATTTTTAACCCACAGGTATTTCACAGAATTTTATAACATTAGGTCGTCATATTGAAATTTTGATTTTTTACAAAAATGTTGCTTTCGCACCATTTTTCTCTTTTTCCAGAAGTAACACCAAAACATGGACACCATTGTTTGTGTGGAAGGGTAAAAACATAAAGTGAGTGAATTTTTGGATTATTTGAATGACAACGAGTTTGACTTAAAATTCACTCATAAACATGATATTAAAGAAATTAATTTTTTGGACATCACCCTCAGAGCAGACGGGAGGTCTTCAAAAGTATCTGTCATACCATACCAAAAAGATGTAAATGAAAATACGATTCTTAATTTTGAGTCCAGTTATCCCCGTCATGTTACCTCCAACATCACTAAAGGTGAATTCATTCACCTAAAGTGCAATTGTTCGGATCCTCTGATATTGGATAGAGAGTTACAAATTAAATCCAACAAATTACTAGATAGGGGTTATCCAAAGGGTTTGATAAAATATTCACTGAACCAAGTTAGAAAAATAGATAGGAAATTGCTTTTACAAGACAAAGAAAAAACATAAATTAATCCAGATTACATCAATTTTGTTACTCGGTACAGTGAGGATTATCAAGATATCAAGAAAATTATCAAAAAATACATATCCATTTTGGATAGTGATCCCCTTACTAAGAAAATTATGTCTGAGAATGAGGTTAGATGGATCTTCAAGAGAACCCGAACAATAGGCAACATGATATCACCAAGTTTTCTACAACCCTAGTGTAAAAACATTTCCACTTGGTTACATACAAAGGGATTTTTTGGCTGTGGTCACAATATTTGTGTTTGCTGTTTGTATGCCTCGAGGTGTAAATCGTTTAAGTCCATCGCTAATGGAGATACTTTTGATATGGAGAGCCTTATGAATTGTAATACATCTGGAATTATTTACTTGGTGACCTGCAATATTTGTCCGGTGCCGTATGCAGGATGCACAGTGGGCCGTTTAAAGAAACAGATCGGACGTCACCTATCTAATTTGACAGGCCAGAAGAAGATCGGTATTTCCATGGTCTCCAAACATTTTTCTGACATCCATGGAGGAGATAACTCAGGATTTGCATTTTGTGGTATAGAAAAAGTAACTAGACCAGTTAGAGGAGGCGATTTTAGGCGAAAAATATTAAATAGGGAATCCTATAGGATATTCTGTTTGTACAAGACCTGATGGGCTAAACATATTACAAAACAATTGAATAAATTTCTAATTATTATCAGGTAATGGGAACATTAAAAACAATTAAAAAACAAATTAAGAACCGAAAAAGTTGTCTTTTTTTTTACAATGGAGGTTCTATAGTTATAAAAATGAGGGAGGTTCCCATAGATAAAAGTAATGATGGAGTTCTCCATAGGTAATGCAATGTGGTAAGTTTCCATAGATATGTTGGCCGAGGTTTATTTGTTTGAAGTTACAATGAAGTTTCCCCTATATTGTAAAGCTGGGTTCACACTAAGCGACAGCGACAACGACGTCGCTGTTACGTCACCATTTTCGGTGACGTAACAGCGACCTTGTAAGTCGCTGTTATGATCGCTGCTTAGCTGTCAAACACAGCAGAAGCAGCGATCATAACGTCGCTGTGCTACATGTGCAGAGAGCAGGGAGCCGCGCTTAGCGCTGGCTCCTTGCTCTCCTAGGTACAGTACACATCGGGTTAATTAACCCGATGTGTGCTGCAGCTACATGTCACAGTGCAGAGAGCAGGGAGCCGCGCGCACTGCTTAGCGCTGGCTCCTTGCTCTCCTTGCTACAGTATACATCGGGTTAATTAACCCGATGTGTGCTGCAGCTACATGTCACAGTGCAGGGAGCCGCGCGCACTGCTTAGCGCTGGCTCCTTGCTCTCCTTGCTACAGTATACATCGGGTTAATTACCCGATGCGTACTGCAGCCACATGTGCACAGAGCAGGAGCCGGCACTGGCAGCAAGAGCGGAGGCTGGTAACGAAGGTAAATATCGGGTAACCAGGGAAAGGTCTTCCCTTGGTTACCCGATGCTTACGCTGGTTACAGCTTACCGCAGCTGCCAGTGCCGGCTCCTGCTCGCTTCATTTCGTCGCTCTCTCGCTGTCACACACAGCGATGTGTGTGTCACAGCGGGAGAGTGACGACTAAAAAATGAAGCTGGACATTCAGCAACGACCGGCGACCTCACAGCAGGGGCCAGGTCGTTGCTGGATGTCACACACAGCGACAGCGACGGGACGTCGCTGCAACGTCACAGAAAATGGTGATGTAGCAGCGGCGTCGTTGTCATTGTCGCTGTGTGTGACACCAGCTTAAGAATAGAGGTTCATTTTAATAAAATAATTATGGAGGTTTCCACAAGAAATGTAGTGTTAGAGGTTCCCACTATGAAATGATAGACTTTCCCTTGGGTAAGGTAATGATGGAAGTTCCTTTGAATAATATAATGATGATTTTCCTATAGATTAAGGTCTTGGTGAGAGTTTTTCTTCAATATATGATAGAGGTTCCCTTAAACTTTGTATTGGTGGTGGTTCTTAATGATAATATAATGACGGATAACTGAACTGCAACTTTTCTGTCTTTTATCATTATAATTTAGATGTTTATGGATACAAGATAAAGCTGTTTATACAATAATAGTATATCAAATAGGATTTCTTTTAATCCTGCCTTTTATACTTACTAATTTTGGTTCCTGTTTTTCATCAGGTATGGTATAGATATCAGTATTCCATGATATGAAACATATGTTGGAATGGAGACTTGTGGTTGTTAAGACTGATTGAAATATCTGTTTTCTATTTTAGATATTTACAACCAATATTTCTTCAATTTTTTTATACTTATATTTCTTCATCATATTTTTTTTCCATATTTATTGGTTATAGACTTACATGACTAGAATTGGTTCCTATAGTTTGTATATGCGTTTTTCTCTTGTCTTAATGCACATTTAAATTCATGTGATTTGTACCATTGTTCTTAATGCCGAAAGGGTTAAACTCAAGTGGACAAGAGAATTAAGGCACCTGTGGATTGCAAAGGATTTCCTTTCCAACATTAAAAGGCTCTCACAGTGAGGAGGACATTGCTTGACAAAGACTAGACTCATGTAGTTGAAACGCGTCGCTGTTGTCATATATATTTTTTCCCCGCTGGAGTGACAGCTTGACTTTTATATGTATTGAAAGTGTCTGATTTTATGAATTCGCAATGCATTGAATAAATCCTGGAAATTTTATCTGATTCCTGGACATTGTGCTGGACAGAAGTATTTTTGAGGAACACCACCTTAAGTCCGGCTGCAGAAGGTTCAGATTCCAGCATACAGAGGGGTGAGCTGAATTTTCCCCTTTTTTTCTTGCTATTTTCAAGAAGTAACACCAAAAAGTGGACCGTACAGTTTGTTACCTAGTGTCTTATGAGCACAGAGATACCCCACATGTGGTCAGAAACATCTGTTTGGATAAACGGAAGAGCTTGGAATAGAAGAAGCACATTTGATTTTTGCGGGTGCCATGTCGCATTTGCAGGGCCCCTAAGGTACCTATACAGCAGAAACCACACGCAAGTGACTCCATTTTGGAAACTAGGCCCCTCAAAGATTATATTCAGGGACGAAGTGAGCATTTTGAACCCACAGGTACTTCACAAAAATGTTGCTGTAGCATCAAATTTCTAACTTTTAGCTTATGGGCCCACAATCCAGCAACAATGTATCTAGGACGCAGTGTCCGCCCTCCTGTGGAAATGGGAGTGTTGTTCACAGAAGAAAGCAGCAGTTCATATCCACGATCAGGCCGCTGTGGACCTTAGCTCTATTCTTTATTCCGTAATGTAAAATAACATTCTGTGGATCAGAAACCAAACCACAGATCAGTTTATGCTGCAGAGACAAAAAGCACTGTGGGTAGGAGATTTCTAAAAATTCCATCTATTATGATTCTTTTGTACAACACAGCCTTTTGGAAGCAGCAAAACCACTTTTTTGTCCAAAACTCTGCAAACCCTTAATATGGGCACAGAGCCTAAAAAGCTAGGCTAGATAGTTAGCTAGATAGATAGATAGATAGATAGATAGATAGATGTCAAACACATGTAATGTCCCACTCCAACGTATTCTAAGCTTGCACCCTTTAGTGCATTTCATGTTGAACTAAAGGGTGTTTAGCCTTGTATTTAGCCAAAAAAGAAATAAATAATAAAAAAAAAACAATTTAGGGTCCCCCTCATTTTTGATAGCCGGCTAGGGTAAAGCAGGAGCTGCAGCCTGCAGACCAAAGCTGGTAGCTTTATCCTTGCTTGGATTACCAGCCAAGGTGAAGCAGAAATCTGGGTTCTAGGATTCTCAGGATGGGAAGAGCCTTGTTTATTTTTTCATTCCTGACCTAAAAGTAGCAGGCTGCAGATAATGTAGAAGTGGCACATCCATTAGATGCACCAATCTAGGAGCTTTGCCCCAGCTCATTCCATTGCCCTTGTGTAGTGGCAAATAAGGTAATATAATAGGTTGATATCAGCTGTGTAAAATCAGCTAGCATCAAGCCAAGGGGTTAGTAATGTTGAGGTGTTTGTCAGATACCCAAAATTATTTACCCAGTCAGTAATAAAAAAAAAAAATAAAGATGACAAAATACAATTTGAAAAAAACACTCCTCAACAAATTCCAACTTTCACCAATTTATTGAAAAAAATTGCAAGGAAAAAAAAAATTCCAATCCGGTCCACCATAATCTAATTTGGAGGTCTCACAACAATGTCATCTTTCTTTCAGCATATGGGAGGCACACTCAGAAAATGAATCCCACATGTCCTGGAAGTGCAGGCACTCCATGTGAGGAGTGTGCCTGTAGTGACCTTAGTGAGATTACTGCAGGCACACTCTCTAAGTCACACCGAGGACAATGTGAACTTCAGTAACCTCAGTGATGTCGACGCACTGACATCACCACAGTCTAACTGCTCACAGAGAGCCGGCTGAGAGATGGGTTTCTGTGCATATACCCACCATTTTTTACAGAAGAGAAGTAGGGGCCACAGGGAACTCAGCGCTGATGAAGGTACAGGGAGGTGAACTGGGGGAGGACAGGAGGTTACATGGTGGGACTTGGGGAGGAGTTTTCTCTCCCATCTTACATGTCTGATGGGAGAGAAATCAGACGAGTGTGATGATTGCGGCAGATGCTATTTTAGAAGGTTAGGAGGAGGAGGGGGACCAGGGAAGACTTTATTCACACTGAGGGACTGGGAGAGGACATTACTCTCCCATCTGACATGTTTGTTTATGTCATATGGGGGAGAAATCATTTTTTTTACCGGCGTTGAATTCCCTTTTACATACATTGTATAATGTTGATCTTGTGACCGGAGACAGGAAAAAAAAAACGTTCCAGATCGCAATCTTCAGAGTCTTAGCTGGGCCCAATAGCTGAAAATCACATAGAATAATACATAGAAGTATTTTTTTAAACTAAGACATAAGAAAACATAACAGTCAGTCATTATATTTGAAACAATTTTCAGAAATCAAAGTTTTACACATCTGTGTTATCATTATTATTGAGTATAAGGGCTTAGGCAGGAACATTGATGCTTGCAAGATTGCCCCTTAATCAACTATTTATCAGATCACTAAAAAGTTCAAGGAGAGAGTTTTTATTGCTGTGATAATAGCTTCAGGATACCCAATAATGTCAACAAAGTACCAGTAAGAACCATTTCCTATAAAGTATTTAGTTATGGGATTTGTTCAACAACAGTGCAGAGCTTGCTCTTTAATGGTATCAGGCAATTGTCAGTCCATCTGCATGCACAGCTCACTGAGGAGGCTTTGGAAAGACTAAAGGCTGCTTTACACGAGTCGATCTATTGTGCGATGCATCGTTGGGGTCACGGATTTTGTGACGCACTTCCGTCATTCGTAACGACATCTCCTCATGTCACAGCTCCTTGCGAGTTCAACCGATGCCTAATCGTTTGAAATTCGGCCATCGTGTACTCATCGTTTAATTCCATAAAATCGGTCAGTTTAGTCTTAATGAACGACACATTGCAAAGTGTGACACCGTGTAATCGGCCATCCTCGTAGTTGTTTGTGACGTCAGTAAACGTTCAGGGCGTATTTGTGGTTTTAAATAATCACGCCTAATCTAATCTGATTGGTTGTAGCAGATGCGTTGTGATAGGTTATTACTGTTATAAAAGACGGCGCTGTATTCATGATGTGTGAACATTCATCCTTGGCGTCATGCACAGTGTTTTATAGTGCATTACTCCTAATTTTTCTGACGTTAGTTTGTTCGCTGGATTTTCCGACCTCACTCCTTGTATACCTTTTTTGTGGTAAGTTGTTATATGCGAATCTTTTCTTTTTGGATAAAAATCGACATTTGGCATCATTATAATGTGTGTGTTTTATATAATTTAAGGTAACAGGATGTTCAGCAATGTCGAAACTGACATTTTATCTGTGGGTCTCCTTATGACCGAGATATTGCAGGAGGAGGAGGAAATGGACCAAAATACACGTATGAATCCTCGGCCCAAAAGATTATGGTCACGTCAATGGCTGCTTCGAAGGGATGAGATATCCCACGTGCGTCTAGTGCATGATTTACAGGAACGCAATCCGCATGATTACCGCAACTATCTCCGTATGTCGGAAGAATCTTTCTCATTAGTCCTGACGCGTATCAGCCCATACATAAAGCGCAGAGATACTTTAATGCGTAAGGCTGTTCCTGCGGAAGAAAGGTTGCTGGTGACTTTGCGCTATCTTGCCACAGGCCGTAGCCTAACTGATTTACAATATTCTGCTGGTATTTCAAGATCACTATTAAGTTCATTAATTCCGGAGACTTGTCAGGCAATAATACATGCGTTAGCAGATTTCATGCCTTTCCCCAAGACAACTTCAGAATGGTCTGATATAGCTCATAATTTTGCGACGAGGTGGCAATTTCCCTGCTGTGGTGGTGCGATTGATGGCAAGCACATAAGAATAATTAAACCCCCAAATAGTGGTTCTTTTTTTTATAACTATAAAGGTTTCTTTAGTATAATTTTATTTGCAGTAGTTAATGCAAATTATGAATATTTAACAGTGGATGTAGGAATAAATGGCCGTGTTTCCGATGGTGGCGTTTTAGAACAAACTGATTTTGGAAAGCGTTTATTTAGTTCACAATTACCTTTGCCTCCAAATTCAGGAAATGAAAATAATTTAAATTTTGTTTTTTTAGGGGATGAGGCATTTCCTCTTCAAAGCCATCTCCTGCGTCCTTATCCCCAGACTACTTTGAGTCCCGAGCGTCAATATTTCAATTACCGTCTCTCAAGGGCACGTTTGGTTGTTGAGAATACGTTTGGAATTATGGCAAGTCGGTTTCGTGTATTCTCAACACCAATAAATCTCAAACTCGAATCCATTGATAGTGTAGTTCTTGCCAGCTGTGTTCTACATAATTTTTTATGCAAAAAGGATGCAGCAGCCTACATGCCCCCGGGGTATGTAGACAACATTGGCAGTGATGATTCCGATGTTGTCCCAGGAGTTTGGCGTTGTAGTGATCCACAGTTGCCATCCCTGCCGACACCTCAATCTTTTGGTCGTGTCCGGCATGATGCCATAATCAATCGGGATCGTTTTTGTGATTATTTTAATGCGTCATAATTTTTTTTTTTTTTCATTATTTTCAAAATTTTTTTTTTTTTTTTTTTCATTTTTATAATAGAAAAGGCATTTCTGAACATTAGAGTGTGTTAACAAAGTCGGAGAACATTACCTTTTGTGTAAACTATATTTTTTAATTAAAACAATGATACAAACATAATTACATTAAAACTTGAAGTAAAGTAAGAAATAACTATCAAAAAACAAATTCACTTTGTTATAAATATATGAATACAAATATATTTATAAAATAAATACATTACATGATTTCAAAGCATTACAACTTTATTCTATGTTTCACAAATAAACACTGCCATCACTTCCTTTCACTACAAGGCAGGCAGGAATTTTCACTTCCGGTTTAAAAATCGCATAAACAAACATGTCTGCAAACATGCGAGCAACTGTCTGGGGAGATGCAGAAATCCATCTTCTTGTCACCGAAATGGATGAAAGAGACTATGATTGTCTACTTATATCTGAACGTCCAAGGGAGCATAAAAAAAAAGTTCTACGGAAGATAAAGAAATCTCTTCGGAATAAATTTGGCCTCCACCGCTCAAAAGCGCAGATCAGGAAGAAAATGGCTGATCTGAAATATCGTGACAAGCAACGTCTAGCAGCAATTAGAGCACAAAATAACACTACTCAAGGTATATTTTAACAATAAATGTTTGGTTTTTTTTATTTTGCCCTTTTTAAAAAATACCATGTGTATAATATCAATCATACATGTGTTTACATAATATGCCATGTTGTTTTTTTTTTTTTTTCTAAACAAAAATTTTATTTTCTATTTTGTGAAAGGATCATCACATGTAGCGGACCAAGGGAGCGCAATAAACAATAATCCAGGAACTTCATCAGAACCAATTCCTGTTTTGGATCCAAATGAGGTTTCAGAGCAAGGTTTGTTTTTATTTTAACTTGCCAGTTTGTTTGTTTTTTTTAAAAAAAAGGAAAAAACCAAATAGTGAACTATTATGTCACTCCCTAGATAACATTGAAGAACATCCTCCTATTGCTGAAACACGTGTTCATGCTGTTGGTTGGACACTCAGCTCTGATTCAGATTCTGCGTCTGTGCAAGTTAGATCAGGTATTTGTTTATTTTGTATAAATTTGGTTGAGATAATGTATGTTTTTGTTTTAAATAATTTTTTTTTTTTTTTTTAAACAGATGATCGACCAAAGCTTGAAGAAGTGTATCAGTCAGCATGCAGATTATACCAGACAGCACAAGATCATGTACAATTGTTAAAAAAATACATGGATGATAATGCATAATTTTGTTTGGCTATTTGAATTTTAAACCGTTTGCAGTCACAACATGTAATGATGTTTTGACCATGTTATTTTTTTGTACATAAGGGCTAAAAATATTTAGAGAATGGGTATTTAAAACTCTATATAATAAAAAAAATTTTGACTAAAAATTTGGTTTTTTGTTTTTTTTTTAAAGAAAACAACATGACAATTATTTTGTTCTAAACCTAACATTTATTGTGAAATATATACAGCGAAAATTATGTGAGTCTGAAAAAACAAAATATTTACAGTTTGTAGACAAATATTTTCTTTGTCTTATTTTGAATGCAAATTGCGTATCAAAATTTAAAAAAAAAAGGAAAGAAAAAAAAATTACCGACGCCTTTTGCTTTTAACTTTTCGAGGTAGTGACAATGCTACAGATTCCCCAAGGGTTGCCACATCAGCAACAACAGATGTATTTTCAGGCAAAAAATCTTCTTTTAATACTGTAGCTGATGTAAGGCGATTTTCTTGGGCCGCATGTAGGACTTGGGCGATGATTCTTTCGGCATGTAATTTTTGATTCTTTTCCAGTATTTTGCAAACATCATCAACATAATGCGCAAATCCAGATACAGGTGGACGGTCATGTTTCTCAAGTATTGACCGACAAATAGACGCCAACTCGTTTCCACGTGACAATAAAGTTGGTCTTCTCATTCTCCTTGGTAATTGCCTTAACAAAGGTCTTGATGTAGCAGGTGTTTGTTCACACGATGTTAAAGATGGATTCTGTGAGCTATTTGTAGTTTCCTGCTCTTGAGAAGTGCTTTCAGTAGCATAATCCTACATTTGTAACAAGAAAAAAAAAAAAAAAAAGAAAAATTAGAAAGATGTGTGAACACATTAGAGAGATGATACAACATATTTTGGAACTACAATAATGGTAAAAAAAAAAACATGTAACCCTTTTGTGTTGAAAAATTTTTCTGTTGGTTATTTATGTTGGTACATAAAACAAAATTTCCAAAAAAACAAAAGCAGATCATAAAACACCTTAAAAATTGATTATAAAATAAAAAAAATAGTGTGTAAAGAAACATTTATGAATAAAGGTAAATATACCAATTGTGTCGCTGACTCGCTGCCAATTGCCCCATTTTCTGACTCCTGAATGGAAAGCATACTTGTTGATGACCTTGGAATCTCTTGATCTCTTGTGAAGTCAAGTAGATCAAAATACCACAGCCGTGGGACATAAAGATCGGCAGTCGCAGCCCCTGAACGTCGTGACTCCTCGACTTTATTTAGTTCCTTTTTATATACAGTGCGTATTTACATCCACAGGCTCATTTGGAAAATGGTTTTTAAAGATAGTAATCAGATCCGCATAAGCTGCTTGTTTGATGCGTTTGTTACTATATTCAGGCGATTTAATTTTCCAAAGACAGGTTAATGTGTGATATTTTTCAATGAAATCACGCAAAAATAATTCGTTTTGATGAGCCGTCATCTGTGAAAGATTATATGAGAACATTTTATTTGACACTGTTATAATAAACATGTAATTTTTTAGATTTTTAAAAGAACACAAATGAGAAAAAATAATAACAAACATTATTATGTTTCAAAAAACATAATACACGATAAAACCTACACAAATAACAATAATAAATAAACATGAAAAAAAAAAAAAAATGTGAACGGCTAAATGACACAATAAAGAAACCATACAAAACCTAATGTTACCCACCTTTGGAGGATAGATACTCTGAATTCGTCAAAAACCAGACCACAAACAAGATTGATGCTAAGGACACACGAGGCAACAAAGACAGGCCCAGAAGCGAAACTATATATATGGTATGTAACCAATCAACCACATTAGCAGAACTGGATTGAGCAGGTCAGAAGAAGTCAGGGCATGCAACAATCCAGACAACGTCACGGAGGGCTGTATAGTTTGCCTAATTACGCCCATGCAAAAGACAGATTGACCAAAGGAAAACATGTGTGAAGCCTTTTGGACGTCCGCCATGGCCAATCAATATATCGATGAGCGCTTTGAGGTCGTTTGACAACACTCAACGTGTGACACATGGACAAATACCTATCAGCGATACAAAAAAAAAAAAAAAAAAAGACTTTGCCAAATAAATCGCACGATGGATTGACTCGTGTAAAGCAGGCTTAACAGTAGCAAGAGGTACAGGGATTGGACTGAAGAGCACTGAAGTAAATTTATTTTCTCTGATGAAGCCCTCATCAGACTATTTGTGACATCTACAAGAACAATTATCTGGAGAAGAAAATGTGAGCCACAACCTGAGACATGTTTCATGTAACAGTAATGCATTCAGAGACTTGGATTTTTAAATTTAAGAAACAGTATTGGAACAATGTTACAATTTCTTGCAGTGGTTTTGGCTCTATGTGACATAAGAAACAGTTAAATCCATTCATAAAAATCATAGATGAAGATGACCACTTGATTTCCAGGTCATCCTGTAGGATAAAATGTGCAGCAACAAGTCCTCACATAATATAAACAGTAAATGTTTTGCAGTACACTTGTAAAATCCAGTTCATATATTCTAGAATAAATCTTTTATCTAACTTCAGTGATTAATTTCCTTCACAGTGATAAATTATGTGCCGGGAAAATTTTGTTCTTTATCATTTTCTGCACAATAATTAAGTAAACTTGTCATAATTTTGCAAATCCCCAAACAAAACAGTGAAAGAGTGATGCAATTATCAAAGCAGAGGGGAGACCTAGGATTCCCATACCAGAAGGGAATCTCTTTATTTGTTAGAATCCTTGGAGAAAAAAAGAATAAAACAGCGGAGAGCAACACAAGTAACTTTTAGATTTAGATGGTATTATCAAGTGTGTATTTAAAATTGTTAATTAGAATTTTGAGTAACTGCTACACATATTTATAAATATTAAGTAATTTAATACTTTGTTTTCTCTCAATTCTTTGGTGAAGAGCAATGTGTGAGAGCAATTTTCTCATGTGTGGACCAAAGTTTTTTTGTATCTTTTTTTTTTCCATAAAAAAACCTTTTAGGGATTGTTAAAAAAAATTCTATTTGACTTAGAACCAGATCAGATGTACTTTCTGTTATACCTTTAGTTATACTAGAAGCTAATAACTTTAAACACAATTGCATTCTTTTTATGTTGTGTTTATATTTTGGAAAAATAATAATTGTTAAAAAATGTAAATACAATTATTTTGAAATTATATTATTATTATTATTATTATTATTATTTTAAATATTACTTTTTGTTGTAGTGCCAAATATATTTTTTTGGATTAGAATTGGACTTTTTTTCTTTTTACCTTTCATCATTGGCTTTATTTACCATCATAGTTACTATAGTGATGATATTGTTTTATTAAGGTGTGACCAGAAGTTTACAAAATGCTCAAGGGGAAATAATTTCTGATTTACAAAGAATTACAACACAATAATAACTGCAAACATTTTGACTAATAGCACAGGTGTAAAAAACATTTATTTTAGGTGCAAAAGTTTTTTAAATGGTTTTAGGGTATTTTGACTGTAACAACATCATCAGACTTTGAGTGACTCATTTGCACCCTAGTTTGGCAGTGTTACTGCCCTTGCACACAGATGAATTAAAACATCATTTGGAAAGAACGCAGCTCAGTGATCAATAGCTGATGTACATGCAAGTGTTTCTGCAAATATGATGCAGAAAAGGATCTATCACAAGAATCATTGAAGCAAAATCTGAGTAAATCATTTTCTCAACCAAGATTGAAATATTGTAGGTTGCAAGACACAACATGGCTGGAAAGAAGACAGTGGTCCAATAACACAATGAAAAGGAACTGTTTTTGATCAAGTATCAGTCAATCATTCTCAATATATTATAAAATATGATGTATTTGATTATGTGTATGGAATTTAGCTTCACAAAGATGAAAAGGTGTCTGCTCTCAAAGTTCTACAAGATAGAGTTGCATTATCCCTCATTTGGAAGGGGGGCAACACCGGAGGCACCTGCAGGGAAGATGCCCGTGAATACAACCTGCCTTTTGGTGGCACTTCACGGTTGAAAATCTCTTAGCATGTGAGGTTGAAAGAAAGGGTATCTTTTTCATGTAGACTGTAATGACATCATGAGTTGGAGTGACTCCTTTTTACCCTAGATTAGCAGCAATGCTGCCCTTACATACACATATGAATGAATACTCCATTTGGAATTGCCAACATAACCTCATTGGCTTCTTTCTCTCCTTATTTGCTGCACAATCCCACCAAGTGGGATTTACAACTTAATCATCAGGCTGTATGTTGCCCCCTCCTCCTTCTCCAGACCTAACATGACAGGACAATACGTGTGTGCTTCCAGATATCTGAGTCTCATCATCACCTCCACCCCCGGGGGTTGACATCAGTTGATGTGAGTTGGGATCCTGATTGTACTTAATTTTGTCCGGGCCAGGATACAACTCACAAAAATGTTGGTGATTGGTGCAGATGCTTTAATCCTCTGCAGTCTGGGAATCTTTGGAGTGCACCTGTGATGTTCATGTGTTGTTCCCTACAGTTAGTTTGCAGGTTAGCGATTTGTGATGCAAGTACAAACAAGTGTAATTGGGGTGGCACCTCTGAGGAATGAACTGTGTGTGATGTTGTGGTGCAGGAAGAGAAGCCACTTGATGCAACGCTTGCCATGCATTCCAGCACCTGCTGTTTATCAGCCTTATTTCAATGTTGAAGTGATGTGCAGCTGCCAAAGAAATCTAGTAGAATAGGTTGTCCAGTAATGAAAGCTGTTCTCATTTCTCTTGAGATAGCATGAGTTGGCGTTTGCTCACTAGATCTTTGACTAACAGAACTTTCCACACATACACCTCCAACGTAGGTTTTACAAACCTGTCAGACTTGTCCTGAAAAAAAAAATCCCTTACCTGTCAACGTCGACAGAGAAATAGAAAAGTTATGGCTCAGGGAGGGAGGGGAGGGAAAAAAATGCAAAAACAGAAAATGGTCCAGTTGTGTAGGGGTTAATTGTTTTACTAGTCCAATTTGAAAAACATACAAACCACATCTGTACCGTAAAAAAAAATAAAATAAAATAGCTCTCCATATGTGAATCGAAATAACAAACTCATTGGGAATGGGAAGAGTAACGCCTGCCTTGGATTGCTATGGTGAACATGCACAACACTGGAATAATCACTAAAGCTGGGTTCACACTAAGAGACAGCGACAACGACGTCGCTGTTACGTCACCATTTTCGGTGACGTAACAGCGACCTTGTAATTCGCTGTTATGATCGCTGCTTAGCTGTCAAACACAGCAGAAGCAGCGATCATAACGTCGCTGTGCTACATGTGCAGAGAGCAGGGAGCCGCGCTTAGCGCTGGCTCCTTGCTCTCCTAGGTACAGTACACATCGGGTTAATTAACCCGATGTGTACTGCAGCCACATGTGCACAGAGCAGGAGCCGGCACTGGCAGCAAGAGGGGAGGCTGGTAACGAAGGTAAATATCGGGTAACCAGGGAAAGGTCTTCCCTTGGTTACCCGATGTTTACGCTGGTTACAGCTTACCGCAGCTGCCAGACACCGGCTCCTGCTCTCTGCTTGCTTCATTTCGTCGCTCTCTCGCTGTCACACACAGCGATGTGTGTGTCACAGCGGGAGAGTGACGACCAAAAAATGAAGCTGGACATTCAGCAACGACCGGCGACCTCACAGCAAGGGCCAGGTCGTTGCTGGATGTCACACACAGCGACAGCGACGGGACGTCGCTGCAACGTCACAGAAAATGGTGACGTAGCAGCGACGTCGTTGTCATTGTCGCTGTGTGTGACACCAGCATATACAGTCAGGGCCAGAAATATTTGGACAGTGACACAAGTTTTGTTATTTTAGCTGTTTACAAAAACATGTTCAGAAATACAATTATATATATAATATGGGCTGAAAGTGCACACTCTCAGCTGCAATATGAGAGTTTTCACATCCAAATCGGAGAAAGGGTTTAGGAATCATAGCTCTGTAATGCACAGCCTCCTCTTTTTCAAGGGACCAAAAGTAATTGGACAAGGGACTCTAAGGGCTGCAATTAACTCTGAAGGCGTCTCCCTCGTTAACCTGTAATCAATGTAGTAGTTAAAAAGTCTGGGGTTGATTACAGGTGTGTGGTTTTGCATTTGGAAGCTGTGGCTGTGACCAGACAACATGCGGTCTAAGGAACTATCAATTGAGGTGAAGCAGAACATCCTGAGGCTGAAAAAAAAGAAAAAATCCATCAGAGAGATAGCAGACATGCTTGGAGTAGCAAAATCAACAGTCGGGTACATTCTGAGAAAAAAGGAATTGACTGGTGAGCTTGGGAACTCAAAAAGGCCTGGGCATCCACGGATGACAACAGTGGTGGATGATCGCCGCATACTTTCTTTGGTGAAGAAGAACCCGTTCACAACATCAACTGAAGTCCAGAACACTCTCAGTGAAGTAGGTGTATCTGTCTCTAAGTCATCAGTAAAGAGAAGACTCCATGAAAGTAAATACAAAGGGTTCACATCTAGATGCAAACCATTCATCAATTCCAAAAATAGACAGGCCAGAGTTAAATTTGCTGAAAAACACCTCATGAAGCCAGCTCAGTTCTGGAAAAGTATTCTATGGACAGATGAGACAAAGATCAACCTGTACCAGAATGATGGGAAGAAAAAAGTTTGGAGAAGAAAGGGAACGGCACATGATCCAAGGAACACCACATCCTCTGTAAAACATGGTGGAGGCAACGTGATGGCATGGGCATGCATGGCTTTCAATGGCACTGGGTCACTTGTGTTTATTGATGACATAACAGCAGACAAGAGTAGCCGGATGAATTCTGAAGTGTACCGGGATATACTTTCAGCCCAGATTCAGCCAAATGCCGCAAAGTTGATCGGACGGCGCTTCATAGTACAGATGGACAATGACCCCAAGCATACAGCCAAAGCTACCCAGGAGTTCATGAGTGCAAAAAAGTGGAACATTCTGCAATGGCCAAGTCAATCACCAGATCTTAACCCAATTGAGCATGCATTTCACTTGCTCAAATCCAGACTTAAGACGGAAAGACCCACAAACAAGCAAGACCAGAAGGCTGCGGCTGTAAAGGCCTGGCAAAGCATTAAGAAGGAGGAAACCCAGCGTTTGGTGATGTCCATGGGTTCCAGACTTAAGGCAGTGATTGCCTCCAAAGGATTCGCAACAAAATATTGAAAATAAAAATATTTTGTTTGGGTTTGGTTTATTTGTCCAATTACTTTTGACCTCCTAAAATGTGGAGTGTTTGTAAAGAAATGTGTACAATTCCTACAATTTCTATCAGATATTTTTGTTCAAACCTTCAAATTAAACGTTACAATCTGCACTTGAATTCTGTTGTAGAGGTTTCATTTCAAATCCAATGTGGTGGCATGCAGAGCCCAACTCGCGAAAATTGTGTCACTGTCCAAATATTTCTGGACCTAACTGTAATTGAAGGGAGTGGCATCTTCTAGATGCTGAAAGGAAGAGACAATTGGATCCAGATAAGACAATTGTTTTAATTGACCTAAGTCTGTTAAACCATTTGCCTTATCTGGAACTAGTTGTCTCTTCCATGCAACATTCTGATACCACTCCTTTTTCTTTTTTGTATACATATAAATTGCGGCTTCCTGACATTTTTTGCTTTCTATACAAGTACCTACTTGCATAGTAGTTCTTTTTATGTGCTTTCTTGGGCAATTTTAGAATAATTGAGGCTACTTACATTGTTAAACGTTAATTAAAATGTTGTACAAAATCTATGGTAAAAGTTAATTTTGCAATGGTAATAGGGTAATGGAGGAGTGGTGTAAAACAAACAAAAATATTCCCCAACTAAAGCCAGAGTCACACTTGCGATTGACTCATGTGTGACTCACATGAGTCTCATATTGCAGCACTCGGCATGGTTACACACTCTCCTGACAGGAGAGTCTTGGCTGCACGTATTTCTATGCAGTTAAGATGCTCCTTTCCAGAGAGCTGCAGGCCATGCCGAGTGATGCGATGTGAGTTACTCGCAAGCATGACTCTGGCCTAAGAATACTGCTGACAATAGCAGTAGTAGCACCAACACCACCACTGGCACCATCCATTTGTGCAGTAGTACTACCAAAAGCAAACCACATTTGACCTCCTTTGTTTCTTGCAAACGTGTTAGTGTGGAGGAAGGAGAGGTCATTATTAGAGATGAGCGAACCAGCCGCGGTTCGGCTCGAGTTCGGTTCGACGAACGGAGGTCTCGTTCGAGTTCGGTTCGGCGAACGTTCGACTAACCGAACTCGAACCGCATAGGAAACAATGGGAGGCAATCACAAACACATAAAAACACCTAGAAAACACCCTCAAAGGTGTCCAAAAGGTGACAAACAACTCAAAACACAACACAAACACATGGGAAAGTGACAAGGACATATACTCATGCGAAAACAAAAGAGCTGGACAAGGAAAAAGAGGAGGAGACACAGATATAGGCATGGCTTGCCCTTCTAAAATCATGTAAAACAACACAAGGTGACTCCAAGCGGAGTTCTCCCTTTTTTCCAAAAATTGGGCCACACACACACACACCCACCCCTTCAGTGGCAGCAATTGTGCCCCAGTTGTACATTTCACAGGTAGATTTGCATCAAGCACATTCAAAAATATGCCATACTTAACCGTCCCCAGGAGGACACCGGGGTAGGTAGCTAAGTCTTTCCTGATCCCAGCTCTGTTCATCTTGGCTCCTTTTAAAAAACACAGCAAGCAAGGGTTACTCCAAGCAGAGTCTCCCTTTTTTTCCAAAAATTGGGCCCCACACACACCCACCCCTTCAGTGGCAGCACTTGTGCCCCAGTTGTACACTTCACAGGTAGATTTGCATTAAGCACATTCAAAAATACGCCATACTTAACCGTCCCCAGGAGGACACCGGGGTAGGTAGCTAAGTCTTTCCTGATCCCAGCTCTGTTCATCTTGGCTCCTTTTAAAAAACACAGCAAGCAAGGGTTACTCCAAGCAAAGTCTCCCTTTTTTTCCAAAAATTGGGCCCCACACACACCCACCCCTTCAGTGGCAGCACTTGTGCCCCAGTTGTACACTTCACAGGTAGATTTGCATCAAGCACATTCAAAAATACGCCATACTTAACCGTCCCCAGGAGGACACCGGGGTAGGTGTCAGGTTTCCAGGTTTTCCAGTTCTCTTTTGCATGAGCTTGCCCTCGGTTAACATGGAGTTTACTGTTCTGTTGCCCTACTTCCTGTCCAGCTGCTTAAAAGGCTGCCTCTAAGCCTAGTCCAGTGCCTGAGTATACTGCTTGCTGTGTGCTCCTGCTTTGCTGCTGCTAATCCTGTTTGCCTTTGGATCCTCCTAAAGACTACCGACCGACCGACTCTGGACCTTACCCGGTTTCTCAAACTGTGCCCGGATTCCGTCTGCCATCTTCGGTCAGCACTCTGCCCGGTTCTCTCTGGTTCGTAACCACTCTGGACATTCATTCCGTACGGACACTCCTGGACTTTTACCGCTTGCCCCTTGTGTCCCGGCTGCTGCGCATTTAGGCCTTCCGGGGTGATTGCCGGACAGTCCCTGTATAGGGGTTCGCTCTGGTGGTCTCCCTGGGGGAGTCCGGTGCGTGGCCCCGGGAATTCCCTTCGCTCCGTTTCGGGAAGGTATTGTGTGTATTTGTACCGCTGTGTTTTCCGTTGTGTATCTACCGTGGTTACATATTATAAAATATCTTGTACCAAGAACTCGTCTCTGATTGTCATTGCCCTACGCTATCGAAATCCTCAGAACATATATGAGTATTACAGTAGGTAGCTAAGTCTTTCCTGATCCCAGCTCTGTTCATCTTGGCTCCTTTTAAAAAACACAGCACGCAAGGGTTACTCCAAGCGTAGTCTCCTTTTTATCCAAAAATTGGACCACACACACACCCACCCCTTCAGTGGCAGCACTTGTGCCCTAGTTGCAAACAGGATGTTTTGATTTGCATCAAGCACATTCCAAATCCACAAGCATTTACTCTCCCCAGGATGACACAGGGGTAGTAAATTCCTTGTGGATCCATGACTTGTTCATTTTGATGAATGTTAGTCTATCCACATTGTCACTGGACAGACGCGTGCGCTTATCTGTCAGCACACACCCAGCAGCACTGAAGACACGTTCAGAGACAACGCTGGCACCTGGACACGACAAAATCTCCAAGGCGTAAGTGGAGAGCTCTGGCCATTTTTTAAGATTTGAAGCCCAAAATGAGCAAGGCTCCATTTGCAAAGTCATGGCATCCATGTTCATTTGGAGATACTCCTGTATCATCCTCTCCAGCCGTTGACTATGTGTCAGACTTGTTGTCTCTGGTGGCCTTGCAAAGGCGGTCTAAAAAAATTATGAAAAGATTCAATAAAATTGCTGTTACCAGTAGCACCAGATGTGGTGCTACTGGTATGGGTAGACTGTTGAAGATGACGAGACCGTCCCATGTTTGTCAAGTTACAACTGGGAGATTCACTCCATTCACCTGCACGGTTGTTTGGTGGAAAAGCCGAGCTAAGATCGAGAAACAGCTTCTGCTGATACTCCTGCATACGTGCGTCCCTTTCTATGGCTGGAATTATGTCACAAAATTTGGACTTGTACCGGGGATCTAATAGTGTGGCAAGCCAGTAGTCATCATCACTTCTAATTTTGACAATACGAGGGTCATGTTGGAGGTAGTGCTGCAAGAAGGCGCTCACGTGTCTTGCGCAGCCATGCGGACCAAGTCCACGCTGTGTTTGTGGCATAGAGGTGCTAACCGTTCTTTCTTCCTCTGACATCTCTCCCCAACCTCTTTCAACAGAAATTTGACCAAGGTCTCCCTCATCCGCTAAATCTTCCAAGTCCATGGACAGTTCGTCCTCCATTTCTTCATGTTCTCCTGCACCTTCCTCAACATTTCGCCTGCTACCATGCGCCCTTGTTGATCCCTGTCCCCCATGGTCCCATGCCTGCCGCCTTGGTGATGAACGTCTGGACCTTGGTGATGTTGTTGTGTCTTGCGCATATGAATCCTCCTGTAGTTCCTCCCCTTCCTGTTGTCCCACCCCCTGACTCTGAATAGTGTTTGCATGTGCTCCAGCATGTAAATGACTGGAATTGTCATGCTGATAATGGCATTGTCAGCGCTAAACATATTCGTCGCCATGTCGAAACTGTGCAGAAGGGTGCATAGGTCCTTGATCTGAGACCACTACATCAGGGTGATCTGCCCCACCTCTGCATCTCATTGGCCCAGGCTATACGTCATGACGTATTGCACCAGGGCTCGGCAGTGCTGCCACAGTCGCTGTAACATTTGTAGAGTCGAATTCCAGCGTGTCGCCACATCGCATTTCAGGCGATGAACCAGCAGGCTGAAAGACTTCTTGAGCGATGCAAATTGCTCAGCAGCGGTGGTTCAACGGCGGAAGTGAGCAGACAGTTTTCGTGCCCTGGTCAGAAGGCCATCTAGGTGGGGATAGTGTGTTAAAAATTGCTGGACAACAAGGTTCAACACGTGAGCCATACAAGGCACGTGTGTCACCTTGCGCAGGCGAAGGACCGCACCCAAGTTTGCAGCATTGTCGCACACGGCCTTACCAGGCTGCAGGTTGAGTGGAGACAACCATTTATTAAACTCAGTCTCCAGAGCTGCCCACAACTCATCCGCTGTGTGACTCATATTTCCAAGACATCTCAAGCTAAAGACCGCCTGATGACGTTGCGCTCTGCTGCCAGCATAGTAATGAGGGGTGCGTGGTTCCTTCTGCGCTGTGAGAACGCTGGTGGCCTGACCAGGCAGGCTTGGGGCGGAGGTGGAGGACTCAGATGAGGTGGAGGAGGCAGAAGCTGTGGCGGAACTTGGACAGACAGAGGATTGACACACAAGTCGTGGGGACGGCAAGACTTGTGCAGCAGACCCTTCACCATCTATCACCATAGTTACCCAGTGCCCAGTCAGCGACATGTAACGTCCCTTTCCATGCTTACTGGTCCCAGTATCGGTGGTGAAATGCACCCGTTCACACACAGAGTTTCTCAAGGAAGCGGTGATGTTGTGTGCGACATGCTGATGTAGCGCGGGCACACCTTTCTTAGAGAAGTAGTGGCGACTGGGCATCTGGTACTGGGGCACAGTGACAGACATAAGGTCTCTAAAATCCTGTGTGTCCACCAGGCGGAAAGGCAGCATTTCGGTAGCCAAGAGCTTACAGAGGGATAAAGTCAACCTCTTAGCTTTGTCATGGGTCGCAGGAAATGGCCTTTTATTTGTCCACATCTGAGGGACAGAGATCTGGCTGCTGTGTGTAGACGGTGTTTAGTAGGGTGTCCCTGAAGATATGCAGGTTTGAGAGGAAAGTGCAGGCATAGACATGATGTTGCCTTCATCCAACGTTGGTGCTATCGATGTCTGAGAGAGCTGTACACACGCACTTGTTTCCCCTTCCAAACCAACTGACGACCTACCAAGCAAACTGCCTGTTGCAGGTACAGTGGTGGAAGTTGTGCGTGGAAAACCAGGTGTGACAGCTGTCCCCACAGTCCTAGAAGATGAAGAGCGCGTGGATGCACTGGAAGGGGCAGGCGGTGGATGGTTCTCTCCGCTAGTCCGCATTGCAGCACGGTGAGCTTCCCACTGGGACATATGATATTAATTCATATGACGATTCATGGAAGAAGTTGTCAAACTCAGGTTTTGCCCTCTACTAACATAATCACGACAAATTTTACAGATCACATAATTTGGGCGATCTTTTGCTATGTCAAAAAAGGACCAGGCTAGGCAAGTCTTATAGGGCATGCGACCTGCTGATCCACCCCGACTAGTGCTCAGAGGGAGAGTGGTGGCTGAGGATGCAGTTGTAGACGTGCTACCAGTGCTCCGACTCTGTCGATGAAGGCGCAAGGTAACTTCGTCGTCGGTTGCATCCTCCTCCACCGCCTCTGTTGACCTCCTCGAGTACCTGACTGTCGGTTGACAGTAGGTGGGATCTAGAACTTCCTCATCAATTGTTTTGTTTGCACTCCCCTCACCCTCAGACCGAGCCTCTTCTTGCTCTGACCGAATGTTTAAGTTGTCATCCCAATCTGGTATCTGCGTCTCATCGTCATCAGTATGTTCCTCATTGTCTATAACAACAGGTGTTACAATTTGTGAAAAAGGGTCAACACTATGCTCAGAAACTTGGTCCTCACGGCCGAAATCAGAGTCACAAAGGTTCTGGGCATCACTGCAGACCATTTCCTGGTCTGTACTCACTGTAGCTTGGGAGCAGACTTCTCATTCCCAGGCTATAGTGTGACTGAACAGCTCTGCAGACTCAGCCATCTCAGTTCCACCATACTGTGCAGGGCGGATGGAGACTTCAGAGCTGGGAGAATGGAAGTGTGATTGGGCTGACAACTCAGAGGACTAGTGTTTTTTGGATGCGGTAGTTGAGGTGGCGGAGAGGGCACTTGTTGGACCACTTGAAATCCATTCAAGCATTTTTCTTTTTTGGCCATCATCTACCTTTGTTCCAGTTGTTCTTGTCCGTAAAAAAGGGAGCACATCGGATTGTCCACGGTAAGTAGTAGACATCTTACTTTTGCTGGAAGATGGTCTATCTTCAGCAGATGTTAATGGAGCTTTGCCACCTTCCCCACGGACAAACCCTTTTTTTCCTTTTCCAACACGCATCTTCCCCTTTCCACCAGCATCTTTCATTTTGCCACTCATTTTGATTGGAACAAGATTGTGCACTTAAAATGTGGTAGTAAAAATTGAGAGGTGGTGTAGATTTCAGCGGTGGTTTAGCTTTATTAACAGCAGAATAAACAACAATAATTATCCCTGACAATGCAACTACGGCCCTTAAACTGGCAGCATAGTTTGCTAGTATAATGGCTTAGTAACAATGAGTTTGAGTGTGCAATGCAGGCAGATGTGCTGCAAATATCTTTGCACTAGTGGGACAATACAGAAGTCCAACAGCCATGTTTAGGATGCCACTAAGTTTCCTCAGTGTTTGCTAGTATAATGGCTTAGTATCAATGAGTTTGAGTGTGCAATGGAGGCAGACGTGCTGCAAATATCTTTGCACTAGTGGGACAATACAGAAGTCCAACAGCCACGTTTAGGATTCTACTAAGTTTCCTCAGTGTTTGCTAGTATAATGGCTTAGTAACAAATGAGCTTGAGTGTGCAATGCAGGCAGACATGCTGCAAATATCTTTGCACTAGTGGGACAATACAGAAGTCCAACAGCCACGTTTAGGATGCCACTAAGTTTCCTCAGTGTTTGCTAGTATAATGGCTTAGTAGCAATGAGTTTGAGTTTGCAATGCAGGCAGACGTGCTGCAAATATCTTTGCACTAGTGGGACAATACTGAAGTCCAACAGCCACGTTTAGGATGCCACTAAGTTCACTCAGTGTTTGCTAGTATAATGGCTTTGTAACAATGAGTTTGAGTGTGCAATGCAGGCAGACGTGCTGAAAATATCTTTGCACTAGTGGGACAATACAGAAGTCCAACAGCCACGTTTAGGATGCCACTAAGTTTCCTTAGTGTTTGCTAGTATAATGGCTTAGTAACAATGAGTTTGAGTGTGCAATGCAGGCAGACGTGCTGCAAATATCTTTGCACTAGTGGGACAATACAGAGGTCCAACAGCCACGTTTAGGATGCCACTAAGTTTCCTTAGTGTTTGCTAGTATAATGGCTTAGTAACAAATGAGCTTGAGTGTGCAATGCAAGCAGACGTGCTGCAAATATCTTTGCACTAGTGGGACAATACAGAATTTCAACAGCCACGTTTAGGATGCCACTAAGTTTCCTCTGCTAGTATAATGAATTAGTAACAATGAGTTTGAGTGTGCAAAGGGCAGGAGGGTACAGTGGCAGGGTTGTGGGTCTGGGTAGAGGAAAGGAAGCCTCCCTTTCTATCCCTCCTAATGGGGAAATGCAGCGAGGAAATCCCTGACCTTAGCTAAGCAGACGCTGTCATCTTGTGTAGCTTTTAAAATCTGTTTTCACGGCCCTGACTGTCACCTATGGCTCTGACCCTGCCGGTATTAGCCCTTACAAGGGCTGAAAGAAACTTCTATCCCTATTCTGTATAGCGCTGTGTATAGAGCGTTCACAGCAGTATCGGAGACAGGAGCTACGCCAGCGGTGACTGACACCAAGACGCAGAAGGCAGATAATGGCATGCTGGAGGAAAATGTCCGTTTTATAATGCAGAGACATGTGACATTGACATCCTATCACACATGCCGTTGCTTCTCTGGCTAAAAGTCCACTTAGCTGTATGTGCGTCTGGGATTGGCTGACATGCTGGCCCGCCCTACTACACGCGCGCGCTTAGGGAAGGAAGACAAGGGAAAAAAAAATGGCGATCGCCATTATCCAAACAGCAGGGATCGGAATGCGCTATTCCCGCACACTATACACTGAAATTTCATAATAGTGTGAGTCACAGAGTGACTTACACTATTACAGCAGAAAGCCAGCTAGTAATTAGCTTGTTTTTTTGCTGCTAGAACCGTTCTCAAACGTATCTAGAACTATCCAGCTTTAGCAAAACGCTCGAGTTCTAGTTCGATTTAGAACAGCCCCCAAAATCACTCGAGCCGCGAACTGGAGAACCTCGAACCGCGCTCAACTCTAGTCATTATGGAATATTTGGCACATGTTTCAGACACAGCAGAATGATATTACGTTTTACAGTGACACTATTATTTTGATAGCAATGAGAAAGGACGGGACTCAGCACCATTTCCAGGATAGGAAAAATATAAATCCAATGAAAAATATATAAAAGTGTAGAAACTTTATTCAACGATTAAAAATCCAAGAAAAACATCATCGGTTTAAGCCATGGCTTAAGCCATGATGTTTTCATGGAACCGATGATGTTTTTCTTGGATTTTTAATCGTTGAATAAAGTTTCTACACTTTTATATATTTTTCATTGGATTTATATTTTTCCTATCCTGGAATTGGTGCTGAGTCCCATCTTTTCTCCTTGCTATTGCCTCTACGGACCTGCCTGTCCAGTGGACATCCTGCATCCCATCTGAACTGAGTGGATACATATACGGGTGAGCTGAATTTTTCTTTCTTCGTTCCACTATCAGTTTGAGTCAGTGTTCTGCACAGAAGGATCTACCTAAATAGCTTATGAATAAGTAAGATAAATTTGAATAATAAAAAAAAAACATTAAAATTCTGTTAGTGAACTGTGCTATTGTGCTGTTGGTTACTACTATGTTACCATACATTTCTATAGCGAGGTCATTTTGACAGTACTAATGTTTAGTAAACCTAATTACTTTGACATTATTAAAGCTGTAAAGAGAAAATGGTTGGAAACAGTTCTAGGGCGCCTCAAAAATTTACACACATTTTTTAAAGGCAATTGGGTCATAGAGTGTAAGCTCTTATGGACATCAAGGTCCTCTCTCTCTCTCTTTCTCTCTCTCTCTCCTCTATTTGTCTGTATCTCTCTGTCTTTTTCATATACAGTAGCCTAAGCTCTTATAATCAGCAAGATCCTGTCTCTTTCTCTTCTGTAGTGTGTAAGCTCTTACAATGCTTGGGGTCCATTCTCGCTCTCCTATACAGTGTAAGCTCTTATGAACACCAGGGTTATCTCTCACTCATGTATTTTCTGAACAATTACAAGCTTTCCAGTCATGAGATTTGTGCAAATGTATGCTTAGGGAATTAAGTTTTTCTAGAAAATTTGGTATAGCCAAAGATTTGAAACTCTACTGAATTGATCAAAAAGTGGAAGACTATATATAACATGGCATGTTTACATCACATCTTCTATTCAAAGGGAAGCAATCATCAGGATTTTCGTGTATATAACCTAAAGCCAGTGGTATACTGGCACTATCAGGCTGATTCTATACATATCTTTAATGGTAAGCTTGGATGTATAGGTTTTAAAATCCAAGAAAGTAAAGTTTATAAAATTAGCTGCTTCTTGAGTGACAGCAGCTGAGGATCAGATAATATCTGGGGGATATGCATAGTTATCTCCTCCCACTGATAAAATTAGCATAAGTATTATACAATCGACCTAGCAGGACCTGTGGTGAGGTCATACCCATGTGACCAGAAGGGGGAGGGCCTCAGCCAACAGAAAAATATTGCTTCCTGTTATCAGCTTTGTTAACTGAGGCCCCGCCCCTTCTTGTCACATGGGTATGACCTCACTACAGGTCCTGCTAGGTTGACTGTATAACACTTATGCTAAGGGGATAACTATGCATACCCCGCAGATATTATCTGATCCTCAGCTGCTGTCACTCAAGAAGCTGCCAATTTTATAAACTTTACTTTCTTGGATTTCAAAACCTATACATCCTAGCTGACCACTAAAGGTATGTAGAGAATCAGCCTGATAGTACCAGTATAGCACTGGCTTTAGGTTATATACAAAAATCCTGGTGATTGGTTCCCTTTAACCAATCCCTCCCTACCTTTCACCTACACAATAAGTAAAGTTCACTTTTATCATAACATATATGAACACTTTACTGAAATGTATTTTATCAGGACTCAATTACATATTTTTAATATCTTGAAGTCTCATAAAATACAAGCTATAAGGAGAGTTCATGTTTCTGTTACAAGGAAGAAACTTTTAGGATTTTTACATTTTTTTTTACTTTATAAAATCAGAAAATTGGCGCTGATCACTACTGCAATGTACTACGGTATATTCATATTTCCTATTTCTGTTTTGCAATAGAATCAGCTTAGCCATTATCTTTGTTCTGCCTTAAGCATAAAGCATTTTAAGCTGAATAAATGATGTTAAAAGCTAAATAAATGCAGAAACCACTTCATTTTGAGTCATGATGTTATTTTTAGCACTTAAGGCTTTCCTCTCATCCACATCACTTTATGAAGCCCTGATAAAATTAATATATAATTAGAATTATTTTTAGCCGTGTTCAGTCTGTTTCTACTTTGCAGGAATTTTAATTCAGAAATGAACATCTAAAGGGGCACGATTTTTTTCCAAAAAAACCCGCATCAAATTCAGAATTTACAAATGCACCAAAAATGCACAAAAAAATGCACTAAAAATGCCCCAAATTGCACCATCATTATAAGGATTATTTTTACATTTTCAGATGCTCTGGGACAAAGTGCAGTTTTTTAGTTGCAGTTTGGGTGTAGTTAAAATAGCAGCGTGTGCATATACCGTTAGAATATGCTGATGCAAACTACTTAATGAAATAGGCTATGTTGAAAATTAAAAAATAAAACAAATATCTGATATTGGCATAAACATAATGACCCATACAACAAACTAAAACTATTATCCATACTGTAAAATTTATTTATCAGTTCATTATTCTTGTTGCATTAAAATCTGCTCTTGATGTACATTCTTTTTATTAAATTGAAAAACATAATGAATTAAAAAAAATCATGTAGATATTTGGTCACCAATGTGAAATTCAGTTTTCTGAAATCTCCAAATTTACATTTTTTACTTCCAGGGGCATATTAATCGAGGTCGCAGAGGTTGTGACCTTGACTGGGTCTGGAGATTGAGGGGTCCCACCTGCATCAGCCCATATTTCTGCTAGATGTGCACATGCAACTGAAATGTATGACTGTGCCCTTCAGAGCAATACAAGCAGCCTGTCGCTTATACTCCAAAGTCTGTTGCCGGCTTCAGAAAAGAATGTCATGTACCGGTGGAGTGGAAGGGAAGGTGAGTAGAATGCTTTATTTTTGTATGCATTAATAATCAGGGGCATAGCAAGAGACTCCCTGGTGACCCAATTTTTGCTAATTATGTTAGTAACAAACTGAATATCACATATCGGAGATCCAACAATATTAAGGATTGTTTAGTCAAGAGCTATTATTCTAACAAGATGTTGATTTTTCTAGATAACTGTTGCCCTTGTTTTCCATGTGGCAAACGTTTAGCAAGCCCAAAAATCATCAATGCTACAACGTTTAGAAACTCTAAGGGGTACTTTGCATGCTGCGACATCGCAAGCCAATGCTGCGATGTCGAGCACGATAGTCCCCACCCCTGTCGCAGCAGCGATATCTTGTGATTGCTGGCGTAGCAAACATTATCGCTACGCCAGCTTCACATGCACTCATCTGTCCTGTGACGTCACTCTGGCCAGCGACCCGCCTCCTTCCTAAGGGGGCGGGTCGTGCGGCGTCACAGCGATGTCACACAGCAAGCGACCAATAGGAGCGGCGGAGCGGAGATGAGCAGGATGTAAACATCCCGCCCACCTACGTCCTTTCTCATTGCAGCCGGGACGCAGGTAGGAGATGTTCCTCGCTCCTGCGACTCCATACACAGCGATGTGTGCTGCCACAGGAACGAGGAACTACATCGTACCTGTCACTGCACCGGCATTATGGAAATGTCAGACCCTACACTGATGATACGATAACAACACTTTTGCGCTCGTTAATCGTATCAAAAAGGATTTGCACACTACGATATCGACTGCGACGCCGTATGTGCGTCACTTTCGATTTGACCCCACCGACATCGCACCTGCGATATCGTAGTGTACAAAGCCCGCCTAAGGGCACTAAAGGCCCTGTCACACACAGATAAATCTGCGGCAGATCTGTGGTTTCAGTGAAATTGTGGACAATCAGTGCCAGGTTTGTGGCTGTGTACAAATGCAACAATATGTCCATGATTTCACTGCAACCACAGATCTGCCAAAGATTTATCTGTGTGTGTGACGGGGCCTTAAGTCTTATACTATCATGCATGTTATCACATGC
Source organism: Anomaloglossus baeobatrachus (assembly GCF_048569485.1). Classification (NCBI taxonomy): domain Eukaryota; kingdom Metazoa; phylum Chordata; class Amphibia; order Anura; family Aromobatidae; genus Anomaloglossus; species Anomaloglossus baeobatrachus. The sequence continues at coordinate 209,874,405 of NC_134359.1, read as the reverse complement.
ACAACAAAGGCTGTAATTTACTATGCCACCTGCTCATGCGGTTTAATTTACGTCCGATTGAATTCCCGCCAATTAAAAGAAATGTTCTGTGAGCATATCAATGGAATAGTGACAGTGAAAGAAAACACGTGCCTTTCTGCTCTAAAATCGATTGCTAAACACTTCAAAATGCACCACAATTGGGATGCATCACAACTTTTAGTACGGGGCATTGATTATATTATTCCACATATTTGGGATGATGACATTAAAAAACAGCTTGCAAGGCTAGAAACTAGATGGATCTGGACTTTGAATACTTTGTCTTCCCTGGGTCTCAACGAAAACCTAAGCTTTGTTCCCTACTTGTGATGTGACCTATTTGTGTCTTCTGGTTATATCTTGTTTGTATTTTTATTTATATTTGTTTTTGCAATACTTTATTTTTGTTTGTATTTCATTCAGAGCCTTTGTTTACAGCACTAGTTTGCAAAATTTGCAATTACAACAAGTGTTACCTGTTCCCCTTTATGATTGAATATATCCATCATTTATTCACCATTTATATTAGATCAGCCTGATTACAAGAAGATACGACTACAAGAGTATTTTTAATGAGAATGTCAATGTTTTTTGTATGTCTCGTTGTATATACATATGTATATAGTCGATTTAATGTTTTTCAATATACACTTTTGTTTTCTTTTGTGTAATTATAATTTATTTAATACATGTGCATGTTTGTATGCCCTAGGTTTGTCTATACGCTATATCTAATATATAAATCTGAGTTTATGTATGTATGTATGTGTGTATGTATGTTTGTATGTGTGTATGTGTCTATGTCCATTAAAGGAAACAGCACCGTTGCATTTACAATCACAAAATTTTGCACAGACGCCTCATGTGACTCAGGGAACGTCATAGACTATGTTTGGACAAGAAAATGTAACCCTGCGCTTTACAGTTACTCTTCAAAAAACCTCCATTAAAGTAAATGGAGCTGCGAGCTATAGGTTATTAATAGTAGCCGTGATTGGTTGCTATAGGAACGAAGGACTTTCATAGTATAAAAAGCTTATGTGTGAGGTAATATGATGTCGGTTGAGAGACAGACACAGACAGACACAGACTGAGAGACAGAGACAGACAGACAGGCCCAGACAGAGAAAGAGGCACACAGGGAAAGAGACAGAGACAAACAGAGACAGATAGGAAAAAAAGACAGACAGACAGAAAGACACACGGGGAAAGAGACAGACAGAGGCAGACAGGGAAAGAGACAGGGAAAGACAGACAAGGAAAGAGACAAACAGAGAGACTGACAAAAAAGAGACAGACAGAGAGACAGACAAAGATAGATTGGGAAAGAGACAGATGGGAAAAGAGACAGATGGGGAAAGAGACAGACAGAGACAGATGGGGAAAGAGACAGATGGGGAAAGAGACAGACGGGGAAAGAGACAGACAGAGACAGGCAGAAAGGGAAAGAGACAGACAGCAAAAGAGGCAGACAGAGAGACAGACAAAGACAGACAGGGAAAAAGATGGAAAAAGAGGCAGACAGGGACAGAGAGAGACAGACATAGAAAGAGACAGATTGGGAAAGAGACAGATCTGGAATGAGACAGACCTTGAAAGAGACAGATGGGGAAAGAGACAGATGGGGAAAGAGACAGATGGGGAAAGAGACAGACGGGGAAAGAGACAGATGGGGAAAGAGACAGACGGGGAAAGAGACAGATGGGGAAAGAGGCAGACAGAGAGACAGACAAAGACAGACAGGGAAAAAGATGGAGAAAGAGGCAGACAGGGACAGAGACAGACATAGAAAGAGACAGACATAGAAAGAGACAAACGTGGAATAAGACAGACCTGGAATGAGACAGACCTGGAAAGAGACAGATGGGGAAAGAGACAGACGGGGAAGAGACAGACGGGGAAGAGACAGACGGGGAAAGAGACAGATGGGGAAAGAGACATATAAGGAAAGAGAGATTGAGACAGACAGGGAAAGAGACAGACTGGGAAAAAGACAGATCGGGAAAGAGACAGATGGGAAATAGATAGATGGAGACAGACAAGGAAAAAGACAGATGGGAAAGGAGACAGACGGGAAAGGAGACAGATGGGAATGGAGACAGACGGGGAAGGAGACAGACGGAGAAGGAAACAGACGGGGAAGGAGACAGGTGGGGAAGGAGACAGACGGGGAAGGAAACAGACTGGGGAAAAGAGATAGACTGGGGAAAGAGACAGACTGGGAAAAGAGACAGACTGGGGAAAGAGACAGACTGGGGAAAGAGACAGACCTGGAAAGAGACAGATGGGAAAAGAGACAGGGAAAGAGTCAGATGGGGAAAGAGTCACATGAGGAAAGAGACAGATGGGTTAAGAGGAAGACAGAGACAGAAAGACAGATGCAGAGAAACAGACACAGACAGATACAGAGACACAGAGATAGAGAGGGAGATAGAGAATGATACAGAGACAGATAGAGATAGACACAGGCAGACAGGGAAAGAGACAGACAGACAAAGACAGACAGACAGAGACAGACAGAGATTGGGAGAGATGGAAAACCCGAGCACTCAATAAGAAAGGAGAGGAGAATATGGATGCAAGTATTTTTATTCAGAACCGACAAAAATTGCAAAAGTGAACCCTAACACAAAGCAACAAACCAACATTTCGGTTTATCAGACCTTTCTCAAGGTAGTTGCTTATAATAGAGACACAGGGACATACGGGTCACAGGGACAGCCGTCAGGGTAGAAAGTAAGTGAAGGGCATCACATTCGGCAATAAGCGGTATCAGAATGGGGGTGATGTGGTGAGTAAACACAGAGGCAGAAGAGGAGAGGAGAGGACGCCTGCTCAGAGAGGATCATGTAGTGCTGGAACAGCGGTGGTAGTGATAATGGCTGCCATTATCACTACCACCGCTGTTCCAGCACTACATAATCCTCTCTGAGCAGGCGTCCTCTCCTCTCCTCTTCGGCCTCTGTGTTTACTCACCACATCACCACCATTCTGATACCGCTTATTGCCGAATGTGATGCCCTTCACTTACTTTCTACCCTGACGGCTGTCCCTGGGACCCGTATGTCCCTGCGTCTCTATTATAAGCAACTACCTTGAGAAAGGTCTGATAAACCGAAACGTTGGTTTGTTGCTTTGTGTTAGGGTTCACTTTTGCAATTTTTGTCGGTTGTGAATAAAAACACTTGCATCCAATTTCTCCTCTCCTTTCTTATTGAGTGCTCGGGTTTTCCATTACTTGTAACTAATTTATTACCCTGTAGCACCTACTTGTAGCAGTTGCAGCCAGACTTTTCTGTAATTAGAGACTTGGAGAGAGACAGAGAGACAGTTACTATCCCGGGCAACGCCTTGGTTCTACAGCTAGTAATTATTAGAGTTGAGCGATGTTCGAGTTGAACCAATTTCATGGTCAAGTGATTTTGGGGGGTGTTCGAGTCGTTCGACGAACTCAAACGATTTGCCTTAAGTTCGGCAGTTCAAGTTATGTTCCAGAACGGTTCAATCACCAAAAGCATGGCTTTCACAGTAAGTATGTGCGCACGTTGCGTATCTGCATGCGTCCTGCATCCCCAGCACAATCCCTCTCTCTTTACTACCCACCGATCACGGGCGCCTCGCTGCACGGCTGTCACAAATCTCCAGCGGCTTTTCCTCTTTTGAAAATGGCTGCCGCTTCATTGTTCAATCAGGTTTTCCATGCCTTCCCTGCCCACTGGCACCCATGATTGTTTGCAGTCCGACACGCACCCACGATGAGTGACAGCTGTCTCACTGCAACCAATCACAGCCACTGGTGGGCGGGTCTATATCATACAGTAAAATAAATAAATAAAGGTTTAAAAAAAAAAATGCGGTTCGCCCCAATTTTGATACCAGCCAGGATAAAGCCACATGGCTGGAGGCTGGTATTGTCAGGATGGGGAGCGCCACATTATGGGGAGCACACCACCCTAACAATATCAGCATGTAGCCGCCCGGAATTGCTGCATCCATTAGATGTGACAGACTCTACCCAGCTCATCCTGAATTACCATGGTGCGATGGCAATCGGGGTAATAATGTGGTTAATCATGACAGACGTCTTCCCGAGACGCCTTCCATGATTAGCCTGTAAGTGAAAGTAAAGAAACACACAGCAAAAAAATCCTTTATTTGGAATGAAAGACAAATAAACTCTCATTTACCTCTTTATAAATCCCCAAACAACAATCCAGGTCCGAAGTAATCCACACGACACTGTCAGCTCTGCTACATAAAGATGACATGGAGCCCCGTAGAACACGAGCGATCTGTGTCCTCTCCACGCAGCACCTGAAGTGAGCCGCGCTGTCACTGGAGACTTCACTTTGCAATGCAGAGGTCAAGATAACTAAATCTTCCTATGTTTCTCAATAGAGGCAGTGGCTCAATGGTTACAGCTACTGCCCAGGGAGCATTACTTCACGAGTTCAAATCCCAGATGCCCCGGTTACGAGCTTAATTTATTTTTAATTAAAATATATAATTATTATTTATTTATAAATAAAATTTAATTTGATTTAATTATGCACTGAGGGGAGGAGCCGGACATCAACTGTGAGCCGTGGGCCACACCTCTAAAATCGGAGCAGTTCACGGAATGAGGCTGCATTGCTCTCTCCTCTCTCTCTTCTCTCTCTCTTCTCTCTCTTCTCTCTCTTCTCTCTCTTCTCTCTCTCTTCTCCCTCTCTCTTCTCTCTCTCCTCTCTCTCTTCTCTCTCTCTTCCCTCTCTGTCTCTCTCTTTCTTCTCTCTCTTTTTCTCTCTCTCTTATTCTATCTTTTTCTATCTTTTTCTCTCTCTTTCTCTCTCTTTCTCCCTCTTTTACTCTCTCTCTCTTTTTTTCTCTTTTTCTCTCTCTCTTTCTCTTTCTCTCTCTTTCTCTCGCTCTTTTCTCTCTCTTCTCTCTCCTCCCTCTCCTCTCTCTCCTTTTTCTCTCTCTCTTCTCTCCTCTTCTCTCTCTCTTCTCTCTCCTCTCTCTCTTCTCTCTCCTCTCTCTTCTCTCTCCTCTCTCTCTTCTCTCCTCTTTTCTCCTCTTCTCTCTCGCTTCTCTCTCCTCTCTCTCTCTATTCTCAATCTTCTCTCTCTCCTCTCTCTCTTTTCTCTCTCTCTTCTCTCTCTCTTTCTCTCTCTTTTTTTCTCTCTTTTACTCTGTTTTTTCTCTCTCTTTTACTTTCTTTTTCTCTCTCTCTTATTCTATATTTTTCTCTCTCTTTCTCTCTCTTTTACTCTCTTTTTCTCTCTCTTTCTCTCTCTCTTTCTCTTTCTCTCTCTTTCATTCCTTCTCTCGCTCTTTTCTCTCTCTCTTTTCTCTCCTCTCTCTCCTTTCTCTCTTTTTTCTCTCTCTCTCTTCTCTCCTCTTCTCTCTCTTCTCTCTCCTCTCTCTCTCTCTTCTCTCTCCTCTCTTTCTTCTCTCTCCTCTCTCTCTTCTCTCCTCTTTTCTCCTCTTCTCTCTCTCTTCTGTCTCCCTCTCTCTTCTTTCTCCTCTCTCTCTTCTCTCCTCTTCTCTCTCTCTCTCTTCTCTCCTTTTCTCTCCTTTTCTCTCCTCTTCTCTCTCTTTTCTCTATATCTTCTCTCCTATTCTCTCCTCTTCTCTCTATCTTCTTTCTCTCTCCCTCTCTCTTCTCTCTCCTCGCTCTCTTCTCTCCTCTTCTCTCTCTCTCTCTTCTCTCTCTTCTCTCCTTTTCTCTCTCTTCTCTTTCCCCTCTCTCTCTCTTCTCTCTCTCTCGTCTCTCTCCTCTCTTTCTCTCTTCTCTCCTCTTTTCTCCTCCTCCTCTCTCTTCTCTCTCTCATCTCTCTCTTCCTCTCTCTTCTCTATCCTCTCTCTTCTCTCCTCTTCTCTCCTCTTCGCTCTTCTCTGTCTTCTCTCCTCTCTCTTCTCTCTTATCTCTCTCTCTTCTCTCTCTCTCCGTCTCTGTCTTCTCTTTTCTCTCTCTTTTCTCTCTTTTTTCTTTCTCCCTCTCTCTCTTCTCTTTTCTCTCTCTCAGACCTGGTGATAATCAGCTGATGCGGTCACCTGACGGAATCAGCTGACACCAGAAGTCGAGCGTTGAGGCCGGCTTTTTACCGCCTGACTGGCTAAACTATCAGCTGCTGCTGTCGGACAGGATTCTGCACAGAAGTGTGTAGTTTGTTTTTTTTTTTGTTTGTTTTTTGTACTCATGCATCAGCTGATTGTATAAAAGCCGTTTATACAATCAGCTGCTATGTCATGTGATTAAGGCCCTTGAACCTGACACATCATCTGATCGCTTTGCCTTCCAGCAAACCGATCAGATTATATTGGATCCAGATTGGACGGCGCGGGACCCTTGACCCAGGATTACTCTGGAGGGGGGTTCTTTATTTCAATAAAGTTGGAGTCACTAATTGTGTTGTGTTTTATTTCTAATAAAAATATTTTTCTGTGTGTTGTGTTTTTTTTTATTTGTACTAGAAATTCATGGTGGCCATGTCTAATATTGGCATGACACCATGAATTTCGGGCTTAGGGCCAGTTGATAATATACAGCTAGCCCTAACCCCATTATTACCCAGCGAGCCACCCGTTACCAGGGCAGCTGGAAGAGTTTGATACAGTGCCAGAAGATGGCGCTTCTATGAAAGCGCCATTTTCTGGGGCGGCTGCGGACTGCAGTTCACAGCAGGGGTGCCCAGAAAGCTTGGGCATCCTGAGTTGCGGATTCCAATCCCCAGCTGTCTAGTTGTACCTGGCTGGACACAAAAATTTTGTGAAGCGAAGTCATTTTTTTTTTAATTATTTCATGAAATAATTAAAAAAAAAAAGGCTTCCCTATATTTTTGGTTCCCAGCCGGGTACAAATAGGCAGCTGGGGGGTTGGGGGCAGCCCGTAGCTGCCTGCTGTACCTGGCTAGTATTCAAAAGCATGGCGTAGCCCACGTAATTTTTTTGGGGGCAAAAAACTCCTGCATACAGTCCTGTATGGAGTACGCTGAGCCTTGTAGTTCTGCAGCTGCTGTCTGCTGTCTGTCTGTATGGAGGAAAGCAGAAAGCAGCTGCAGAACTATAAGGCTCAGCATGCTCAATTCACTAGTGTATGCAGGAGAGCAGACAGCAGCTGCAGAACTACAAGGTTCAGCATATTCCATCCAGGGCTTTATGCAGGAGTTTCCCCCCCCCCAAAAAATGACGTGTGCTTCACCATATTTTTGTATGCTATCCAGGTACAGCGGGCAGGTACAGCTGTCTCCAACTCCCAGCTGCCTATTTGTACCCGGCTGGGAACTAAAAAAAAAATTGAAGCCCCTTTTTTTAATTATTTCATGAATTTCATGAAATAATTAAAAAAAAATCGACATGGGCTTTGCCCCATTTTTGTGTCCAGCCAGGTACAACTAGGCAGCTGGGGATTGGAATCCGAAGCACAGGTTGGCCCGAGCTTTCTCAGCCCCTTTGCTGCAAATTGCAGTCCACAGCCGCCCCACAAAATAGCGCTTTCATAGAAGCGCCATCATCTGGTGCTGTATCCATTTCTTCCAACAGCCCTGAAGGCGGTTGGCTTGCTGGGTAATAATGGGTTAATACTAGCTTTGATTTACTAGCTAGTATTAAGCCAGATATTCATAATGTCAGGCAAGTTTGACCCGGTCATTAAGAATCTCAAATAAAGGGTTAAAAAAAAGAAACCACACAGAGAAAAAATGCTTTAATAGAAATAAATACACAGACACACTTAGAGACTACATGTTTATTACTCCCTCTAAGCCCTCCACGATCCTGGTCTTCTGTCTGCTTTCTCCTTCAACCAATGCAGCTCTGCTACATCAGACAGCACTGCATGGGTGGAAGACGCTGCTGCTTCTTGCAGCCTAATCACTCAGTGAGAGTGAGCAGAGGCTGTGGGCTGTAAGCGGTCACGTCACTGCTACCACCGTTGCTAGAGTAATCTGACAGGTGGTTACTATAGCAACGGTGCTCTGATCACATGATTCTCGGTGCCGCAATTGACCGGCTGTGGCAGCCAGTCCTTGCATGTGGGCTGACTATGTAAAGAGCACCCACATGTAGGAACAGGGAAGCCAGCCATGTGCCAGAGCATCTCGCCGGTACACGGAGATGCTGGAACGAGCAACTTGTACCAGAAAGATGCACTGACAGGACCTAACATGACAACTAGCCATGTGACCAGTCTGTAGCCAATGAGATAATACACACGTGACTGGTCACATGCTATTTTGACAATCAAAAAGACTGCTGGAACACCATTGTAAATGTGAACAGGGTGCTAGCCAAAAAATACATAATCTATATCAAGTGAAAGCTGCACACCAAATTCAGAGTAATATGAACAAGCATAACTGCTTTATGATACATAAAGAATGAAAAATACAAGTAGCCATATGAAAAATGGAAAACAAATTTTTGGTGATATTGCATAACTGCTGAGGATTATTTTGAAAAAAAGAGATATTTAGCTAATGTATTGATCAATTTATTACTGCCCCATAACCACTTCACGGTAATCTCTTATTTATGGGGTCCCTAACAAAATGTTACCTCTATATGCGGTTAAAACCTGCTTGTGTGCATGGGTACCTAACTAAATGTTACCTCTATGTGCAGCTGAAACCTGCTGTGTATGGGAAACAAGGGACCTGGCTATATAGGAAGTTGAATAATCATGGCTAAAGGGCGGGACTGGGTTCTCAGACAGAAAAAAAACTGCATAACAATCAAAATGACTGCTGGAACACCATTGTAAATGTGAACAGGGTGCTAGCCAAAAAATACATAATCTATATGAAGTGAAAGCTGCACACCAAATTCAGAGTAATGTGAACAAGCATAACTGCTTTATGATACATAAAAAATAAAAAATACAACTAGCCATATGAAAAATGGAAAAAAAAAATTGGTGATATTGCATAACTGCTGAGGATTATTTTGAAAAAAGAGATATTTAGGTAATGTATTGATCAATTCATTACTGCCCCATAACCACTTCACGATAATCTCTTATTTATGGGGTCCCTAACAAAATGTTACCTCTATATGCGGTTAAAACCTGCTTGTGTGTATGGGTACCTAACCAAATGTTACCTCTATGTGCGGCAGAAACCTGCTGTGTATGGGAAGCAAGGCACCTGGCTATATAGGAAGTTGAATAATCATGGCTAAAGGGCGAAACTGGGTTCTTAGACAGAAAAAAAACTGCATAACAATTAAAATGACTGCTGGAACACCATTGTAAATGTGAACAGGGTGCTAGCCAAAAAATATATAATCTATATGAAGTGAAAGCTGCACACGAAATTCAGAGTAATATGAACAAGCATAACTGCTTTATGATACATAAAGAATGAAAAATACAACTAGCCATATGAAAAATGGAAAAACATTTTTTGGTGATATTGCATAACTGCTGAGGATTATTTTGAAAAAAAGAGATATTTAGCTAATGTATTGATTAATTCATTACTGCCCCATCACCCCTTCACGGTAATCTCTTATTTATGGGGTCTGTAACAAAATGTCACCTCTATTCTAGATTATGCAACTTCCTATATAGCCAGGTCCCTTGCTTCCCATACACAGCAGGTTTCAACCGCACATAGAGGTAACATTTGGTTAGGTACCCATGCACACAAGCAGGTTTTAACCGCATATAGAGGTAACATTTTGTTAGGGACCCCCATAAATAAGAGATTACCGTGAAGTGGTTATGGGGCAGTAATGAATTGATCAATACATTAGCTAAATATCTCTTTTTTTCAAAATAATCCTCAGCAGTTATGCAATATCACCAAATTTTTTTTTTCCATTTTTCATATGGCTAGTTGTATTTTTCATTCTTTATGTATCATAAAGCAGTTATGCTTGTTCATATTACTCTGAATTTGTTGTGCAGCTTTCACATGCTATTTTGACATCACGGAAGGTCCTATCATCAGTGCTGGTTACCGGGAGGATGCAGCGATTATCGGAAGGAAAAGCGGCGGGAGACAGAGTGCAGGACGCGTCGCAGGGACCTGTAAGGGTAATGGCAATGTTAATTAACTGTATGTGTACATGTATAATGTGTTTTTATTAGTGATGAGCGAGTATGCTTGTTACTACTCGGTACTCGCACGAGTATCACTGTACTCGGGCTACTCGGCGGGTACCGAGTAATTTCGTGATACTCGTGCTTTACTCGTGGTCTTCATTTCTGCATGTTGGCGCTCTTTTGAGAGCCAGCCCTCATGCAGGGATTGGCTGGCAGACCACTGCAATGCCACAGCCCTGTTAGTTGTGGAATTGCAGTGATTGGCCGGCCTGCACAGCGTGACCGAGCCTTTATACCGGCCGGCGCGCTGTGCTCTGTACACAGCCATCTCATATTCCCTGCTTTCCACGCCCACAGGCGCCTATGATTGGTTGCAGTGAGACACGCCCCCACGCTGAGTGACAGGTGTCACACTGCACCCAATCACAGCAGCCGGTGGGCGTGTCTATACTGTGCAGTAAAATAAATAAATAAATAATTAAAAAAACCGGCGTGCGGTCCCCCCAATTTTAATACCAGCCAGATAAAGCCATACGGCTGAAGGCTGGTATTCTCAGGATGGGGAGCTCCACGTTATGGGGAGCCCCCCACCCTAACAATAACAGTCAGCAGCCGCCCAGAATTGCCGCATACATTATATGCGACAGTTCTGGGACTGTACCCGGCTCTTCCCGATTTACCCTGGTGCGTTGGCAAATCGGGGTAATAAGGAGTTATTGGGCTATAGCTGCCAATAAGTCCTAGATTAATCATGTCAGGCGTCTATGAGACACCCTCCATGATTAATCTGTAAATTACAGTAAATAAACACACACACCCGAAAAATCCTTTATTAGAAATAAAAAACAATAACAAAGTCCCTCATCACCAATTTATTACCCACAACAAAACCCTCCATGTCCGGTGTAATCCACGGTCCTCCAGCGTCGCGTCCAGCTCTGCTGCATGCAGGTGACAGGAGCTGCAGAATACACCGCCGCTCCGGTCACCTCCACGCAGCTAATGAGGTGAGTATAGCGATCAGCTGAGCTGTCACTGAGGTTACCTGGATCCAGCGGTGGATGCAGCGGTGGCCGCGAGTAACCTCAGTGACAGCTCAGCTGATCGCGCTACTCACCGCCGCTCCAGTCAGCTCCATGCACCAACTGAGGTGAGTATAGCGATCAGCTGAGCTGTCACTGAGGTTACCTGGATCCAGCGGTGGCCGCGGGTAACCTCAGTGACAGCAGCTGATCGCGCTACTTACCGCCGCTCCGGTCAGCTTCACACAGCAACTGAGGTGAGAAGCGCGATCAGCTGCTGTCAGTCAGGTAACTCGCGGCCACCGCTGGATCCAGCGGTGGCCGCGATTAACCTCAGTGACAGCAGCTGATCGCTATACTCTCCTCAGTTGGTGCATGGAGCTGACCGGAGCGGCGGTGAGTAGCGCGATCAGCTGCTGTCACTGAGGTTACCCGCGGCCACCGCTGGATCCAGGTAACCTCAGTGACAGCTCAGCTGATCGCTATACTCACCTCATTAGCTGCGTGGAGGTGACCGGAGCGGCGGTGTATTCTGCAGCTCCTGTCACCTGCATGCAGCAGAGCTGGATGCGACGCTGGAGGACCGTGGATTACACCGGACATGGAGGGTTTGTCGGGGTTAATAAATTGGTAATGAGGGACTTTGTTATTGTTTTTTATTTCTAATAAAGGATTTTTCGTGTGTGTGTGTTTTTTAACTGTAATTTACAGATTAATCATGGAGGGTGTCTCATAGACGCCTGACATGATTAATCTAGGACTTATTGGCAGCTATGGGCTGCCAATAACTCCTTATTACCCCGATTTGCCAACGCACCAGGGTAAATCGGGAAGAGCCGGGTACAGCCCCAGAACTGTCGCATATAATGTATGCGGCAATTCTGGGCGGCTGTTGGCTGTTATTGTTAGGGTGGGGGGCTCCCCATAACGTGGCGCTCCCCATCCTGAGAATACCAGCCTTCAGCCGTATGGCTTTATCTGGCTGGTATTAAAATTGGGGGGGACCGCACGCCGTTTTTTTTAATTATTTAATTATTTATTTCACTGCACAGTATACACACACACCGGCTGCTGTGATTGGGTGCAGTGTGACACCTGTCACTCAGAGTGGGGGCGTGTCTCACTGCAACCAATCATAGGCGCCGAAAAGCAGGAAAGCAGAGAATACGAGATTGATTAATGACCGGCCGGCTTTTTCAAAAGAAGAAAAGCCGCAGGAGCAGTGTGAATGCCGTGCAGTGCCGCAGCAGTGATCGGCGAACGGTGAGTAAGAGAGAGGGGGGAGAATGACCGACAGACTGTGAGAGGGGGACAGACAAGACAGAGAGAGACCGACAGAGCGAGACCGACCGACGGGAGATAGAATGAAAAAAAAAATGACCGACATCGCTAGTAAAAAGCACAAAACGTGCGTTTTGGACATCGGAGTGCCACACAATGTTTATGTAAAATCTTTCATGTATTAATCTCAAAAAGTAACATACACCAGCTCTATCTCACTATTGGGTATGTGCCCTTAACATTTCCGCCATGAAAATTCATTTTGGGGTCATTTTGCAAGGTTTTCTGGTGAGTCCGTAAAAATGGCGTAAAACTCGGACAAAATTGTTCACAGCTGTGACTTTTGAGTGATAAATGCTTCAAGGGGTCTTCCCCATGCTGATGCCATGTCATTTGAGCACTCTTCTGAGACTTTTGTGACAGTTTTAGGGTTTCTCCATGCTGCCGGGGGGTCATTTCACAAAAATACTCGGGTCTCCCATAGGATAACATTGGGCTCGTTGCTCGGGCCGAGTACACGAGTATCTTGGGAGGCTCGGCCCGAGCCTCGAGCACCCGAGCTTTTTAGTACTCGCTCATCACTAGTTTTTATGTGTTTGTGTTTGCCTGCCGTTTTCAATGAGGTTCAAAGGGGTTCGTTGAATGTTCGACGAATGTTCGCTGAACGGGGCTTCCGTTCAACGAACGTTCGCTGAATGGAGCTTCCGTTCGACGAACCGAACTCTAACTCTAGGGGGGTGGCTCATCTCTATTAATTACATATTAATATATCTATGCATGTATAATGCAAATACAGATGCATGAATATCTTTCTCACCTCATACACTTTTTGTTTTATTTTTTTTTCACGTCTTGCACTTCACTTCAATCACTTGTTTATTATAGTTTTTATTTTATTAAATTATTTTATTCACATACATTTACACATTTATTTATATATGATGTTTCCTACATGCAATTATATATTATTAGTAATATTTATTTATAGAGCACCATTAATTCCATGGTACTGTACATGAGAAGGGGTTACATACAGAATAAATATCCAAGTTACAATAGCAGACTGGTGCAGAAGGAAGGGGAGCTTGCCCTTGCGAGCTTACATTCTGTAGGATTTTGAGGAGGAGACAATAGGTGGGGTGTTGATTGGGTGGCAGCTCCACACAGTGGTGAGGCGGCGGTGGCTCCTCACGGGGGTGAGGCAGCTCTGCACGGTGGTCAGGCGCTGGCGGCTCTGCACGGTGGTGAGGCGGCGGCGGCGGCTCAGCGCGGTGGTGAGACGTCGGCTCCGCGCGATGGTGAGCCGGCAGCGGCTCCATGCGGTGGTGAGGCGGCAGCTCCGTGCAGTGGTCAGGCGGCGGTGCCGGTTTCGCACGGTGGTGAGGCAGTAGCTGTGGTGGTGGTGAAGCAGTGTGGTCATTGAAGATTATAGCCATTCCTGAACAGATGAGTTTTCAAGTTTCGTTTGAAGCTTGCAAGTGTAGCAGATAATCTGACGTGTTGAGGCAGCGAATTCCAAAGGACAGGGGATGCTGGACCAGAGAGGTAGATCTGAGTGTTATCGACATATAGGTGGTACTGGAAGCCATGGGACTTTATGAGTTGTCCCAGGCCAAATGTATATATGGCAAAAAGTAAGGGTCCCAGGACTGAGCCTTGAGGGACGCCAACAGAGAGAGGGCGGGATAAAAAGGTTGTGTGGGAGTGGGAGACACTAAAAGTGCGATTGGAAAGGTCTTTGAAGAGATCTAAGAGAGGGCAAGATCTCTGACACCAAGAGAAGAGAGGATCTGTAGTAGAAGGGAGTGGTCAACAGTGTCAAAGGCTGAGGACAGGTCTAGAAGTAGGAGTATAGAGAATTGATTGTTAGCTTTGGCAGTAATTTTTTTGTGATTTTAGTCAGGTCAGTTTCAGTAGAATGATGTGGACAGAAGCCAGACTGTAGAAGGTCAAAGAGAGAGTTAAGGCTTCTTTACACGCAGCGACATCGCTAGCGATGTCACTAGCGATAGCACCTGCCCCCGTCGTTTGTTTGTCACGGACAAATCGCTGCCCGTGGCAAACAATATTGCCGATACGCGTCACACCAACTTACCTTCCTAACGACGTCGCTATTGCTGGTGAACAACCTCTTTTTTAAGGGGGCGATTCGTGCGCCATCACAACAACATCATACAGCAGGCCACCAATAGAAGCAGAGGGACGGAGAGCAGCTGCATGAATGTAACTCCCAGCTCGTTGCCTGAGGACGCAGCAACACTGTTCTTTGTTTCCAGGGTGTAACACATAGCGATGTGTGCTGTCTCAGGAACGACGAACAACCTGTGTCCCAAACGAGCAACGATATTTTGAAAATGAACGACGTGTCAACAATCAATGATTTGGTCAGTATTTGGGATCGTTAGCGGTCGCTCGTAAATGTCACAAGCAACGTCATCGCTAACGAGGCCGGATGTGCTTCACAAATTCCGTGACCCCAGCGACATCTCGTTAACAATGTCGTTGCATGTAACGGGGCCTTTAGATGAGAGGTGGGAGGAAAGTTCAGCATGGACGTGCTGTTCGAGGAGTTTTGAGGCAAACTGGAGTAGTGATATGGGCCCTATAGCTGTTAGCAGAGGTTGGATCGAGGGAAGGTTTCTTTAGGATGGGTGTGACTGTTGCATGTTTAAAGGCAAAAGGGAAGGTTCCAGAGGTTAAAGATAGGTTGAAAAGATGGGTGAAGGCTGGAATAAGGACAGTGGTGAGGTTGGGGAGGAGGTGGGATGGGATGGGGTCAAATGCGCAGGTGGTGAGGTACGGTTTTGAGAGAAGACTTGCGAGCTCACCTTCGGTGATGGTGGGGAAGAAGTTTATGGGGGAGGGGCAGTGGTCTGTTATATGAGGGGGTTGTGGTGGTTGAGCAGAAAAGACTTGCCTGGTTTGGTCTAAATTTTCTTTGAAATATGAAGCAAAGTCTTCTGCAGAGATGAGGGAGGTTGGAGGGGGCAATGGTGGGCGAAGGAGGGAGTTGAAAGTATTGAATAACTGTTTGGGGTTGTGTGTTAAGGAGGATATGATGGTTCTGAAATAATCCTGTTTAGCAGCGGTGAGGGTAAAACGAAATGTGTGAATTGCGTTTTTGAATGTAGTGAAATCTTCCTGGGAGTGTGTTTTCTTCCACTGCCGCTCAGCAGTTCTAGACAGTTGCCAAAGCTTTTCAGTAGCACTGCCTGTGTCATGGAGAGAAGATTTGGAGGATAGAGATAGGATAGAGTCAGAGAGGGTGAGCATGTTGAGATATGCAAGGTTTCTATGGGGGTGTGCAAGGTGCTTGACAGGTGGGGCAGGTGAGGAGGATAGGGCTGAAAAGGTCAGTAGGTGGTGGTCAGATAGGGGGAGAGGGGAGGTTGTGAGGTCAGATAGAGGGCAGAAGCGGGTGAAGATAAGGTCTAGTGTGTGTCCATCTTTATGGGTGGCAGAGGTGGACCACTGAGTTAGACCAAAAGATGAAGCGAGGGACAGGAGTTTGGAGGCTGCTGACTGGAGGGTGTCAGTGGTAATTTTGAAGTTAGCCATGATGATAGTGGGAATGTCAACAGATAGAAAGTGTAGAAGCCAGGCAGAGAATTGGTCGATGAAGGCAGTAGTAGGGCCCAGGGGTCTGTATATGATGGCCACTTGGAGGTTGGAGGGAGAATACATTTGGACAGAGTGCACTTCAAAGGAAGGCAGGACAAGTGAGGGTAGAGGTGGGATTGTGTTAAAGCTGCAGCTGTTAGGAAGAAGGAGACCCACTCCTCCACCCTGTCCATTGCCCGGGTGAGGAGTGTGAGTGAAGTGAAGGCCATCGTAGCACAGCGCAGCTGGGGAGCAGGGTCGGAGGGTGTCAGCCATGTTTCGGTGAGGTCCAGAAAGGATGGATTGCTAGAGGTAAAGAGATCGTAAATGACATGCAGTTTATTACAGACAGAATGAGCATTCCAGAGCACTCCAGAGAGAGGGAGCGGTGGAGTAGGGGAGAGGGGAATGCATTTTATATTGGAGAGGTTGCAGTAGTTTGTAGTAGGTGGGGGGTGATAAGTGGATGATAAAGAGGGGTGTACAATCTGTGGGGGGCCAGGATTGGGAGATATGTCACCAGCAGTGAGTAGAACTAGAGAAAGGGGAAGCAGGTGGGAGAAGGAGAGTGGACGGCATGGTCTGTGTGATATTAGGAAAGATTTTAGATTTAGGAGCAGGTTAGCAGATGAGGACAGGTGGGGAGGAAGGAGGGAGGGGGAGATGATTATTTGTTTGGAGAGTGCTGGGGTTTAGGGATAGCGAAGGAGAGTGAGAATGAGTGGCGCAAAGACTGTGAGGGCATAGATGAAAATGGTGAGAATAAGGTTTGAAAAAAAGGGGGGTAAGAAGAAAAAAATTAAAATAGTGTAAGCAGCAAACACAGTTAATGAGAGGTAAATGTTAACTTCTGGTCACTTCTGGGACATTTCTGGAATATTTCTGCTTGCCCACTTAAAAAATCCCACTTATGAAATCACACCAGACCAAGGTCATATCAGACCACAGCTTTCACATTTATACATCTCTAAAGGCCTAGAAAATGACCCAGGTGTGCGCAGGAGGGAGGGGTTGCAGGAACACAGTGCACAGATTCACAGCAAGGATCAATTAGTAGGTACAAACTAAGGGGTACTTTGTGTACCGCCCCTCGGGTTCGGCTGCGACAACCGAGCCGCTCGGATCCGTACTTGTACTGCGGGTGGTGGCTCGAGCCTCTCACGGACCCGGGAGTCACGTCGCTCTGCAAGGGAGTTGGCGCTACACACGGGGACTTGGGTGAGGAGTTCTACGGCTGGGGCCGTGGTGGTTTGATTTAGGATGTAAGTGACGCCACCCACGGGTTGTGGTGATTGTAGACACCACCACTGCGGTGAAGGTATGGGGGCTCCCGGGAGCGGTGTAATGGCGCAGCTAGGTGTTGACCCCTCTGTGGGTAGGGGTTGTTGGTCCCGGGGCCCGGTTGGTGAGGGCTGGGGTGCAGGGTGAAGTGTTGCGATGTGGTGCGGTGCGTGGCCCGAATTCACCGGTGTACTCACTGTGACACAAGACACCGGAGTCTCTGGTAAACCAAACGGAGTGATGAACGGGGCCTGCAGCCGGCTGCAGCTTTTCCCAGAATAGGTTGGTGGTTTCCGCCTTTCTCCTGCACCTCTGTGTGTAAATGTTTGACTCCTATGCCTAGACACCGGTAGTCCGCACCCCGACTTGTATATGCCGTAGGAGCCCGTTTGCCCACAGACGCTGGTCCTTAAGGGTCTCTATGCCTTGGCGGTGGCTTTACCCTGTATGGTTGGGCTGTTGTCTTCTAACGGGTCTTGTGTGGGATAGGTCCTAAAGTCCAGTCCGCAATCAGTTGATTTGACTCGGCCCTGTCGGTTCAGGGCTTTGTACTGGGTCTGACTACCCCTTCTGGTGCTCCGATTTCCAATCGGTTCCCCAGTTCGGTACCGGTCCCTACGGTTCCACCGGCTGTAATCCCAGCTCCTGCAAGCAGCCACCACTGTCTGCCTCCTTGTCAATGGCGACTGAGCTGCGACCCAGCCACCTGGTAGTCTCTTGGCGGGCCTGGACACAGGACTGCCCGTGAACTTGTCTGCTCTCTCCCTTTTCCAGACTACTCTCCACTAGAACTTGAACTTGACTGTGTGTTTTCCCGCCTCCAGGCCTGTGAACTTGTCAGTGGGCTGAGCTAACTGCCTGGCTCCGCTCCCCTGGTGTGGACATCAAACCTGGAGGGTGGTGGCAAGGTTTTTTAGTTTGACTGATGTCACCTAATCGGGAGGGGGTGTGGTGTTTTGTGTGACTACCTGGGACGACCTGACTAGTCCAGGGCGTCACATTTGCACGTTGCAACATCGCTACTGCGATCTCGTCGGGGTCCAATCGAAAGTGACACACATCCGGCGCCGGTAACGACGTCACAACGTGCAAAGCCTAGAAGCACCGTTAAACAATCGCAAAAGCATCGAAAATTGGTGATCTGTGTAGTGTCGGTCATTTCCATAATTTCGCTGCAGCGACAGGTACGATGTTGTTTCTCATTCCTGCGGTAGCACAAATCGCTGTGTATGAAGCTGCAGGAGCGAGGAACATCTCCTTACCTGCGTCCCGCCTGCAATGAGGAAGGAAGGAGGTGGGCGGGATGTTTACGTCCTGCTCATCTCCGCCCCTTCACTTCTATTGGCCGCCTGCCGTGTGACGTTGCTGTGACGCCGCACGACCCGCCCCCTTAGGAAGGAGGCGGATCGCCAGCCAGAGCGACATCTCAGGGCAGGTAAGTGCGTGTGAAGCTGCCGTAGTGATAATGTTCGCTACGGCAGCTATCACAAGATATCGCATCTGCGACGGGGGCGGGGACTATCGTACTCAGCATCGCTATAATCAGCTAGCGATGTCGCAGCGTGCAAAGTACCCCTAAGAGAAACATTTAGACTAGTTTGCAGCATGAAAAAAAGAAACCTTAAAATGGAAGAGATGTATAAAAGTGTGAACTGGGATCAAAGGGAAGGATATTGCGTTTAGAGAGATATATGGATTATGGTGGCAGGAGGACATACCAAAGGAAAATAGATAACCAATTTCATGTTCGAGTGATTTTGGGGGGTGTTCGAGTCGTTCGACGAGCTTAAACGATTTGCTAAAAGTTCGGCAGTTCGAGTTACGTTTGAGAACGGTTCGATCACCAAAAGCGTGGCTTTTCACAGTAAGTATGTGCGCACCTTGCGTATCTGCATGCGTCCCCAGCACAGTCCCTCTCTCTTTCCTACTCACCGATCACGGGCATCTCGCTGCACGGCTGTCACAAATCTCCAGCGGTATTTCCTCTTTTGAAAATGGCTGCCGCTTCATTATTCAATTAGTTATTCCGTGCTTTCCCCACCCACCGGCGGCCATGATTGGTTGCAGTCAGACTCGCCTCCACGATGAGTCTGTCTCACTACAACCAATTACATCCGCCGGCGGGCGGCTCTATATCGTGCAGTAAAATAAATAAATAAATAATAATACAAAAAAAATGCGGTTTCCCCCATATTTAATACCAGCCAGGATAAAGCCACACTGCTGGAGGCAGGTATTGTCAGGATGGAGAGCGCACGTCTTGGGGAGCCCACCACCCTAACAGTATCAGCCAACAGCCGCCCGGAATTGCCGCATCCATTAGATGCGGCAGTCCTGGGACTCTACCCAGCTCATCCCGAATTGCCCTGGTGCGGTGGCAATCTGGGTAATTACGGAGTTAATCATGGCAAGCGTCTCCCTGAGTCACCTTCCATGATTAAACTGTAAGTGAAAGTAAAGAAACACACAGCGAAAAATCCTTTATTTGGATTAAAAGACAAAAAACACATAATTTACCTCTTTATTAATCCACATGCAACAATCCAGGTCCAAAGTATTCCACACGACACTGTCAGCTCTGCTACATGAAGATGACAGAGAGCACCGTAGAACATGATCGCTGTGTCCTCTCCACGTAGCACCTGAAGTGAATCGCGCTGTCAGCAGAGACTTCAGTCTGCAAGACAGACATCAAGATTACCAAATCTGCCTATGTTTCTCATTAGAGGCAATGGCTGAATGGTTAGAGCTCTCGCCTAAGAAGCACTAGTTCAAGTCCTGGCCGTCCCGGGAAAGAATTTAATTTATTTTAAATTATAATTATTATTTATTTATAATTATAATTTAATTTAATTATGCACTGAGGGGAGGATGATGGGGGCTGTAGTGCCTGCGGTGATGATGATGGTTGTAGTGCCTGCGTGTGTGCGGTGATGAGTGCGGTACTGCCGGTGTTTGCCCGCCCATCCATCCAACCATCCGCCCGCCCATCCATCCATGTTATGATCTGGAACCATGGAAGATCACCATAAATCATTGGTAAAAAGGTGACAAGAGCATTGGCAACTAATCTGGCCGCCATCCCCTTTCTAACTATCAACACTAGAAGTAGCTGAGGGGTGAACTAACATCCTATGCACCGCAGACCCAGCCGGAGAAGCTAGCTATCCTAAAGAAAGGAAAGATGAATAACTCTCTGCCTCAGAAATAGACTGTAAAGGTAAAGCAAGCCACCCACATTCAAAGACTGCGGTGATATAAGAAAACACAATACACAGATAGCTGATGGGATTAGCAAAGGTGAGTCCAACTAACTAAATAGAACAGGATAGGAAAGGGGCTGATGGTGGCCAGAGAAAAACCCTACAAAAATCCAAATTCCTAATAGTACAAAAAAGCCCTCGGATCGCTGGATCTGAACTATGTCCTATACCAGCCGCTCTTGTCATACCAATGAACAGAAAGCAGGAACCATTACACATTCAAGAAGCAACAAACACATGGACTTATAGGAGCAATACTCCAAACATAGCTGCAGGGAGCGTCCCAGCTAAGCAACTGAGAGGGAAGATTCCTGCCTGCAATTAAACTGAAAACAATCACAGTAAATGACAAACTCAGATATGAGCAAAAAGAACAAAACAACATAAGAAAGAACCAAGCACTTATCTGGGGTAGATGTGGTCTGGAGCAGGATGAAAAGGCTAGAAAACTAAACAACAAATGACATCCGGCTCAGAATTTTAGCAGACCAAGGTTTAAATAGGCAGGGAGTTAGCAATGGAAACACCCATTGCTCAAACACACCTGGTCTCTGTCCAAGCCATTCCTGGCCACAAGAGGGAGCCTCACAGTAGCAAAAGCATAACTGACATTCACAACACATCCATTCATCCGCCCATCCATCCTTGCAGCTGAACAATCTGCTTCTAGATTCTCTTCTGCAGGATAGAGCTAAAGATTACCAAATCAGCCTATGTTTCTGATTAAAGCCAGTGGCTCAATGGTTAGAGCTCTCGCCTAAGAAGCATTAGTTCACGAGTTCGAGTCCCGGCTGTCCTGGTAAAGAATCTAATTTCTTTTAAAATAAAATTATTATTTATTTATAATTATAATTTAATTTAATTATGCACTGAGGGGAGGAGCCGGACATCAGCTGTGAGCCGCGGGACACACCTCTAAAATCGAAGCCGTTCATGGAATGAGGCTGCATTGCTTTCTTCTCTCTCTCGCTTCTCTCTATCCCCCCTCTCTCCCTCCCCTCTCTCTTTTTCTCTTTCTCTCTCTCTCTCTCTTTTTCTCTCTGTCTTTTTCTCAGTCTCTCTTTTTCTCTTTATCCCTCTCTCTCTCTCTCCTCTCTCCTCTCTCTTCTCTCTCTCCTCTCTCTCTTCTCTCCTCTTCTCTCACTCTCTCTTCTCTCTCTCTCACTTCTCTCTCTCTCTTTTCTCTCTCTCTCTCCCTCTCTCTTCTCTCTCCTCTCTCTCTTCTCTCTCTCCCTTCTCTCTCTCACTTCTCTCTCTCTCTCTTTTCTCTCTCTCTCTTTTCTCCTCTTCTCTCTCTCTTCTCTCTCCCTCTCTCTCTTCTCTTTTCTCTCTCTTTTCTCTCTCTCTCTCTCTTTTCTTTCTCTCTCTCAGACCTGGCGATAATCAGCTGATGCGGTCACCTGACGGGATCAGCTGACACTATAAGTCGAGCAGTTAGGCCGGCTTTTTACCGCCCGGCCGGCTAAACTATCAGCTGATGCTGTCGGACAGGAGTCTGCACTGAAATGTGTAGTTTGCTTTGTTTTTTTTGCACTGATGCATCAGCTGATTGTATATAAGCTGTTTATACAATCAGCTGATGTGTCATGTGATTCAGGCCCTTGAACCTGACACATCATCTGATCACTTTGCCTTCCAGCAAACCGATCAGATGATATTGGAACCAGATTGGACAGTGCGTGACCCATGACCCAGGATTACTGTGGAGGGGGGTTGTTTATTTCAATAAAGATGGAGTCATTAATTGTGCTTTGTTTTATTTCTAATAAAAATATTTTTCTGTGTTGTGTTTTTTTTTTATCTGTACTAGAAATTCATGGTGGCCATGTCTAATATTGGCGTGACACCATGAATTTCGGGCTTAGGGCCAGTTGATAATATAAAGCTAGCCCTAACCCCATTATTACCCAGCGAGCCACCCGTCACCAGGGCAGCTGGTAGAGTTGGATACAGCGCCAGAAGATGGCGCTTCTATGAAAGAGCCATTTTCTGGGGAGGCTGCGGACTGCAATTCGCAGCAGGGGTGCCCAGAAAGCTTGGGCACCCTGAGCTACGGATTCCAATCACCAGCTGCCTACTTGTACCTGGTTGGATACAAAAATTGGGCGAAGCCCACGACATTTTTTTTTAAATTTTTTAATTATTTCATGAAATTCATGAAATAATTAAAAAAGAAAGGGCTTCCCTATATTTTTGGTTTCGAGCTGGGTAAAAATAGGCAGCTGGGGGTTGAGGGCAGCCCGTAGCTGCCTGCTGTACCTTTCTAGCATACAAAAACATGGCGAAAACCACGTAATTTTTTTGGAGGGGCAAAAAACTCCTGCATACAGTCCTGGATGGAGTATGCTGAGCCTTGTAGTTCTGCAGCTGCTGCCTGCTGCCTGTCTGCATGGAGGAGAGTAGACAGCAGCTGCAGAACTACAAGGCTCAGCATGCTCTATTAACTAGTGTATGCAGGAGAGCAGACAGCAGCCCACCAAAAAAATGACATGGGCTTTGCCATATTTTTGTATGCTAGCCAGGTACAGCAGGCAGATATGGCTGCCCCCAACCCCCAGCTGCCTATTTGTACCTGGCTGGGAACTAAAAAAATAGAGAAGCCGTTTTTTTAATTATTTCATGAATTTCATGAAATAATTAAAAAAAAATATCGACATGAGCTTCGCCTCATTTTTGTGTCCAGCCAGGTACAACTAGGCAGCTGGGGATTTGAATCCGCATCATAGGTTGGTCCGAGCTTTCTGGGCGCCTCTGCTGCGAATTGCAGTCTGCAGCCGCCACAGAAAATAGCGGTGTCATAGAAGCACCATCATCTGGCAATCTGGCACTGTATCCAACTCTTCCTGTAGCTCTGAAGCCGGGTGGCTTGCTGGGCAATAATGAGTTAATGCTAGCTTTGTTTTACTAGCTAGTATTAAGCCAGAGATTCCTAATGTCAGGCAAGTTTGACCCGGCCATTAAGAATCTCCAATAAAGGGTTAAAAAAAAGACACCACACAGAGAAAAAATAATTTAATAGAAATAAATACACAGACACACTTAGAGACTCCATGTTTATTACTCCCTCTCATCCCTCCACGATCCATGGTCTTCTGTCTTCTTTCTCCTTCAACCAATGCAGCTCTGCTACATCAGACAACACAGCATGGGAGGAAGAACGCTGCTGCTCCCGTGCAGTCTATTCACTCAGTAAGTGAGCAGAAGCTGCATGCTGTAAGCGGTGACGTCACCGCTGACAGGCATGTTGCTATAGCAACGGTGATCTCCGATATTCAGCGGCTGTGGCCTCTAGTCCTTGCATGTGGGCTGACTCTGTAAAGAGCGCCCACATGCAGGAACGTAGAAGCCGACCATGTGCCAGAGCATTTCGCCGATACACGGAGATGCTGGAACAATCACCGTGTACCGGAGAGATGCACTGACAGGACCTAGCATGACGTAAAGCCATGTGATCAGTGTGTAGCCAATGAGATAATAGACACATGACTGGTCACATGCTATTATCATCAGTGCTGGTTACCGGGAGGACGCAGTGATTATCGGAAGGAAAAGCGGCGGGAGACAGAGTGCAGGACGCGTCGCGGGGACCTGTAAGTGTTATGGCAATGTTTATTAACTGTATATGTACATTTATAATGTGTTTTTATGTGTTTGTGTTTGCCTCCCATTGTTTTCAGAGTGGTTCGTTGAACGGTTCGTCAAACGTTCGTCAAACGGAGCCTCCATTCGACGAACCAAACCAAATTCGAACGCTAGAGGGGTGGCTCATCTCTAATAACCAGGTAAAAAGACTTTAGTGCAGATATGGATTATTGTCATGCTAACTGTGACCTTTTAGGTGTCCACCAACAATAAACCCTACCTAATTACTATTCTGGTTTATATTTATTTTTGGGTGTATACAAGATTGGCTGTTTGTTAACTAATACACTGGGGAACAATTTGAAAAAAAAAATTCTGTTGAGTTAGGTTTTTGAGCTGATTTATACTAAAATTGGCATGCTGATTCCAAAAATGTAGTCAATTTTTTTCTATCACGTCAAGTTTTTCCTCCTCAACTTACCTGCCATAGAAGCACAATTGCACTGATTTCTGTAATAAGACTTGTTATCTGAGTACAATTCGACTCATATAGAGCTACGTGGCAACTTGTAAGAGTAGTCACAACTGAGACAGTGTGGTGAGAGGTGTGTGCAGCTCCCAATACGTCATAATTATCAATATCTTTACACAAAAAATGTATCATAGTAGGAATAAATAGGATTTATAATAGCTTTTCTCTTTACATTGGGCGCTTAGTTGTAATTTATATATCTGTTATGATTTTTGTCTTTGTTAGTTTTCAAAGCTTGTAACTTTCCATCTCAGTGTTTTATTTACTTATGTACATATTTCCTTTGTTTCAGATCATGTCTGCTCCTTCTTCCTCTCGTCGTAAATGCCTAAACAACCCTGACTCCTTCTGCTATATTTGTGGTGTTTTCACCATTCCAGTTCAAAGGGCAAACATCAGTGCATTTGTCAAACAAGCATATTTTGCATATTGTAAAGTAAAACTCAGTGATCAAGATAAGCCATGGGCCCCTCACATAGTATGCAAGCAGTGTGTCGAGAGTTTACGGATGTGGACCAAAGGAACATGTGAAAAGTTGGCATTTGGTATCCCCATGGTGTGGAGAGAGCAAAAAAGTCATTCCACAGACTGTTACTTGTGTTTAGTGAAAACATCAGGATTTAACAGGAAAAATAAAAGTAAAATAGAATATCCAAATCTACCGTCAGCTATCAGACCAATGCCACATTCAGCTGAAATTCCAATGCCAGTTTTCGAACAGCTACCATCTCTAGAAGTTCTGAGTGATGTTGACGACCACAGTGACAGCAATGATGCAGAATTTGAAAATCACAAGGATTCAGTTCGTAAGGGATTTGATCAGCACGAGTTAAATGATTTAGCACGTGAATTGGGCTTATCAAAAAAAGCTTCAGAATTACTAGCATCAAGGCTGAATGAGAAACAGTTACTTGAACAAGGAGCAAAGGTATCATACTTTCGAACTAGAGAAAGTACATTTTTGCAGTACTTTCGGTGTGACAGCGGTTTTGTGTTTTGCCACAATATTCCTGGTTTACTACAAGAATTAGGGCTTTCAATGTACAATACAAATGAATGGCGACTGTTTATTGATAGCTCAAAGCGGAGTCTTAAGTGTGTCCTTCTACACAATGGCAATTTATTTGGTGCAGTTCCTATTGGGCATTCTGTCTCTCTTCGTGAAGAACATGGAGATGTAAAGAGAGTTATTGAGTTATTGAAATATGACACACACAATTGGATCATCTGTGTTGACCTTAAAATGGTTTGCTTCCTTCTTGGTCAGCAACGTGGGTACACAAAGTATCCCTGCTTTCTCTGTATGTTGGATAGCAGAGCTCGAGAAAAGCATTGGGTTGAGTCGAATTGGCCTCCAAGATCTGGTCTTAAACCTGGAGATCCTAACATTCTACATCAGCCACTTGTTGACAGGAAGAATATACTATTCCCACCTCTGCACATAAAACTAGGTCTCATGAAGCAATTTGTAAAAGCATTGCCAACTGACGGCGACTGTTTTAAGTACATCATGTTGGCACTTCCTGGACTGTCCATTGAAAAAATCAAGGCTGGTGTGTTTGATGGTCCACAAATTCGACAGCTCATCAAAGATGAACATTTCACCGGGACTATGTCAGATCTTGAGAAAAATGCTTGGTTATCATTCAAAGACGTCGTCAAGAACTTTCTTGGAAATACACGTGCAAGTAATTGTAAAGAAATTGTTCAGAAACTATTGGGGAGCTACAAAGCGCTTGGTTGCAACATGAGTATTAAACTACATTTTCTGCATTGCATGCTTTTGGATTTGAATTTTATATAGGGCACGACGGAGAGGTTTTCTTCTGTTGACTCCTCCATGAAGTCCATATTTGTGCAGATGTTTCTTAGCAGTAGAACAATGTACCACAACTTCAGAGTCTGCTAAATCTTCCCGAAGATCTTTTGAAGCCAACCGGCAGTCCTGATTTGCCTCCCAGCGATCCTACGAGCAGATCTCACAGAAATTTTGCTTGGTCTTCCAGACCTTATCTTGATCTCCACTGTTCCTGTTAACTGCCATTTCTTAATTACGTTTCAAACTGAGGAAAGGTAAACTTCAAAATGCTTTTCTATCTTCTTAGAGCCTTCTCCTGCTTTGTGCGCCTCTTTTCATTTTCAGAGTGCTAGGCAGCTGCTTAGAAGAACCCATGGCTGTTATTTTTGGCACAAGGATTAGAGGAGGCTGGTCTTTTAAAAGGCCTTTGAAATTTGCATCATCTGGGCTTTCCTAACTATGATAGTGAACAAGCCATTACCCTACCAGGCTAATTAAGATCTGAAACCATGGTCAAAGTTATTTGAGCACACAAATCTCCAGAGGTGTCTAAATTTTTGCATCAACCCATTTTCCTTTTTGCAATTTTTAAAATGGAAAAGATAATTTTTTTTTAGTCCAAAATACAAAGGAAATGTGTTATATTTAACCCCTTAACGACCGCGGGCAGTAATATTACTTTCTAGCGGTCATAATGTTACTGCCCGCGGTCTGCCGGCAGCAGCATGCCGTGATCGGCACACATCTCAGCTGAATTTCACAGCTGAGATGTGTGCCTGCTAGGCACGAGCAGAATTGTTATCTGCTCGTGCCATTTAACCCCTGTAATGGCGCTGTCAATACGTGACAGCACCATTATAATCGCGATCGCTGTAAACTTTTACTTACCGCCCCATACCGGACGTCACATGACGTGAACACGTGACTTCCAGTGGTTGTCATGGTAGCACAGGGTCATGTGATGACTCCTGTGCTAGACATGAACTACTTTCAGTTTCACTTGGCCCGGAGCACAGTGAAGCAGAAAGTGACCGTATCTGTTGTTTACAGCTGTATAGATGTGATCAGCAGATAGGGCAGAGCGATCGGATTGTTGATCCATATAGCCCTCTAGGGGGACTTATAAAATAAAAAAAAGTAAAAAAGTTTTAAAAAATTAAAAAAAAAACCTTAAATCTCAAATCACCCCCCTTTTGCCCCATTGAAAATTAAAGGGTTAAAAAAATAAAAAATATACACACATTTGGTATTGCCGCGTTCAGAAACGCCCGATCTATCAAAATATAAAATCAATTAATCTGATCAGTAAATGGCGTAGCGGCAAAAAATTCCAAACGCCGAAATGACGGGTTTTTTTGTCGCCACAACTTTTGCGCAAAATGCAATAACAGGCGATCAAAACATAGCATCTGCGCAAAAATGGTACCGATAAAAAACGCCAGCTCGAGACGCAAAAAATAAGCCATCACTGAGCCATAGATCCCGAAAATTGAGAACGCTACGGGTCATGGAATATGGCGTAAAATGTGCGCCAGTTTTTTCAGACAAACTTACGATTTTTTTGTAACCCCTTATATAAAAGTAAACCTATACATGTTTAGTGTCTACGAACTCGCACTGACCTGAGGCATCACACCCACACATCAGTTTTACCACATAGTGAACACAGTGAAAAAAATATCTCAAAAACAATAGTGCTATCGCACTTTTTTTTGCAATTTGTCTGCATTTGGAATTTTCAATGCCGTTTTCTAGTACACTATATGGTAAAACTTATGGTTTGATTTAAACGTACGGCTCGTTTCGTAAAAAATGAGCCCTCACATGACCACATTGACTGAAAAATAAAAAAGTTACATCTCTCAGAAGAAGAATGGCGAAAAAAAAAAACGGAAAGCAAGAAATCGGACAGTCATGAAGGGGTTAACTTTACACCTTTTAGAGATCATTCCATCTTCATCTTGCTTAATTGTTTACAATTACAGTAATTTTGACCAAGGGTGCCCAAACATTTGTATGAAACTATATCTGGTTGGGGAACATATATACCAAGATGTAGGACATATATATCCTGATGGACCCAGGGAGAAGGATATAAAGACCAAGATGATGGACATATATACCAGGGTGGGGAACATATATACTACAATCGACCCAGGATGGTTGACATGAATTCCAAGATGGGCCTGGGATGGGGGACATATTTACCCGGATGGGGACAAACATTCCAGGATGGGGAACATTAGTACAGGATATGGGCTATTACTAGATAATTGGGAAGATGGGGCAACTCATATGTTCTTATAGGATTTAGAATATCTGACCAACATGCAAAGGGGGCCCAAGTCCACATTTTGCATCAGGGCCCACCCATCATTTTTTAGTTATGCCACTGCTTACTTCATATATAAATGTAGGACTGTAATTACATCTTATGGTGAACAAATAAGGAGGCATCATTTGCTGTTTTTTTTATTTACTTCTCCCTTGATTACTCCCCATGTTTATGTACCTTTGTTTTTATCTATGTATTAAGACAATGTATTACACTCTTGTGCAACAACTTTATGAAGCTTTATAATGACATCAAATCATATGTTCAAGCAGCTGTCAAGCAGTAATGACAGACCAAACAATGACTAAATACAAATAATGCAATTTCTAAGATGCTGTAGTAACATTATCTTAATTAGTGGATGTTTAGTACAGACCAGTAGTTACTTTCTTGAAAATGTGCTAAGGAAATTATCCTTATTGAAGTTTGATTATTAAACATACAAAACACCTCTTAAAAGTTTGAGTTTGCAAACTGAGAAGAAAGATAAGTACAGTAAGGCTCATATAACTGCTGATTCAACTTTTAGGGAAAAAGGAAATTACAGCCACAAACCAACTAATATTTGTTCCCATTAAAGATATCAAACAAAATAATTCAAGTCAAGCTACATTTTGGAAGAGCAATAACCAGTAGGGCAAATTCTGCAGTGCTGTGATATTCTGAAAAGCTTTAAACTAAAACGTGGTAATTAAAAAGAGAAAAACTAAACTGTGTAACAATGTATACTGGTATGTATTTGCAAATTAACCCATTAACGTACTCAATATTTTGTTTTACAGTGGAGATTAAGGGTACTTCTTCTTAACTGATCCCTTTTATGGGGCACTTCCCAAAAATATTGAATTTCTGTATTATCCTCCATAGAGGTGTCAAAGTTGCTACTAGAATCTTTGGGCAACAGGCAATGATGAATAAATTCTATTTTTCATAGTTTTAGATGCCAGTCAATGGTTACATCTAAGGCCATGTGCATACTGTCATACTTATCGCCAGGGATAGTAAAGTGGCAGCGAGCAGGGGTAGTGGACCCACTTGACCCCAGAGGGAAACCCAGGCTAACCCTTTAGTGAGACGTGGGGATAAGTCTGAATGTCCAAGGGGAAAGTTCTGACTGTAATCAGCGGTGTCCAGGGCCTGAGCATGCTGTAAGGTTCCCCGCTGGAGAAGAGGCAGTGAGCAGGGATAGTGGACCCACTACACCATAGGGGGAAACCAGGCCTGCCCTTTAGTGGTAGGGGCTTACCTAAGCGCCCACCATGAGGCAAAACGCCATGTGCCACTCCCAATAGAGTGACCGGGAGTGTGGCAACTGAGCAGTACAGGGTGACAGCAAGACAAGAAGAACAGCAGCAAACCTGATAGCAGAAGAGACACAGTCAGGAAGGGAAAAGGCAGGGCATGCACCAGCATATACGGGTCACCAAGTTCAGATGACCAGGCACAGGTCATCAGGAACAAGTCAGCAGGTGCCACAGCTGTGAGCCATATCAGGGTGGTGCAGGCACAACAGGCATGGACCTCGAAAGGATGGTGCAGGCACAACAGGTGTGAAACTCAGAAGGATGGTGCATGCACAACAGGCGTCAACCTCAGCAGGGTGGTACCAGCACAACAGGCGCGGTGAACCACAGCAAGGTGATGCTGGCACAGCAGGCACTCAACACTTCAGGTTAAAGATACAAACACTACTTTATTCACAGAACACAGCAGGGCTTCAGATACAGAATATAGCAGGGCTTCAGATACAGAACACAGAAGGGATTCAGATACAGAACACAGGGAGAAGGCTGGAGTCTAAGGACATGCTAGTAACTGGATACCCCGGTCCCTGGATACGCAGGTGCCTGTATACGCTGGACCCAATGTTAGTCGGACTCACACAGGATACCAGACTCAGGCAGAACACCGGACTTCAGCAGCAGACTTCAGCAGCACAGACAGAACAGGTCCAGCAGAGCAGAACTGGTTACAAGCAGAACTGGTGTTGGAGGTTTGCAGACCAGAACAAACAGGCAGGACCAACACAGTTACAAGGCAAGAAACCTAATAGGGTGCTTTTGCCCCTCAAAACAAGAAAGGGAGCCTTAAGTAGCTGGTGCCTCCCTAGTATCTCCCATAGTATCTTCCCCTTTACACCCCCTTCTGAAGGTTTAAAAGAAAAAAAAAAAAGAAAAAAGTGCATTCAATCGGCCAGATGTGGAGATAAGTCTGAATGTCCAAGGGGAATATGCTAACTGTAATCAGCGGAGTCCAGGGGGCCAGAGCATGCTGTAATTCTCACCACCAGGGATGAGGCAGCAAGCAGGGATAGTGGACCCACTGGACCACACGAGGATCCCAGGCCTACCCTTTAGCACCCGCCGTGAGGCAGAACAGCAGGTGTCACTCCCAGGGCAATGACTGGGACTATGGTAGCTGAGCAGTACAGGGTGACAGTAGGACAGGGAGAACAGCAGGAAACATGGCAGCACATGAGACATAGTACTAGGCAAGAAACCTAAAAGGGTGCTCTCTCTGGCCTCTTTCAACAGGAGAGCGAGCTTTAAATAGCTGGTTTGGGACACCTCCCTATAAAGGCAAAGGAAGTTTATGCATGCACCCTTTAGGCTGGAAGCTAGGAAGACCGACACAACATGTACAAGGCTGACTGTCTATTAGGGTATTTGCATACAACATCTTTTTGTGGTTGTATGCTCCATAACCAATCTAAAAAAGGACTAAGTGCTAAAATGAATGAACATATGCATTTACTATTAAAAGAGTGCACAATCTCAGCCTTCTGAGCTTTTTTTACCTTATCAGGTTTTGAAGGAAGCGGTTAAATGAAGACGTTTGACTATTTTTTAGGTGTCTTCCATCACAAATAATTGTGCAGGGAGTGACTGAAGAGATACAAAAATATAATCCAGGACAAAAGACACCAGCATGTATTGAATCGTCTTCCTCCCGAGAAAATTGGAGAGTTTGCACACATTAAAAAAAATGTCTTGTGCACATACCCCTAGACCGGAGGAATGATCTAGGTTTTCTTTCTCTGTTGCCATGCAAATTAAAGCATTATTGAAGCAATAAAATCATCACTGGTTCAGTTCCTTTAGGTGCACAGAAAGAAGTACAGTTACATTTAAAATATGTTTTTAAGTGGTCTCTCCAGAAAATATAAAGATAATGTTATAAATAGTTCATTATAAAATAAAACACATATTGGTATCATTGCAATTGAAATGATAATTGTTATTTTACAAGCTAATATGTTTCCTGTATGTTAAATAGGGAAAAAAAGCAAAGCAAAGGGCAAAATTGCAGTTTTTCACGTTACCACAAAAGAAAGAAAATATATTGAAATCACAATCATACCAATGAAATCATTAACCCATCTAATAAGAAACAAACCCTAGAATAAAAATTTTAACAAAAAATATATCTCTCAGGACTCAATTACCCATAAATGAGATAAAGTATATTTCTATTATGTAAATAAAAAAATTGAAAAGAAATAAGAAATTATTCTTTTAAGGTATTGCATATTCTTAGCAGCGTGCAAAATAATGTAATAAATTAAAGTACCTACAAAGAGGAAGAAACAGGAACTTTCGTCCCACCTCCTAAAAACAGAACTCCTTAAAGTCTTTATTGACACTTTAAAGAGCCATGTTTCATGACTTAGGATAAGAAACTAAACCAGAAACTCCATTTGCAGATGTTTTTTGAGTTATCTTGCCTTTATCAGTGTCTAAGCAGAACAATTTGTTTGACTGGATGAGAGGCCTCTGACTGGTCATCTAGGACTTAAAATGTCTCCTCATAGAGTAAACTAATTTGGCATAGGGAGACATTTAGGATTGCTTCCAAAAGGTGGCTCTGGAATTTTTGTCCTCTTCTTCTCTGAAGATATTTGGAATTTTCAGGGGAATATTGTACAGTCTATACATACCTGTACCTAACTTGCTCCTTTCCACAAAGAGAAGCTTTACCGCTTTTGCCATTGGGTGATTAGTGGTGGTAAAATACTCCAAGTGACTCATGTAGTCATTTAGGTAAAACTCTGGTCCAGCAGAGTCAATGCCATTAGGTCAGGTCAGTTTGAAAACTCAAAGTGTATAGTGGCCCTGGGGTACCTAAACTAACTGGGATTGGGAACTGAGTTATATGGCACATTTCCAAGGTACTTTTCTTTCACAATTTATTTAAGCACACACCTTAAATAAGGGCCTTCTGGGAAGGATGAGGAATTTTTAATTTCCCATCATGGACCCTTTAATAAGGATTTTTTGAAATGTGGTTAACCTATGGGTTCCCTCATGAATGATATAAAGGAGGATTGTGTGGCCATAAGGTTCTGGTTCCCCAGAACAACTTCGGACTCCCCTCTTTTGGGAGGGGAGAAAGTCTAGATTGGCTCCTGCTTTCCCTTGGATTGAAGCCAGGTGGATACCAGAAGCATGTTTTGGGCCTTTCTTGCAAATGGAAGCAACTTATCCAGGTCCCTTGCTGTGGCCTTTTGGCTCAGATACATTGGGAACAGTTTGTTGTGAGCCCTTCTCCTTGCAAAGTGGGCTTCAATAAACCATATGCTTATGCACTGTTTTATCTATATGGCGCCATTCACTTTTTTTAGAGCACAATTTCGAGCAGTGAACAAAAAACTTACTCCAAAATGTCTGTCTCCAGTGGACTTTATATTTTGGCTTCTCATCCTAAGTTATAAAGAAACATTCTTTAAATAGGATCTTTCACCAGTTTGAGTATGTTAAATTGGCCACATCATCGAATTACGACTGCAAAGCAAAACAGTTTTAATAGTTTAATATATCCTCTCCGCGGAAGAGATATTAGTTTGTAAACTTTAGGCTAAAATTTTTGGTACATTCAAAGGGGTGATTAGGTCAGATTTTTCAAAGGGTAATGTGTTTCTTCCCCTGTCTGAAGTTTATCAAAAGCAGGCAGCAACATAATGGGAAGAAGAACACGCCTGCGCTATTGTTTAGAGAACTATGCGAGACATGTAATGACAGACTTCCTGCTATCCTGACTGATCTCACTGCAGGGCACTTTATGATTATGAAGTGCTAGGAGAAGAGCAGAGAAGAACAGAGCTGAGTCTGAATATTAACATTTCTTTGGCTTTCATATCAAAGCATAAAGTGGGGGGCAGCAAGTGCAGCAGAGCTGACAGCAATATGATAGCTGCTAGAAGTGTTTATTAGACAAATTTCAGTCCTAATGAAAACTGAAATGTGTATGTAATCACACTCATCTCTGTTCTATCATGACACTGTGTGATCACACACAGCTCTGCAATGAAATAATATGAGCAGATCATGTGTTAGAAATTTAATGACAGTCTGCCATCAGTTGTGTCTCATTACAAACACTTCAAACAGTTCTCCTCCCAGTGCTGTCTGCTCTCCTATATTGCCCCATCCCTGCAGAAGCTTCCATTAGATGAAAGCTAAAGATGTGGTAGTGCTCTTCTCCTAGCACCTTCTAGTCACACAGCCCTACAGTGAGATCAGTGAGCAGATCAAACTATTAAATTTTTGGGTTTTTGCACCCAGTTCAGACTCAGAATGGTGTTCCAGATGTTATTTCTTAATTGATTTGTAGTTTTTCGTTTGTGAACCCAGCCCCACCACACCTATTGCCAGTCCACATTATACGCATATATAGCCTGGGTGTCAGCTTCCCAACATGGTAAGTTTTTTAACTGCATGAAAGGACACACACAAGCTAGGGACCCCAACGTAGAGAAATACTTTGGCGTAGTGTTGGGGCTCTTTTGCATTGATCAATTCAATAGCTAAATTTCTCTTGATTCTTATGTTCATGGCAGTAATGCAAATTCCATTTTTCATATTTTCATTCTTACATATAGCTATTGGATTTTTCATGTCAGTATTCACACAGCAGTTTCTGCTTTTCATATATTCCCCTTACATAGTCACTGGTGTGCTTACCTTCTCTCCATATAGTGTAGTTTTTTTAGGTTTTTGCACCCAGTTCAGACTCAGAATTGGTGTTCCAGATGTTATTTCTTAATTGAAAGACAATGGAGGCTGCTGCAGTCCCACGAGGAAATTGTTAGGAATTGAAAAAAAGAACAGGGTATAATACCGCGCTGCCACCAATACGAATATTACGTTGATGATTTATGTTGAGTTTATTTATTTCAAGTCAAGAACTGAAATAAATAAACTCAATATTAATCATCAACGGAATTTTCATATTGGTGGCAGCGTGGTATTATACCCTGTTCCTTTTTTTCAATAGCTAAGGCTAAACTTTATGCGATATATATATATGTTTTACTAAGCTCTGAAGCCATTAAACCATGATGTGGCCAGTTTAACATGCTTATACTGGGGAAAGGTCTTTTATTAAGTGGACAATGAGTAATATGATTTATCTCTAAAGAGACTTTGTATTTTTGTTTTTCCAAGGAAGCATTGTACGTTTATGATTTAAGTCTCCCTAAACCAACATGGCACTCATCATAATGATAAACTTTACTTAACTCCTTAACAACTGTGGGCAGTAATATTACGTCCCTGCAGTCATAGTGTTAATCCTTACCTGCTGCTGTGGTCTGCAGGTGTGGATCCGTGCACATGTCAGTTGATTTGTACAGCAGGTATGAGTGGAATCGCTATCCACCTGTACCTGTTAACTCCTTAAATGGCGCTATCAAGATATGACAGCACCATTTTAAGGGCGATCGTGGTAATAGCATACTCACAGGCCTCCACCAGAAGTCACGTGATGTGATCACATGGATCCGATGGTTGTCATGGTAGCACAAGGTCATGTGAGGACTTCTATAGCACACATGACTCAATTCCTGTAAGAAACAGCCGAGTACTGCCTGTTACAAGTGATGATCATTTCTACCAGTATGAGCGGTGCTGCTCTGATCGGAAGAAATGATTGAGTGATCATACAGCTGATCCTTATAGCCCCCTATGGGGACTAGTAAAATAAAAAAAAGGTTAAAAAAAGTTCTGAAAATTAAAAAAATAAAAAACCTAAAAGTTCAAATCACCCCCATTCGCCCAATTGAAAATTAAAGGGTTAAAAAAATAATAAAAAAATAAACACACATTTGGTATTCAGAAATGCCCGATCTATCAAAATATAAATCAATTGAACTGATTGGTAAACGGCATAGCAGCAAAAAAATTCCTAACGCCAACATTTTTTTTTTGGTCACCGCAGATTTTGCGCCAAATGCAATAACAGGTATCATTAGTACCATTAAAAATGTCAGCCCGAGACACACTGAGCCATAACTGAGATTATGATTATGATAGATTTCGAAAAGTAAAATGGTCACAGAAAATGGCGCAAAACGTATGCAACTTTTTTTGGACAAACTTCTGACTTTTTTTAACCCCTTAGATAAAATTAAACCTATACATGTTTAGTGTCTACAAACTCGTACCAACCTCAGGCATCACAGCGACACATCATTTTTACCATATATTGAACACAGTGAATACAATATCTCAAAAACAGTAGTGCAATCTCACTTTTTTTGCAATTTTTCCAGGACACTATATGGTAAAACTCATGGTTTCATTTAAAAGTACCGCTCGTTCCACAAAAACAAGCCCTCATAGAATCAGATTGACTGAAAAATAAAAAAGGTACGGCTCTTGGAAGAAGGAAGGAGAAAAAAAAACGGAAAGTGCAAAATCGACCGGTTTTGAAGGGCTTAAAGGTTAACAGGAAATAAAAGTGCAAAAAGCCAGGTGAGATTACTAAGTTTAATAATAAGATGTAAAAAATAAGAACCTTTTTAAAACTCATCTTACTGATCACCTCCAAAGCCAGATATGAGGAATTTCTTTGTGCTTTTTAATGGCCCTTTTTGTTTTGCTGAATCCATGTGGAAGTGAAATGCAAAAAAAATAATCTTCATTTTGGTGGTTGCATACTTTCATAAAATTTAAATAGAATTCAATTCCACTGAAATATATTTGCTGTTCTTTAGTATTAAGGAATTTAATATTATTTTAGGCTATACCTTGAACATATTATTTTAAGCATCCCATGTCTATCTTTATGCTATACTTATAGATCAACATGTTTCTACAATTAAGCTAGGTTTTGGGTTATTAAAGACACACACAGTCATAACCATTTTTTCCCTCTTTACAGCAAGACATAAACACAGGCAAATTGCCACTTTGTACAGTACAATTTAAAATACTGTGCTATAAGCCACTATTCACTGCAGAAGAGAGCCCATTTTATAGAATGCTATAAGTTGCAAGGGAAGAGTTTTACTGACTGTTTTATACTACATAAGTTGGCAGAAGTACTATGTGCCTTTTTGTAACTCCCTTAGGAGAAGCTGAACATATTGGGTGTTTATTATAAACAAAAGAGTAGAACCAAATATATGTAATTTACTAAATGAAGGGTAAAAAATGAACATAAAATATGCATAAGTAAACTTTGTTTGCCAAAGCTCGACAAACAAATTCGTAATTTCACTTAAGCAAGTAAAATGTTAATATTCAGCTGTATAACTGCTAATTAATTTTGAGAAACAAGAAAATAGAACTAAACCTGTATAATACTCTCCGTAAAGTTAAACAAGTTTACAAAAAAAATTGCAACAAAACTAGAAATACTTTCTGCATTAGATCTAGTTGTATTGTAACTTCCATTAGAGACCATGCATGCAACCATATAATAATTTTGGCTGTGTGAACTCATTTTTTTACCACTCATCAATGCCATATTCCAACAGATGACCTATTATGAGAACCCAATATCCTCTCCACAGTGCTTTGGTTTTAGTGGAGAACATCCCTGTAACACTGCAATGTAGAGAGTTACTGTAGCACTTGGTAACTATAGCGCCATAGTATCGAAGAGCAGGGAATCTACTTGCCTCTGTTCAATTAAATAAAGTACAAGTAGTGACATCAATTGCATGATAGGACATACTGAGAAACAAGAGGGTGGAACATATTGGGAAGAGTTTGAGAGCTGCCAGGAGATGTTGACACACACAGGAGATTGTATACTTGACTGATGATCAGATTAAAAATTTCACGACAGGCATAACAAAACCTTTCTATGAAGAATTGTGCTATTTGACTGGCAAAATGTATGCCAGGTATCTCCAGCACCTGGCTGGTTTCTCCTTCAATAAAAAAAGCTAGCTGTGTCCCCTCCATGGCTCTTTCCAGCCAGGAATTCTTATAGCTTTCAAAAATGGCTTTCTTCTTGCCACTGTTCCATAAATTCCCCATTTGTGGAGTATACAACTCATAGTTATCCTAAGGACAGATTCCCCACCTGAACTGTGGATCTCTGCAGCTCCTTCAGAGTAACCATGGTCCTCTTGACTATTTCTCTAATTTGTGATCTCCTTGCATGGGATGCCAGTTTGAGAGGATGGCAATGTCTTTACAGGTTTGCAATTGTGCCATACTCCATTTTCCATTTTTTGATAATGAATTGAACAGTCCTCCATGACATGATCAGAGTTTATAATTTTTTTATTAATGCTCAAAGCTCATTTCTGCAAACTTCCCTCTTCATCTTCTGCAACACATCAAGCCCATTAAAAAAAAAGTAACATTATTCTGCCTCTTAAGTAAATATATCTTTCAGGCTGTGCCCCTAAATAAATAATTGTTCCGCACAATGGTTCTTGCACAAAATATTTCCCCCACAGTGCTACTCTCAAAAATATTAACCCCAAAGAGAAACACACTGCACCCCTGCAAAATATCCCCCACATTGCCCCTTTCAATAATATCCCCTCCATAATCTCCTTCCCATACTGCCCCTCTTCATATTGTGTCTCTCATACTGCCCCTCTCCATAATATCCCTCCATACACAAACTACCT
This sequence comes from Anomaloglossus baeobatrachus, assembly GCF_048569485.1. NCBI lineage: Eukaryota > Metazoa > Chordata > Amphibia > Anura > Aromobatidae > Anomaloglossus > Anomaloglossus baeobatrachus. The sequence continues at coordinate 209,835,792 of NC_134359.1, read as the reverse complement.
TGCCAAAATATCCCCCCCCAAACTAGCCTTTTCCATATCTCCCATATATTGCCTCTCTCCATAATTTCCCCCTACCACACTGCACCTTACAATACTGTGCCCCCTTTCACAATCCCCATAATGTTCCAAAATGCTTCATTATGCACCCTCATAGTAACACAACTCCACCCTTCCCCCGTCGCTTATCTAAAATAATTACATATTTTATCTTTAGCTCCTCCATGGAGCATTTACCAGGCCTGATGTGTCCTCTGCAGTGCTGGGAGTAATGTGATTAAGTCAGCAGCATGCTGACCACACTGTGCGTGGGTGCCAAAGCTGATGAGCTCTTCTCTGCTTCAGTTCTGGCTCTCAAGTGTTTAAATGTATTTGTAGCTCCCTGGACAAGCCAGGGGCCACAGAGAACAACACCAACACACCCCACACTCCCGGTCAGGCACACCGAAGTCAGACAAAAACCCTTGTTGCCTCACTCCAGGGGCTGATGTTGACACCAGGGGGTGGGCCAGGTGGTTGGCCCCGCCCACCAAGGAGTTCACAGTCCTGGAGGCGGGAAAAGCAGACAGTTTAGTGTTGGAGGTGAAAGTGGAAGGAGGAAAGTGGTAGTAGAGCAGACTGAAGTTGGTCCTGGTGTGTGGCCCAGACGGATCAGCAAGGTTGCCAGACGGTGGTGACCGTCTGCAGGAGTGGCCTTTTGGAGCTAACCGTAAGGACCGTGGACGGGCGGTGGCCCGGCGGTACCGGACCGGTATGCAAAGAGAAGCCAGCACCATCTGGCAGGGGCTTACGGACCTCGGCAAGGCTAGGAGTCGCCGTGAATTTGCCAAATCCATTAGCGAAGGGAACCTCCTGGGTTTCCCAGCAGCCAAGTCCCGACAGAAGGCAACCGTCCAACCGAGAGAGGGAAACACAGTCACCGCCAAGGCTAAATTTCCCAGGGCCAGAGCCTGCGGGCAAAAGTGGCTCCTTCAGCACCCATCCAAGCTGGGGAGTGGGTTACCGGTGGGAACCCATTGGAACCGTTACACTACATAGGTGCAGGGAAAGGCAGTCACCATCAACCTGCCGGGAGAAACAACACCGCAGACGTCTGTGGGACCCGTCCATCCAGCCGTGTGTTTTACCGAGAACTGTGTCCTCATCATTGGCTGAGTGAGTACCACCGTGCCGTGCGGCACAGCGCTGCCCCCACGACCCTGCACCTCGCCAGGCCCCGTAACCCGCCTGCCATCCATCCCTACCCCATCACCGGGCCCCGGGACAACCAACCCCCCTACCCACGGAGGGGAGAACTAACATCCAGGCTGCTCCCTGTCATCGCTCCCGAGATCCCCGTCCAGAGCAGCGGTGGTGTCACCAATATCACCACAACCGTGGGTGGCGTCACCGACAATATCAAATCCCCAAAATCAATCCCCCCTTTTCACTCATGGGCGAGGAACGCCGCTCGAGTCCCCGGGATCCGGCTCACCGCTCGAGCCACCACCGAGCAGCAGCAGCAGCAGCAGCAGCCGGACCCAAGCAGTGGGAGAGCGCAGCGTCCCCTCCTCCGCCCGCGACAACTTGGCATCACGAACAGGATCCTACCGCTCTGCCGTCTGGTAGAGGTGCGCCTTGTTACCGCCGGAGGTGTCCGGCCGAAAATTTGGAGAAGCCGCCATCTTGGGCGCGAAAAGTTATCGCTCGAGCGTCTCCCCGAGTAGTGGAGGCGCGAAGGCCAAAACCCCGCCCCTGTAGAGGAGGAGCCGGAAAGAGCCTAAGGGGGACAGAAACAAGATGTCTGCGCCCGACGGAGCCGCTGGAGGAGCGGCGAACGCAGTCGTGGGAGCACCAGTAGATGGGAATGGGCCTGCCCAGGTCCCGGCCGCACTGGCGGGGGGCGCCGCGGCCCCAGCTCTCGTTCAGGTGATGCCGTTCTCTTTGCCCTATGTGCCTGGAGCTACCTGGCTACCGCAGTACGATGGGAAACCTGATGCCTTGCAGGTTTTCCGGAAAAAACTTAGTCCGCTACTAGAACTGAACCCCCTGACTGATAAGCAGCATGCAGCGCTAATGCTGGGGCAGCTAACTGGCGCGGCTGAGCAAGAGGCGGAGACCTGGGCCGAGGGGGACCGGTCCTCTGTAGCCACCATCTTTGAGAAGCTGCAGACTGCATTTGAGACCCGTACCGAGGCGGAGTTGCGGATGCAGTTCTATCAATGTCGGCAACGGCCCGCAGATAGCATTCGGGACAATGCCTTGCGCCTGCAAACCGCCCTCCGCACACTGAAGCGGGTGGACACCATCAACAGTGCGGACAGTAACAAAATGTTAAGTGAGCAGTTTGTGCAGGGGATGAGGTCCTCAGAGGACCGCAAACAACTTCGGCTCTGGGCCCTAGAACACCCTGATGTGGACTTTGCCGTATTAAAGGAACGGGCCATCAAAGCTCTGCAACCCCCCTGCATCGGAAGCCCCTGAGCCAGCACCGTGGCCAATTGAGACTGCTCCCGTTGTGGTGGCCTCTACCCCATCAGCACCTCCAGTGCCTGCAGCCCCAAGCGGAACGATGAAAGAGCTCGCTGCTCAAGTTCGCCACATGGATGGGGACCTCGCTAAGATCCTCGCCGCACTCCAACGTCCGAACAGATCCCAGGCCCCGGCAAAGATGCAGCTCGCCGACAGCCCTGAGGACGTCCCCTGGATGCAGCGGAGAAGGGCCAATGACTCATGGTATGGACCCCCAATCTGTTACAGGTGCAGCAAACCCGGCCACTACTCCCGACGGTGTCCGTTAAACGAGCAACCCCTGGGGCCACGGGCCAATCCTCAGGAGTAGAACCCCATGGCCCCCCAGACTGGCGGGATCGGTACATCGGGGCCCGGCCCATCATCCCCGTGGCTGTGGACGGCATACTGGTGATGGCTCTCCTGGACACTGGATCACAGGTAACCACTATACCATACACACTGTATCAACGGTATTGGGGAAAAGACGAACTGGCTCCCCCAGATGCCAGTATGACACTGATTGCTGCTGATGGACTCCCATTGACCCAAGTGGGGTACAAACAAGTGGCCATGACTGTGGGACAAGCTGAACTGCAACACCAGGATATGATTGTGATAATAAATGAACCCAGTGATCATAACCCGAAGGTAGTGCTAGGGACTAACGTGATGGAGCACTGTATGAGTGATGTGCTGACCCTACTGCAGCAGCTGGCCGCTACGGCGGCGGGGAGCCTACAGAGAGCTGTGCAGCGTGAGATCCGAGCCCTGATGTACCGCCAACATGTGAACTCGACAGGAGGAGAGATTGGTGGAGTGAGAGTGATGGATGTTGCCCCTTTGATTGTGCCTCCCAGGAGCGAGATGATGATTTGGTGTAGGGCAGCGGTAGGGCCTCAGGGATGTGACTACCCCGCCATGATAAAGCCCATGCCCTCTGAACACTGGCCCACAGTTATGGCCACCCGAGGGGTGGTAGACGTAAAGAAGGGGAGAGTGCCCGTTAGGGTGCTGAACTGCGAGGAGGAAGAAGTCAGGCTTCCCCGGTACGCTACCCTTGCCAAGTTGTTCACTCTGGATCCCCACACCATCCACGAGGCCGTTCCCCCAACCTCACCACCTACTGCCAGCACTCACCCATCACCAGGGGAGTTAGACGAGTGGTGCCGACAGCTACATGTAGGCACTGACGATACCCCTACATATCACCAAGAAGGGGTATACCGGGTGGTACGGGAGTATGAGCGAGTTTTTAGCAAACATCCCCTAGACTTTGGGCAGATTAAAGGGGTCCAACACCATATCCCCACCGGTGAGCACCCCCCTATCAAAGAGAGGTACAGGCCTATTCCCCCTGTACACTACCAATGTGCCAAGGACATGTTGAGGAACATGAAGGAGGCAGGGGTCATTAGGGACAGCTGTAGTCCCTGGGCCGCCCCGTTGGTACTGGTTAAGAAGAAGGACGGCACCATGCGGATGTGTGTGGATTACCGGAAGATTAATCACATAACGCATAAGGACGCTTACCCTCTGCCCCGTATTGAGGAATCTCTGGCTGCGCTGAGAACCGCTAACTACTTTTCCACCCTTGACCTCACCAGCGGGTACTGGTAGGTGGCTGTGGCGCCAGAATACCGAGAGAAGACTGCCTTTGCCACCCCTATGGGACTCTGCGAATTTAATAGTATGCCGTTCGGGCTGTGCAATGCCCCTGGAACCTTCCAGTGGCTGATGGAATGCTGTCTGGGGCATCTAAATTTCGAAACCGTCCTGCTGTACCTGGATGATGTGATTGTATACTCCCAGACATATGAAGCCCACCTGGAGCACCTGGCCGAGGTGTTCGCGTCCCTTGCAAAATATGGGATGAAGTTGAAGCCCTCAAAGTGTCATCTGCTGAAACCCAGAGTGCAGTACCTAGGGCATGTGGTCAGTGCAGAGGGTGTCGCCCCTGACCCTGAGAAGATCTCCGCCATCCAGGACTGGCCGAGGCCGACCACGGTGAGAGAGATGAGGCAGTTCCTAGGACTAGTGGGGTATTACCGTCGCTTCATCAAGGGGTACACGAAGATGGCTGCCCCATGCAAGACCTCCTCATGGGAAAGACCAAAGGTGGTAGACCCCTAGGAGCCCCATTGGTGTGGGAAGAAAGGCATGAGGAATCTTTCCGTCAGCTGAGAGCGGCCCTGACCGGAGAAGAAATCCTAGCATACCCTGATTACAACCACCCCTTCATCC